>NC_081414.1:860306455-860629205 GCF_030272615.1 Cryptomeria japonica | reverse complement strand
CCATCAATATCAAAGGGGGAGGTTGTTGGCATTTTTTATTTTTATGTTGTGATTGTCATTGATGGACACACACTTGTATTGAGATCCCCTTTATACGTATGAGCTAGAGCTCAACCAGTATTTGTTCCAACTGGTATGTTGTATTCTAGTCTTTAGACTATTGGTGATTTTGTAGAATGTGTTTCCCGGTCTGAAGTGGCATGTTGACCTCAAGCGGTTCGCAAATCTCAAGTGGTACGAGGAAGCAAAGCGGCATAACACATTCTTACCAGTCTTCATTTTTGTCAAACTGAAAACTGATATTTTGTATGAACTGGTAACACTCTATGATGAGTTACTAATACACCAATTGTTTGATGGTGCCGACACACTGACGGTGCTTTTTTTATCATGTTACTAAGTATGTCTAGATTCGTTAAACCTAGGAAATTGTAATGTAATCCTATTGGACCGACATGAAATTAGATTCCTTTAAAAGGACATCATTTCTAGGGTTTTAAATTGTTGCTGAAAAGGGTTTATGTTGTGCTAGGGTTTAAGGTGGTTGAAAAGTTGTTGTAAGAGCGATCTTATCAGAGAAGATCAAGTTGTAACTGAGAGAGAGATAGAGAAGAATGAAATAATGGTAGAATGCATTAACAGTGATCAATACTAGATCTAACCAAGCAGTTTGTGCTATTAGATAGATCAAACACTTGTTGATTACTCACATCTTTGACAAGTTTGTAGCCCTTAACCGGGTAGGCCCAAAAGCCTGTGTAAAATCCTTTTACAAGGTGGTTCACCACTATGAATCTAAAATCCTCTAGCAAGGTAGTCTTTAATCGGACTTATCTCCTAACAGAGATTGAGATTCCTAACAGGATCTGTTCTAGTGAAGAACATTGTAAGACCTTAACCGATCTGACCTTAACCGGTCTAGTTTCTATTTTGTAGATAGTGACTTGTGAGTTTCATTTCACCTTGGTTTTTCCAATTTGGGTTTCCATGTCAAATATCTTGTGTTATGGTTTTATTGCTTTTGTGGGTGAATTCTTTACTTGCATTTTGGTTTGTATGTGTGATAACCGATCTATCTGTTAAACTATTTTACCAGTTTGTCTTTAGATTGTTTAAGGGTTTTAGTGCAGTGATTTTTGGCATACTAATTCACCCCCCCCTCTTAGTATTCATCATTATGGTGTTGCCTTTCTCTGTGTTATTTGGTGTATGCATTGTAATTTTATTTAATGTTAACCAATTAATAAGGAGTAAGTTAAAAACTAACTTTACTGATAGAACATTGATTCACCCCCCTCTCAGTGTTCTTAGATTCCAACAATTGGTATTAGAGTGTGGTTCCTCGCAAGAAGTTTAACCACTTGACGAAGATCCAAAATTTGGAATCAGTGGGAACCGGTCTGTGGCATCAACTCAAACTTGCTCTTGAAGATCTTAATAATGAGCAGAGGGAGAACAATAAACTAAAAAGTGAATTGAAGCAAGCCAGAGAACACATCATTTCATTGCAAGGAAAGATTTTAGCTGTCAAGGGTAAGAGAAAGGAACTTTGTGATCAATTGCAAAATCAGAACAATGATGAGGAATATGCTATGAAGGACCATTGTTAGAATCTTACTCAAGAGAACACTATCTTGAAGAATGAGATGCAATCCCTAACCATTAGAATGTGCAAGGAGATAGGATAGGACGAAAAATAAAGAAAACCTAGCCCAAGAATTGAAGGATAGATTTGGAGGAATGCAACAAATTGACTCATGCGAATGATATGTTGAAACTTGAATTGGTCTAGTCCCGAAATAATGAAAAAGAACTTTAAAGGTAGATTATAATCATGAGAGATGATTTGGTCATTGCTAATGATTACAAGGACAAAATTCTAGCCAGCTCTACCAAACTTGATGAAATGTTGAAGATTCAAAGAAATGTCTGTATATGGTGAAAATGGATAACAATAATAACAATATTGAAAGGCTAAATGAATTCAAACACAAAACCCTAGCCTAACAACAACAAAGATCCACCATAACATATGAAGATTACCTAAGACAATGAAAATCAAATGAAATCACAAAGATTATACCATCACATGTCCAATAGGGTTTGGATCTCCATTCTTCCTATCTCCATTGATCTTGCTTGATATATTTGCTCTCAGATTTTATATGCACAAGAGCTCAACAAAGAATGGAATGTGGTTGCAAGTAGGATCGTAGTGTAGTCAATGGCATAAATTGATTCATTAGGGTCTGATAATGAAGGAAGCATCTCCTTATATAGAAGACACTATATGAAATGGAGGGATAAGATTGAGAGGTGTAAAAGGAGGTCGGCTATGATTAGAGGGTAGGTAAAAGAAATAATAAAATAATGAAAGGGGTAGGTAGTGTATGAATTAAGAGATGAATGACATGTGTCATGGGTAGAAAAGGTTAATGACTTAATTAAATAAATAAAGATTTATTTAATTAATAGAAGAAGTGGGATCAATTAAATAAATAAGATATTTATTTAATTTAAGAAAAGGATAATTTAAATAAATAAATGTATTTATTTAAATGAGAAATAAGGCTAGAAGGGGATAAATGAATTAATTAAATAAATAAAGATTTATTTAATTAATAGAAGAATTAAGCTTAGATAATTAAATAAATAAAATATTTATTTAATTAGACTGGACAATTTTGGGTGTCTACATTTTGCCCCTCTTTGAGACAATGCGGCTTGTCGTGTTGTTTCAAAGAAGATAAGATGAACCGATACAAAGTTGCCCCAAGATGGGAATGATATGCCCCCTTGAGAGATTGGATGAAAATGTCTAAAAAGATTGCAGACAATCTCTCAATAAGAAAGAAAGGCTAGAATGGATTGACCGGATAAAGTGACAAAGTCACGGGATAATGAAGACTGACTCGGAAAATGAAGGCGAGGGCTAGGGTAGGCTATAAGATAGACCATGGGGGAAAATACATCCTCATTGTCATCTACACATCCACAAGAGCATATTGCAGAGTGAGAATAGAGCAGGAGCAGTCAGCAGCGATGGCTTTCACTCACAGATTCGATCGCATTCACCGATTCCAGAGGCCAGCAGAGGCAGGAGAGCCGGTAAGTACCGCCAAACCTCCTCGTACTTTGATGCATTTAATTTTTGTCATTAATGCATGTCGAATAGGGCAATAAATGTGCTTAGACTAGGGTCCAAAAAGTGTCAAAAATGTTTAGGCGTGTCTGTGTTGGTGCCAGGCGCGTCTGTGTTCTCTAGGCACGTCTGTGTTTGTGCCAGGTGCATCTATGTCTGAACCCGCGTCTGTGTCAAATGCGGCCGCGTCTGTGCTTTTAAGGCGCGTTTGTGCCAAGAAGGCACGTCTATGTCAACTAGGTGCATCTATGCAAAGTATAGGCACATCTGTGTCCGGCAGGCGCATCTGTGTCAGACAGGCGCGTCTGTGTCAGATGGGCGCGTCTGTGCAGTCTTTGAGCACGTTTGTATTTGAAAAGTATGAATTTGCATCTTCTAGGTCAAATCAGTAGTTCTGTGATGAACATATGTTGTTGATTGGATAAGCTACTGAGAGGATACACTCAAGCAGGTCCTCTAGGAAGACTAGGATAGATCAAGGCAGTTTGTGATGAACAGTGAGTACCAAGATAGAGTACTTTGTGATGAACAAGGAGTACTAAAATATGAGCAACACTTTGTGATAAACAGGGAGTGCAAATGTGAGTAACACTTTGTGATGAAAAGGGAGTGTCACACACGTAGTACTTTGTGATGAACAGGGAGTACCACTAGGATAAAAGCAACACTTTGTGATGAATAGTGAGTGTCACTAGGATAGATAGCAATGCATTGGATAAAAAAGTAGCATTTTATGATGAACAGTGAATGCCACTATGACTGACATGATTTGATTTGTTTGACTGCAGGAATATTTGCCGATGCTAGAGTCACGGGAGAGATTCCCATCAACACAGAGGTTGCGACCTGAGTTGTCGTTCGAGGATAGAGCTGCCATCGAGGAGATGGGTTTGAGACATGTGTTGTATGTGCCTGAGTTTCAAGTGAACATGGGACTGCTGACTGCGCTGGCTGAGAGATGGCACTCTGAGACGTGCACATTCCATTTGCCTATGAGTGAGATGACAGTCACCCTAGAGGATGTATACAAGATTTTGCAGGTGTTGATCGATGGGGAGCTAGTCCCATACGATCGAGATGGCGATAGAGAGGCCCTGAGACAAGTATTCAAGGACACTGGATTAGAGATGAGGGCAAGACATGTGGCATGGGATACCATGACAGCCATAGGGTTAGCATTGTCGGTAGTGATCAGAGGAGCTATCAGTGGGTTCCTATGTCTAGATAGGGTGACACGGGGATTGGCTGTGGGCTGGGGGGGAGCACTGGAGACGCTGATGACATAGCATACCAGATATGCCTGGGGACCGTGTGTGTTGGCACACTTGTATTACAAGCTGCATCAGTTTGTTTATCATGGATCAGTGGGATTGGGTTGCGGAGTTACATTGCTGCAGGTATGGGCTTACGAGCATCTGTCAGTTACCCAACTGATACACTTTGCATTTATATGATATGATCACCTCGCAGCCATGGATTGGCAGGCTAGAGTACTGGCAGCGAGTGATTGATGACATTGATGAGGTCATATGGCGACCTTATCTGGGCTACGAGCAGTGGGAGGATGATGCAGTCAAGCTACCGTACACCTTCCAGAGCAGGTCTCTGATTGGGCAGACGCTCTATGTGCTGGAGAGGTAGTTGGTAGATAGGATTGGCCGATAGTTTGGCCGGATTCAGAGGATGACCTGAGGATTAGGCATGTATGCCCACACAGTTAGAGATCAGGCATAGTTTGGGCCGCTACTGTCGTATGATCAGGCAGTGACTCAGCTGGTGGAGATGATACCTCTTCCATGGGACATGTGGCCTGAGATCGAGGATGCCAGGATGGATGTAGAGTATACAGCGTATTGGGAAGAGCATCCATTCCCCCGATTGACAGATCTAGGAGAGGCACTGGAGGGAGATGGTGGTGGTGACAAGGATGATGGTGGAGGTGATGGGGGTAGAGGCCGACGGAGGAGGAGAGGAGTAGTTGGAGAGAGACGAGTTGCACCTCAGAGGGAGGGTGGAGAGGAGAGGTAGGCTCAGGTGGTGAGGGGTCGCGGTGGATTGCCTTTACAGGTGGCAGCAGCACAGGGTCCCAGGCAGATGCAGATATAGGGATAGGGACAAAGACAGGTACCAGTACAGGCACAGGGGTAGGCACCCGCAGAGGATGAGCCATCGGCAGGGGCAGAGGCAGAGGGGGTTGACCTAGTGGAGGTTGAGCTACTAGATCTAAGGGAGATCTGCTAGGGCCAGGCAGATGAGATTCAGGATCTAGAGAGGGAGAGGGATCAGCTCAGGACCAGGCTCAGGGATACTGAGTGAGAGCAAGATCAGGCTATCCAGCACTACACAGAGACTGAGATAGCACTGAGGGCTGGGAGGCAGGCAGCAGAGGACACAGGGGCCAGATATGCCTATGTTCTGCAGGAAGGAGAGGAGATAGCCTACTGGAGGGACCTCTACTATGGTGCAGTGCCAGCAGATCAGTGGGCGAGGAGCTTCCATAGACTGTCATGTACAACGATAGCTATGGGGGGGAGCCAGAGGAGACAGGCATCGAGTGGTGGGGTCATGGGTCCTCCACCACCACCAGATAGAGGGGACAGGCATGATGATCCTAGGGCAGGTCCTTCAGGGGCTTAGATTCTGTCGAGGCCAGGCGGCTCCGAGGGAGGGAGTTCATCATAGCCTTAGAGGGCTCCCTTTGTATCAGTTCTGTACCATTTTTGTATTGTAGACACCTACGGGTGCTTTTGTAGCCATATGATTTTGACATCATTGTATCATGACACTTTTGATTATATATATGAGATGATTCATCTTTGCGGCAGCTATATGCATGTGTACCTATGTGATGAGATGTTCTTATGTGATGCTTATGATATGGATGCAAATATGTACATGATGGAATACAATGTTTTTTTATTCTTTTTATGTTTTATATGTTATGCCAATGCAAATGTGAATGTATGAAATGCAAATGAATATGATAATGTAGATGTAAATTGTGCTAACAGGTGTTGTGTGTAGGATGTGATGCAGTTGTGATATCTATATGTATGTATGAAATGCTTATATGTGGTAATGCAAGTACAACTACATGAAATGCAAATGTGTTTGGCATGTCATTATACTCAGTCATGTGATAGCAGGCTACGCGGACTTGAGAAGGACGATGGAAGTCAATCAAGAAAGGGGGATGAAAGACTGAAGATATGAAAGTGAAAGAGTTTCTTGTGCATTATCATTATTGAGCTTTATTATGGCAAGTAGGTTATGACAATCGAGGCATATGTTCGACCCAGAAAGTCATTGTACCTGTTTGCATGGAGATAAGACAATCACAAACAAGGAATGCCCTAGTTCACACTAGACTCATAGTGTCCTCATATCCTTGGACAAGTCATAGAATTACTAAGAGACAATCCACAGACAGCAAAAGAAAATAGGTGACGATACCCCATCCTCGCCGTTCTAGTCAAAGACATCCTGGAGATAGAATCTCTAGTCAAAGACATCTAGGAAAAGCTAAAAGACATGTCACCAGAAAGATAAAATCAAAAGAAAACCAAGACTCGACACCAACATCCACGGTAGTCCTCAAGTTTAGTGTCTCTTGTCACTTGTATAAGTCTTATTTGATTGTGGTCACAATGTTTACTTTCACAAAAATGATAGATAGCACTGAACCATAATGTTGTCTGAGTCAGTTGAAAGATTTGATTTGTTGAAGCCCATTGTTGCTGCTGTGTCTCATCTGAAACTGACTAAATCCATGAAACTGATACTTTATTGTGGAGAAGATGAAACTTTATTGCGGATCTGCGATGCAAATGTTTCTTTATTGTGGATTGTGCATGGATAGACTGAAGGAAGTTGGAAGAAACTATACTCCTCGAAACATGTGATGTTCTCAGTTCCACACCCATCACTAGATGTAGGATTTTGCCTTAGCCACAGATAGGATCTGATTTATTATGGATGGAAAGGGATGAAAAGGAATGTTTATTATGAATGGCTAACCAATCTTAGGTAGATCAATAACAAGCCATGATGGGAATAGGTAAGTTTATAATGAACGAATAGGTTGTGAGTGTGTGCAAAGTGAAGGGATGAAAGAGAATCCTGAAGGAGGGAGGAGAAATGTCCCTACGCATGGCGCTGGTGACCCAGTTTTCACCATGGTACTTGCCCAGGGCGCCACCGAAGTGGTTTTCACCATTGGATGAAATTATTTCTTTGTACTTTTTTGATTTTTTCAAATTTTTTTTGTGTCACAAGGCGCTTGTTTGCCAAGTTTTCACCAAGTAATGATTTTTTTGTTTTTATAATTTTTTTGTATTTTTGAAATTTTTGATTTTTTTTTTTTTGTATTTTTTGAATTAGGATACTCTGAAGAGCTTATGTGTAGAACCTGCGAAGGTGCATGCTATTGATAGGATCCTCCAAAGGTTCACCCTCTATAGTTGAGAGCTGATATGCACTAGATCCATATGTTGCTATAATAATGTAAGGACCAAGCCAGTTTGGTTCGAACTTGCCCTTTTTCATTCTGTCTTTTTGATTTTTAGGATTTTCCCTGAGAACCAAGTCACCCACCTCAAATGTGCGAGGCTTGACCTTGTGATTGTAGCTATCACTCATTCGTTGTTGATAAGCTTTGAGATGACTAAAAGCAATTTGTTTTCATTCATCCAGTAGTTCCAGTTCTTGTAAGCGAGAAACCCTGTAGTCTTCATCACTGATGATGTTTTGCAAAGAGACCTGTAAAGAGGGTAGCTCGACCTCAATAGGCAAGATGGCTTCAGAACCATAGACTAGTGAATAGGGTGTAGCTCCTATGGGTGTACGGACACTTGTGTGATAGGCCCAAAGTGCAGGATTAAGTTGAATATGCCACTTACGGCCAGCATCGTCGATTGTCTTCTTTAGGATTTTAAGGATTGTTTTTTTAGATGCCTCAGCTTGGCCATTACCTTGGGGGTAGTATGGTGTGGAGAAACGGTGGGCAATATGGAAGCGGTCACAGAGTGCACGAACATCCTGATTTTTGAAGGGATGCCCATTATCAGTGATAATGGAAATAGGAATACCGTATCGGCAAATGATATAGTTGAGGATAAATGTAGCAATCTGTTTTCCAGTAACTTGTGTGAGAGGCACAGCTTCAATCCATTTTGTAAAATACTTTGTGGTAGTGATAATGAATTTATGACCATTGGAAGAAGGAGGGTGAATCTTGCCTATGAGATCGAGTCCCCATTGACAAAAGGGCCAAGGAGACACAAGCGGTTGAAGTTCTTGTGCTGGCGCATGTATGAGATCTCCATGTATGAGATCTCCATGAATTTGACACTGCTTACATTTCTTGACAAACTAGTATGAGTCTTTCTCCATATTGGGCCAGTAATATCCAATCCTGATGAGTTTCTTGGCCAAGGTAGGACCACTAGCATGTGGACCACATATCCCTTCATGTACTTCCCATAACGCAATCTGAGCTTTGTCACTTTCTAGACATCTAAGAAGAGTGCCATCTAGACCTCATCGGTATAGGATATCAGCTAAAATGACATATCGAGAGGATTGGCGAATGAAAGTGTGATGTTGGTTATTTGATAGATCAGGAGGTAAAGTATTGTCACGTAGGTATGTGAAAATGGAACCATATAACTGGGATTCGAGACTGACAATGCATAATGCCTCAGTAGGCATGATCTCATATGAAGGGACCAAAAGGTTATCCACCAAGAACTCATAGCGGGTCTCATTTGGAGGTAGATCGATCAGTGAAGCAATTGTAGCCATGGCATCTGCGGCGCGATTCTGCTCTCTTGGTATCTGCTCAAAGTCTATCTTTATGAAATTTTGTTTCAGACCATCCACCATTTGTTTATAAGGCATTAGCTTCTCATCTTTTATTTGGTAATCATCAGTTGCTTGACGGATAACAAGTTGGGAGTCCCCAAAAAACATGAAGTTCCTGGATCTTCCATTGAACTGCAATTCATAATCCTGTTGTTAATGCCTCATATTCCACTATATTGTTAGTGCAAGGAAATGATAAGCGGTATGATTTTGGTATAGAATCTCCCTGAGGAGTTATAAAGAGGATGCCAGCTCCTACCCCATGCTGTGTATATGAGCTGTCAAAGTATAGTTGCCATGGCTTTGCATGTGACATTGTCAAAATGGATTCATCTGGAAATTCTGAACTTAGAGGAACATCATCTATCATGCGAGCATCTGCTAATTGATCTACGATGGCTTGTCCTTTTATTGCTTTTCTGTCCACATACTCGATGTTGAATTCACTCAGTATCATTACCCATTTGGCCAGTCGCCCAGTAAGTGCTACCTTATTGAGAAGGTATTTCAATGGGTCTATCCTTGCAACTAACTTTGTCTTATGAGTAAGCATGTAATGTCATAATTTATGTGAAGCAAAGACCACAACGAGGCATGCACACTCAATTGGTGTGTAGTTTAGCTCATATCCCACCAATGTGCGACTAATATAATATACTGCCTTTTCCTTGCCTTCAGCAATTTGTTGCGCTAAGAGTGCCCCCAATGCTGTTGGAGTAGCTAAAATGTATAATAATAGTGGTTGATTTGGAACTCGTGGCATCAGAACTGGTGGATTTAGAAGATAATCTTTGAGTGTCTGGAAAGCCTGTTGACAGTTGTCATCCCATTTAAATTTGATGTTTTTATGTAGCAGGTGCTGAAAAGGATTACACTTATCTGCCAGTTGTGCTATGAATCTTCGAATGGACTGGAGTCTTCCTTGTAAGGATCGAAGTTGACTGATATTTCTTGGTGGTTGCATTTCCAAAATAGCTTTGACTTTTGTTGGATCCACTTCAATTCCTCTTTTGGATACAATGAATCCCAGGAGCTTCCCAGAAGTTACTCCAAAGACACATTTCTTAGGGTTTAATCTTACTTTGTATTTTTCTAACCGATCAAAGGCAACTGAAAGTATGTCCAAATGTGTATTACTGTCTATTGATTTGACCAAGAGGTCATCAACATAATCTTCTACTGTTACATGCATGAGATCATGAAAAATAGTAGCCATGGCTCTTTGATATGTAGCACCTGCATTCTTTAGCCTGAAAGGCATGACATTCCAGCAGAAAGTTCCCCATGGGCAAGTAAATGATGTTTTGTGTTGATCCTCGGGTGTGATCCTTATCTGATTATAACTAGAGAATCCATCCATTAATGATAGCATTTCATGACCTACCATGAGATCAACAATCAAGTCAATATTTGGTAATGGGAAGTCATCCTTTGAACAAGCTTTGTTGATGTCTCTGAAATCTGTACATATTCTGATGTTGCAATCTGGTTTACTGACAGGTACCAAGTTGGAGATCCATTCGGGATAATCAATTGGGCGTATGAATCTGACATCCAATAACTTCTCAAGTTCTGCTTTGACTAGTAATGCCACTTGTGGATGCATTTTTCTTAATTTCTGTTTCACTGGTTTTGCCCCCGGTTTGACTGTTAGATGATGCATTACCAAATCTGGATCCAATCCAGGCATATCAGTGTATGACTAGGCGAATTTGATTTGTCGTTCTTTGAAGAAACTTATGAATTTTGACCTTTCAGACTCTATCAGTGATTGAGCTAGGAATATGTTGTGTGGAACCTCTTCTGTACCAATGTTTGTTTTGATAGTCTCCTCTACCAACATGGATGACTTTTCTTCATATGATGCTGGGAGAATGTCAAGCCTTCCATCTTCGGGCACCTCAGAGAGGTTTTCACCCTCAGATACGTCCTTTCTTTTTACTTTTTTGGAGTCAGATAGCGCCACAATGTGGTTTTCACCATAAGACCCTTGATTTGTTCTTATTTTCACATTTTTGTGACTGGGAGGTCCGACACCCTCACCAAAATATGCCACGCTATTGAGTTCTATGGTGTATCCTGCTTTATGGTCTCTAGGGGGAAGATCATCTCATATGCCTAAATAGTCAATAAAAGCTTCATCATTTTGGAATGTATCCAACTGTGTAGGTCCTTCATGATCCCAGTCAATGAGTTGGTGATGAACAAGGGGAAGGCCGTTAATGCCCTCGAAGTTAGTGGGGCTAAGAGTGAAGATGTGGTTATATTCAGGTATGTCAAGGTAATTATCAAGGTCATCGATGGCACTTTCCTCATCAGTCTCGATCACGAATGAATCCAAATTATTGTCACTAGTAGCGCGTTTCGGAATAGGTGTTCTCATCCTATGTGATTTCAACCTAGAACCTTGAGACAAGGACTGTGTAGACTCCTCATAGGTTGTTTCTTGACCAACTCTAAATTTGATATAAAACTCCTCCTTTTCTGTGGGTTCACCTGGCTCTCTGAATGTCTTGGTGAGCTCATAGTCACTAAAAGACTTGTCAAAACCCCATTCCCATTCGTTGGAATCTGTGGAATAGCGATTCTCTTGTTGAATTTTGGCAGCTTTGATTTGTAAGGCCTCTTCTGTCCTTTGGGTGTGGACCTTGGAAGTTAAGAAACCAAGTCCTTTCAAGCGTTCCTTCTTGAAAGTCAATTGAGGTTGTAGAGGTTCCATGATGCCTTCCTTTCGTAACCCCAGAGGGCTTTTTCCATCATACCTAAATTTTTGTAGCATTTTGAAGCCTTTGCCATATTTCTCACATGGTAGGTTGATGTGATCTTGTGTTTCCTCTTCATTGTCCCTGAAAAGCATTTGGTATAAATCTTCCTCTTCTAGTTCACCCCATCTTTGAAAGGTAGTGGGATCCCATTTGAGTTTCATGATGGAGATTTGGTTGTTAGGATGTGGTCTTCCATATTCTTTTGGGGAACTCATGACTTGTCGTAAGTACATGGTCTGATTGAAAGTATATTCCCCCATGCCTTTGTCCTAAAACTTGCCTTTAAGCTCACCTTGTTTGGATGTCAAAGGTTTCAATGACTCAGGATCAATGTATGCCGACGAAGGAACAACTTCCCGATTACTAGGAATGATGGTCTCAGTCTTTGATTTCAGGTTATTGCAATATATGAATGGATTAGGATCACCGTTAACTGTTACTTCCACTCCATTATGAGGAAACTTAATGCATTGGTGATATGTGGATGGGACTGCCCTCATTTCATGGATCCAAGGATGTCCTAACAATATGTTATAAGTGAGATTTAAATCTAGGACTTGACAGACCACATCCTTTGTAACTGGCCCAACTCTGAGAGGTAAGATGACTGTACCCTTGGATGAACGCTCTTCATCATTATATGCCTTAATGGTGATCTTGTTTGTAGAATTCATAGCTTTATCAGAATATCCCAATTGTGTGATAGTGCTTAATGTGCAAATGTTTAGACCTGCTCCTCCATCTATCAGGACTCATTTTATTCGATGTTTGTGTATGAAGGCTTCAATGTGTAATGGTGCATTATGTGGCTGACTTACGGAGGCATCATTGGCTTTCGTGAAAGTAAGTGAATGTGGAATGGAAAGATATCCCACCATGGCTTGAAACTGGTCCACATTTAGATCAGTAGGAACAGCAGTATCTCTCAAGATTTTGTCAAGAATAGCTTTATGTGCGGGAGATATGCGTAATAGCTCAAGGATTGAAATGAGCGTGGGTGTCTTCCCTAACTATTCTACAAGGTCATACTCAGGTTTGGTTGATGAAGAAGCGGTGTTTTTAGTTGGAGCACCTTGCAAAGTTATTTTACCTCAGCGGGTTGTAACATGACATTCAGAGGTAGGTTCAGAAGAAGATCCAACACCTTTTAGGACAATCCTGGGTCTCTGAGTAGAATTCTCGGACGCTTTGTCCTTGATGATAATGGTAGAGACATAATTGTCCATCGAAATGTGATTGATAGTTGAATCATAGTTGTAGGATGCTCTGGTATAGTTGGTTTGATCCTCTATGGCTTTAGCTTTTCCCTTGTCATGTTTTGGGAATGGTTCCTTAAACATCTCATGTTCTTGATTGGAGGAATGTCCCTCAATCTCAATGTCACCTCTATCAATGAGATCTTGTATGATGTTCTTCAGTCAATGACAATTTCCTATCTTATGACCCTTGCTCTTATGAAATTCACAATACTCATCATCATTCCACCAATTTGGTTTGACCTTTGGTTCATATGGCGAGAAATCTGGAATTGTGATCACCTTGTTTGCCACTAACTTCTTGAAAATTGACTCAAGTGGTTCTCCCAAAGGGGTATACTTCCTTCGTGATCTAGAAGTTGTTTGAGTATTCACTTGATTGTTTGTAGAACTTGATCCCGAAAAGATGAATTTGGGTCGCACTGTGTTGGCATCAACAACACCATCATTGACTATGTTCTTATTTTTATTCCAAAATCTTGGCTTGTCTTTTCCTTTAAAGTCATCTTTGTTTTCCTTGAATATTTTGATGACTCCTTGTTCAATTAAGACCTTTTCTATCGCTAAGCCTTTTTCAATGACATCCTTGAAGGTGGACAAACAAGCTTTCCTTAGATCATAGCCAATGTCTTTGTTAACATTTTGTGTGAACATCTCTACCATTTGTTTTTGTGGAATTTCACAAGAGCATCTGCTAGCTAGATTTCTCCATCTTTGTAAAAATGATGTAAAAGACTCTCCCTCTTTTTGCTTGGTGTTGCACAAAGTAGTGACTGATATGTCTGTCTCTATGTTGTAGGAGAAATGTTGGATAAATGCTTCTGCTAAATCACCCCATGACTTAATTCCAAGTGGAAGTTGGGAGAACCATTCCATAGCTTGATCGCCTAAGCTTTGTGGGAATAATCTCATCAAGTATGTCTCTCCTGCTGCTACCTCAATGCAAGCTGTGAAAAATTGTCTTATGTGTGCCTTAGGATCCCCTTTTCCTCTATACTTCTCAAATTTAGGCGTCACAAAGTGTGTAGGAAAAGGAGGCATTGGAATGCTCTTGTCAAATGGATAAGGACATATGTCTCTCATTGTGTATGTTGGCTTTGGTGTATTTATGTCCTCCATTTTCTTTTGTAAGTCCCTGATTTGTTGCTCCAAATTGCTCTTAGGTGGAGATCAACTTCTTGGACCATACCCCATGCTTGAGGCACCAATTGGAGGAGGAGCATGTTGCATATATGGATGATATTGATCATACACATGTTCATATGGAGGAGGTCTATAATGATGTTGCATATATGGACCACTTGGTATAGATTCATGTTGAGGAACACCATATCTATTTTGTGCATGTATACCATATTCTACAGGCATGTCATGTTCCATTGTGTTGCCCCCAAATTTGACATGAGGTTTCCTTGTGTCCAAATTTTGAGCATGCCTTTGAACATCCAATTGTTTTGGTGGTTGATCCTTAGCAGTAGTATGTGATTGAGCATATCTGTCTGCATAAGACTTCCATAATGGTCTATGAAGGTAAGTATCATATATTTGACCATGTGTATGTGGGACCTATGGTTTTTGAAGAAAAGCTGATGGTGATTTAGGTACCATATGTGGTCCTCTATTCCCTCCACTATTAGGTCTCCTTTGATCCATATTGGAGTGAGGTTGTTGCAAAGGTGTATGTTCCATTATTTGAGACATGTCAAAATCATGAGGTATCTTGGCTCCACTTTGTGCCATCATTTGTAAGAAGTATTGTCTATCCCTCCTCATTATTTCCTCAACCAATCAATTGAAATGGGGATTCATAATGGATTCTTCCACATCTGCTGAATGTACTGAAAAGTTGTCCACATTGTCATTTTGTGTAGAATTGTTGTTTATAGTGTCCATGTTCTCAACATTTGGAATGTTTCTATAGGCATCCATGTCAGATAATGTAGTATGATCATAATTGAAAAAGATATCATTGTCATACTCATAAGAACTTATGTTTGCGGAGTCTTGAGCCTCTTTAGTTTCTCTCCTAGATTTTTGAAGACGGGTTTCAACCATGAACTAGGTATTGACCAAGATGTGTGAGACTAGATGAAAAATGGAAAGAGTATGGAAGACCAAGAGTTGGATGGAATGTAAATGAATCTGAAGTGTACTTGCAATGCCCAAAGTGTAAGACCAAGTATGTATGTAGTAGAGTAGGTGTGACTTCCAAAGAGAGGATAGTTTCTCTTGATGAGGTAAGTTGACCTTGACTCTAAGTAAGACCAAATGAGACCCAAAGGTAAGAAACCTTGATGAGGGACCACTTAGCAAAGTGTTGTTGTATGTAGTGTGTTGACAAAGTATAGTGAGGACAAGCAAGTGACCTTTTGACTCGAGTTTAGACAAATGTGAATGTAATGTGAGATGTAAAGCAATGATGGACTTTGTGAGACCCACAGATAGGTTGAATGCTAAATGAAACCCTAGAGAGATGACCTAGGAAGCTCAAGAATTCTGAAACTGACTGTGTTTTCTTGCTGGACTGTAAGAGTTTTTCAATTCTGGACACAAACACGCCTGTATACTTCACAGATGTTGCTTCCTGACTTAGACGCTACTATGTTTGACACAAACGCGCCTCTGTGATTTTCTATCAAATGTAATGTTTGCTGTTGGAGCATAGACGCGATTCTGTCCTGCACAAATGCGGCTAGACAACACAGATGCTATTATGCCCGACACAGATGCGTTTCTACAAATTTTGTGCAATTTTTCCAATCTATGAAGTTGTTTTGTTGTGACCAAATCTGACTATTTGACTATTTTTCATGACAAGAGGACACAGTGTTGATGAGGACTCAATGTTTGCAAGTGTCTAGACTCCAAAATGACTCCAAGAAAGTGTGTTGTTTGATGTAAAATTGTTTTGCATACACTTGAAGACACAAAAGACACAATGTTTTGCTGTTTGGTCTTGAACATTTTGAATGTTTAAAATAAGTCAAGCACAATTCTTATGGCTGGCCAAGACAATAGTCGTTGATCCCACATGGGGTTTTACCCCCGAGGCTACGCTATTCAGAGCGGATACTTAGATGCTTGACCTCACTAGATCCACCCTCGACACTCACTTCTCGGGTCAGCCAAGCATCAGTCCCCATGAAAACTCCCCATGGCAAACTTTGTATCTCTACTAAGAACCGTATGTGTGTGGGCCACTACCAGAGGTCCGACCTCCTGCCCCAACAACTAGAAGGATTTGGGCCTCTAAAACAAAAAGGTGCTAGTAAGGGCATCCACTCATGTGGCCATACATGCAGCACTTTCAGCTCTGTAAATACAGAAGGCTCCTAGCCGGTAGGGGTTACGCCCTACAAATGATCAAATAAATTTGATCAAACGGGTTTATGGGGAGACATAGTGTCGGTATGAACTAATAAACACACGTTATCCATAGTTTTCACCATGAATACATTTGATTATAGTGGTTTAGATGAGGTGGGTTTTCCTCGCTACCACTTGGATCGTTCTCTTCTCACTAGTAGTCCTAATGACCACACAGGAAGACATGCCCTCTAAAGATTAAACAAAAAGAGCCTATTGCTCAAGACACAAAAGACAATGATTCAATTTTAGTGCACCAATGGAAGTGTTTGCTAGTCTATGAAAACAAGACACACAATAAAACCCTTGCCAAGGATCTGCAACAAAGAGTTGTTAGTAGTTTAGATTTGTTTGAAATAATCACCCCTTCCTGCATGCACACAAGTTAGGTAAATTTTAAAACCCAAAAGACTTTGTGAAAATAGGGGCCTTCAACCAAATGATTTTATTTCCAAGACAAGCTGCACCAATTTTGTTAGTCTAGATCTGATAATGTTAGTCCAAAAATAAACCACATCTGAAACCCTAAATGCAAAATCCGAAAACTGAATCAATGAAAAATGCAAAATTTCAAAACTGGTGAACACAGACGCAGTTACCCTCTACACAGACGCAACTCTGTGACACAGACGTGGTTCTGAGAGACACAGATGCTGATAAAAACCATAGACGTGCTTTCCAGACATAGACGCGGATAAAAATGACTCAGACGCATTTCTGTAACACAGACGTGCCTTTCAGAAACCTACAAAATAAAATTTTGTCAAAAACACGGACGCGATTCAAGATGTCGTAGACGTGCCAGAAAATCAAAAATACGATCCGAAAGTATGCAGATGCGAAAATGTCAAAAATGTTGTCAGAAAATGCCAGATCTGCAACTTCAAACACAAAATCTGCAACAAAAGGTTAAATGCAAAAGGGACAAGAGTCCCACCGGGCGTGCCAAAATGTATATGGTGAAAAGGGATAACAATAATAACAATATTGAAAGGCTAAATGAATTCAACCACAAAACCCTAGCCTAACAACAACAAAGATCCACCATAACATATGAAGATTACCTAAGACAATGCAAATCAAACGAAATCACAAAGATTATACCATCACATGTCCAATAGGGTTTGGATCTCCATTCTTCCTATCTCCATTGATCTTGCTTGATATATTTGCTCTTAGATTTTATATGCACAAGAGCTCAACAAAGAATGGAATGTGGTTGCAAGTAGGATCGTAGTGTAGTCAATTGCATAAATTGATTCATTAGGGTTTGATAATGAAGGAAGCATCTCCTTATATAGAAGAAACTATATGAAATGGAGGGATAAGATTGAGAGGTGTAAAAGGAGGTCGGCTATGATTAGAGGGTAGGTAAAAGAAATAATAAAATAATGAAAGGGGTAGGTAGTGTATGAATTAAGAGATGAATGACATGTGTCATGGGTAGAAAAGGTTAATGACTTAATTAAATAAATAAAGATTTATTTAATTAATAGAAGAAGTGGGATCAATTAAATAAATAAGATATTTATTTAATTTAAGAAAAGGATAATTTAAATAAATAAATGTATTTATTTAAATGAGAAATAAGGCTAAAAGGGGATAAATGAATTAATTAAATAAATAAAGATTTATTTAATTAATAGAAGAATTAAGCTTAGATAATTAAATAAACAAAATATTTATTTAATTAGACTGGACAATTTTGGGTGTCTACAATGTCAATGACAAAAGAGGTCTTCGTTATGAAGAAGGAGAAATCTCTAGTACTGTAAAACAAGATACATCAACTAGACAAAAGTAGAATCACATCAACTAGAAGCATAAATCATTGGTAAGATACTGAGGAGACTTCAGTTGTTTATCAGAATCTACTTGCAGATCATGTTAACTAGTCAAGCCTAACCGGTAGCATTTATGATAGTAGAAACCTAGGGTTAAAGATGATAAAAGGGAAAAGTAAAGTTATTTTCTTCACACAGTGATCGAGTATTCAAGCGAGCAAATTTCCAAAGCATTTTAGAGTTCTATAATGATTTCAACAAGCACTTTCTTTCAAGGTAGTTTGATCTCCCGACAACATTTTTAAGGAATTTTTGTGTTTGGAGAAATCATAGCTTTCGTGTTTGGTTGTAATGGCTTCATTTTCATCTAGCATTGATAATCCATTGGTTGTTTAGATCAAGAACCACCCTCATCCCTTTTTCAAAAAGCATCTATACAAATCCCTTTTGGATGAGCCATTGGGCGCATTTTCACAAGTTTAATCATAGAGTTATTCACACTGAGGATATTAGGGCATACATCTACTGCAACATTGAATAACTTGGATGTTATGAGTTGTCCTACATTTTCACTAAAAACCTTATCACTGACAACTAACTGAAACCAAAATTTGCACATTTGTAGAGGAAGGGTTTCATGTAGTTTATGGATTTCTTGACTTTTGATGAGGCATAATGGGTGTACTCTATGTTTTGATGAGGTGGAATGGGTGTACGCTATGTTATATAACACTGAACTAAATAAACTCACCGGTGCAACTTTTGATGGAAGATATATGAGAGTAGATGATGTTAGAGATATTGATGTTAAGTTTGCAGCAATGGTTATTGGTTACAAGGTTTACCGATCGAACCAGTTAAACTCTGTCTCTGGTAATAACATTTTGGTGGCACATGAGATGGTAAAGGAGGATACCCATTATGATATATAGTGTGTAATATTAAAATAACTCATGACTAACCTATAGAAGATCAAGCAAGACAAAAAGAATACCTTTCGGTATGGCTCCTTCATTATTTGTTTAGTATTTTACTTTTTGGGTATAGTTCTCAGTTTTGGAAAGACTTGATGGGCTTTTGACCACCCAGTAGCAACCCATATTACTCAAATTTTGGATAGGAAAGGGGATAAAAATAGAAAAGCCAACCTATGGGCATTTTTCAAGACATTTCAAGAGGAAATGAAGAATAAGTCCCAGATTCCTATATCTATTGTAGAAAAATATAAGGACACAATTTAATTTATGATTGATAAAGATGAATGTATTATGGAGGTTGTGCAACCTAGAACTATTTGAATATTGCCTATGGGATATGAAATTCAAGAGGCTACATTGGATGCCTATGCACAACATCTATTGCAGGCACTAGTAGATGAAAAGGAAGAAAAATTTGGCACTTCTAAGGAGAAAGGACTTAAAGTTTATTAGGAATAGGTAGCTGTAACAATCCAAAAGAAAATGACCAGGTTAGTGTTGGCATTTTGATGATTTTTTGATTGTCATTGATGGACACACACTTTTTTGATGTATGAGTTATGCTTAACTGGTAATTGTTCCAACTGGTATTGTGTATTATTGAATGTATAGTCTTTAGACTATTGGCATTTTCCAAAGGATGTTTACCAGTCATAGATTGACTGAAGAGATCAAGTGGTATGAATACCTCAAGTGGTTTGAGGATCACAAGTAGTACGAAGGACCCAAGTGGTAGTTAACTTTTGATCAGAACACTATGATCTACCAGTCTTCATTTTTGACAACTGGTAATCGGTATATTGTATTAATGATATATATCTGTGATGAGTTATCATCCACCAACACTTTGGAGGTGTGTTTGTGCCATGTTACCAAATGTGTCTAGATGCACTGTACCTAGGAACTTGTAGTCCAATTCTATTGGACCGACATAAAATCAGATTCCTTTATAAGGACATCATGTCTAGGGTTTGCAAGTGTAAGAGATAGAGTATGAGACATAGAATAGAGAAGGCTATGTGAAATCACCGAAGAGAAGATTAGGTCTGTGTGAAGAGATAGAGTGTGGAGATATTGAAGACTAAAGTAATGCTAAAATGCATTAACAATGAGCTATCAAGGATCTAATTAAGCATACTATACTAGCATCTAGATCATTCACTTGTTGATTACTAATATCCTCGACAAGTCTGAAACCCTTAATTGGGTAGGCCCAACAAAGCCTTTGTAAATCCTCTAACAAGGTGGTTCACAACTGTGGATCTGAAATCCTCTAACAAGCTAGTCTTTAACAGGACTTATCTCCTAATAGAGATCTAGATTCCTAATAGGATCTGTTCTAGTGAAGAACATTGTATGAACTTAACCGGTCTGACCTTAATCGATATGGTTTCTATTCTGCAGATAGGTACTTGTGAGTTTCTGCTCACCGTGATTTTTCCCATTTAGGTTTCCATGTCAAATATCTTGTGTTATGGTGATTGTGCTCTTGTGGGTGAATGCTTTGTTTTCTATTTGGTTTGCATTTATCTTAACTGGTTTATTAGTGAATCTGTTGCACTGGTTATCTGGTAAATTGTTTAAGAGTTTTATTACTGTATTTTTTGGTATACTAATTCACCTCCCCTCTTAGTATTCATCAATTGGTATCAGAGCCAACCTTTCTATAAGTCTAACCACTTGGAAGGAGATATGGGGGAATACAATGTGAGGGAACTTACTCATCATCTCACTCAGACTAAGAGAGCCTATGATGAACTCAAAGTCAAGTATAGAGCCTCTTTGGCCAAGAGAAGAGAGCATGTTGAGAAACTAATGGAACTTACTAAAAATAGCTCTTCTGATGAAGCAGACATGGATGCCCTAGTTAAAGAAGTTGAAAAACTAAATGAATCTAATGCCAACTTGAGAAGGGAGTTGGAAAGACTAACTATCAAAATGTGTCAAGAGCTTGAGAACAAAAGGAAAGCTGAAGATCTAGTAAAAGACAAAGATCATGAGATCTCCAAGCTGAAGCAAAAAATCAGTACCCTTACTACTCATCTCTAGGAGAGTAAAGTGGAAAAAGAAGAAATGTAAGGTGAACTAAACATGGCTATTTCTAAGAATGTAACCTTGATGGAATCCAATGCTGCTATTTCCAAGGAACTTACTGAGTCAAAGGAGATACTTTCCAAATTCAATTAGAGTACTGCTAAGCTAGAGAAAAAGATGGAATCGGCAAAGCCAACAAAGAATACCATTGGACTTGGTTTCTCTGGGTATGAGGAAGGTGAGACATCTAGAACAAAAGCTGAAGCATAAAAGAAGCAACCGACATCCGAGGATAAAGGTAAGCAAAAATTTAAACCTATTTTCTTTAATTGTCTCAAAGAAGGACATACAACCAATGTGTGTAGAAGTAAGGCCTACAACAATTTTCCTTATTTTCAAAACAATGTGCCTAGATCGAATAGATTCAATGGAAACTGTTATGCATGCAACAAGTTTGGGCATAGAGCATTTGAATGCAGGTCATTTTTGCACAACACTGGGAAATATCCTACAAGGACTCAAGGAGCTATCCCAGAACTTCCTATGAACCAGAATCCCAACCGGTACAATACCTATGACCATCGGTCAGTTGGTTATCAAGTGGAAACTAGTTGGAGAGAAACTTGTTTGATCTTTCATGGTAGCAATCACACTGCTACAACATGTAGATGAAAGAATGGAAGAATGAATAACGAACCATGGAGAACACCTAGAATGGTATGCTATCATTGCAACAAACCAGGACACATTGCCAGAACTTGCAGACTGAGAAAGAATCAATCGAGTGATATACCGATCACTCCAGAAGGGAAGATTGATGTTGAAACCATTCAAGAGGATATGAATAAAACCTAGAAAAAGAAATTAGAAGAAGAGTCACAGGATGAACCTGCTTCTGCACCTAGTGTGGAAGTCTCTAAACTGGAAAACTGAGCTTCAGAAAAGCTTAGGGAGAACATATAGGTGAAATATTTTGAATCCCTGGTTTATATCAGTAAAAGACCTTTATTGGTATTTGTTACCTATCAATCGACAGAAGATCGAAAGTGGTAAAAGGCAAAATTAGGGTTTGTACCCTAGCGGTGATGCATTTATTATGGTAGGTGAAAGTCTATTTAAAAGTGTTTTCATCATCATTTTCACTTATCTATTTTTGAAAGAAGAATCTTCAAGAGCAGAGCAACCAGAGAAATTTGTTTAGCATTTGAAGAGATCATGTGCGAAACCTTGCAATCATCTTCAAGCAATCAGTGAAGAACACTAAGTGGTGAACAAGCAACCGAAGTAGCATACTGTGCGTGATATTGGAAAACCTAAATCTCATATTGTGAAGGTATTTTCTGATATTCTTTCTTATCATCTGGTTATTGTCGTGACCAAACTTTTGGGCTAAAACCGGAAATAATTTGTTTTTTTGAAAAAATTAAACTCTCTAAATAATCTACATATAAAGTGAAATCAAATAAGTCTTGTCTTAACTAGGATGTAAATAAAATTGTTTTCTAAGGTTGGATAAATCAACCAACTCAAATAAGCGACATTAATTAATGGAGATTAATTAATCCCAATAGGGTTGTCGCAATTTAGTTAGTTAATTTAATTATCTTAATTAAGTTGTCATTAATTAAAATCGAGGGATAATTAGATATCTCAAATACATATAAATCATTCCCGACCTCAATAATGATAAAGCTATTTAAAATTAATTAATAATTTTCATTTACAAATTTTTCCCAAATTAATTTTCACTTGACGTCCATATTTAATTAAATACAGAAATTAGCTAAGAAATGTCCTTATTAAAATTCCTTGATAAAATTACGTCAATAATGCAATAAGATAACTATATAAACTTTAATAAAATAAATTTAAATAGGCCTTCTACTTAACCCCAAATATGTATAATTAATTGTATATATACCTATATGTAGAAAATATAGCATATATATAAATTATATACATATAAACAATTTGGATAAACAACCCTTATATTTTTAACCTATTTATACATGTATATTTCTTTTGTTAAAAAAAAAACCATCTATGCCCATTAAATATTATCATGCAATTATTAAATAACCTTAAATTTTAAGTTATAATTTAAAAACTTAATTCAAATACCCACCCATATTCTAACATGCAAACCCTAAGTTTAGAAATTATAATAGGGACTAAAATTCAAATCCTTCTTTTATTTATTTATTTTTTATTTTATTTTCCATGATAACCCTAACTCGGATATGGGCTAGGGTTGCATTACTAAAATGCTCCTATTATTAAAATGCTAACCCTAACCCAAAATTGGGTTAGGGTTTCATTTTCTTTTTATTTAATATCCTTTCTTTTCTCTTTTCCTATTTGTTTATACCCTACCCCGAATTTGGGTTAGGGTTTAATATATATATATATATTTATTGTGAGTGTGTGTTTTCTGTAGGTCCGATTTAGGGAAAGGCGACGACCATGGAAAGGCGGAGGCTGAAGGAATGTTGGGCATACAATGGGCTCCCCCCAGTCACCACTATGTTTACACATAGTGGTGGGCGATGCCATCCACATGGTGCACCCACAGTGGCGGCCGGTGTCGTCCACTATGTGAACACACAGTGGCAGTTGTGGGCCATCCATTATGTTTACACATAGTGGCAGGCGCCTCCTGCACCGACCATTATGTGTAAACACAGTGGTGCGGCCCGTAAGCCGTCCACTATGTTACACATAGTGTTTCGGCCCGATACCGCCCGCCCCCCCCTGCCCCCCCCCAATTTGTTTATATTTATATATATATTTTTTTATTTATTATTTTTTTGGGGGGGGTTTATTCAATATATATATATATATATATATATATATATATATATATATATATATATATGTTTTCTCATTTATGTGCATCTTTTTTTCTATGTATATATATATATAACTACAAATGCATATCCAGTTCTTAGGGTTAGGATTCTCTATTTGTTCAAATAAATTTAAACATTAGCATGAAGTTCTCTTTTTTTAGCAACAATATATATTCTATTTTTTTTGTTTTAAAGCTTGCAGGAATTGATAAAATAATGACAACATTTAAATACTTATATGTTCCATTTCTTAGGTATGATTTATTTTAATATGCAACATTAGGAGTAATGACATCATATAAAATACACAACATGTTAAATCTTTCATATAGTTCATTTCTTCAATAAACATTATTACATCTAGGTTTATTTTCTACAATACTAAAGAGGAAAAAAAATGACAGAATCTAAAAGTTAGAACAAAACCTCCATAAGCCTAGAAATCATTTACAATAACTTTAGAGATAGACTATTAAATCTATCTAACCATATTCTGTATTAGGAATGAATAAATAACTCGAAATAAGTAATAAAATTTTATTTTACTACCTTTAAACTTCCTGCATTTTTTTTTTTATAAATAAATGACAAAATTAAACAAATGCCAGTAGCATATTACATTCTAGAAAACACTTAGAAAATTACAAAAAGAATGCAAAAACTTTTATTCCTCTATCATACATTTGTCCATGAGTTGCAATTTCAACTTTAGAAAAATGCATTGTTTATAAGAAAATCTGAGTACAATATGTCACTTTTACAAATGGGTGAAATACCCAACTAGTCTCTCATCCCTAATAGATGAGGGCTTAACTTAAATATACTTTTCTATCCTTACAAAATAATTACAATAATTATAGAATTATTTCTTTCTTTCTGCAACTAAGATGCAACTTCTAGCTTTCCTTTCCAGGCAACTTGCATTAAAAATTTAGGGCCATGACCATGGGGTGCTCACCTCCCAGCCTAGGCTTACTAGAAGCCACCTTCGAGCTTAGAGAACCAAGTCCTAGATGGGTTACACTCAAGAAAACACAAACAACCAAAGGAGAAAATACAATAGAACAAACACATTCCCTTCCCAAGCTGAAACTTCATCACATAATGTGATGTTTTACTAGGGTGGAAGTGGACCAAGTACCCTAGAGGAGATCTTCTAGATAGTAACTCATAACCAACTCATGGCATCCAAGAAAACACAACAAACTCATCTCAATCCCCATATCCTTATGACCCCAAAAAGGCAAACATGCCATACTTGCTCCCCTTTATGACCCTTGAATGCATAAACAAAACTATGCAACAAGGGTCACATGGACAAACCCTTGAGATCACTCTCACAATGAGAGCCTCTCAGTCTAAGGCTGTCAAACTCCTTCCACCCCCAAGACCATTTTTCCCTCCCAAGGGTAAGATAGTCTTTGATACTCCCAAACACAACATAACGCATAAACAGAAATAAAAAAGGAATCACATAGAACTTTCACAAATACAATGCAAGATACAACATATACATTCAAGCATCCTACATATAGATTTCAAATAAAAAGTAAGAAAACACCAACCTAAATCTGCCAAGGGTATTATAGGGCAAAGCTTGGAGAAGAGCAACCCAATCCACAAGAATTTTCTGCAACACTTAGCCAATTTTATTTTTTTTTCCTACTCTCAAACTGGTTTTCCTTCAAAAATTGTCCAAAATCTCCAAAGATGGAGAGTGGGTGATTAGCTCACTAAGCTTCAATCTCTAGCCTAAGAAGGATTCCCTCACTCGTTTCAACCTCTTGGGTAGAGTGAGGGACTCCCATTGGTTGGTCTTCCCTAGGTCTTACACACTCCCTAACCAAGGCACCTCTAGAAGAGGAATGAAATGGGGAAAATGAATTACACCTATCAAGAAGGTTATCTAACCAAGGATGGCACTCCTATAGATGGAATTCGTCCATCTTGGGAAAACCACTTTTTGGGGTGGTTAAACAAGCCCTAGAGGAGAGACACATGGCCAAATTTGGCCTTCACCCATAGGTACCCCATGAGGCCTAATAAAAATGCTCTAAAATTGACTCTAGTAGTTGATTTAACCCTTAGAAAGTCCACCTAAAGTTAACCTACGTGTCAACTCTAAGTTGACCCTCTTTGTGGCTCACTAACCTAGATTTCTTGGTACCTTCAAGGATAATTAGGAAATATAACAATTAAACAAAAATGAATCTTTCCAAAAAGGTGACATGACCATTGCCAACACAACATACAACATAGGTGTCAAGTGACACTACAAAATAATTCCACATTCCAAATAGACACATGGCAATTGTCCCTTGTATGATTTAAACAATTCAATTAAAAAAAAATTCACTCATGCAACATTTTACGTTTACGAATAAAATACAATATATACAGGGTGTTGTCTCTCCAAATAGACAACCCCTAGTTTTATGAATGTACATAGGCCTAGGCTTGATTCTCCATATTATTTCCATGGTCACATGTATAATTTCTTGTGCATCTCAATTTAAACATTAGTACTTTCCAATATCCTCATATAATATTAAACATGAAATCAAGAATACAATTCAATCACTCTTCATGGAATTGACATTATACAATATAATTTGCCACATATCAAAGCAAATTCACATAAGCAAGTCATCATAATCCTCGTAATTTAATCCATTCATTAGATATGCAAACATATTTCTATCATTATAATTAAAGTCCTACAAATCAAATAATGACACACATCATCTCAATGTTATCCTACTCTAGAATCATATAAAATCCTAAACCCATAATGCATAGAATGAAGCATCAATATACCAATGTTATCCAATTCCTGGGATCATATAAAGTTATATATCCAAAAAGCATAGAAATAAAGCATCCATAATAGTTCCAACATGAATATCACTGAAATGCTAGGATGGGTCAGTGTAGGGCCTCACACCCTCCCCCTCTAGGCATGAACTTCCTCCTAGAGTTCATCAAAAAGATGAGGGTACTGAGACCTCATACGTGCTACATCCTCCCATGAAGTTGTAACCTCATCATAACAATTCCACTGGACCCTAACCTGGTCTAGCTCTCAACCTCGAATGGCCAACATCTGGTGAGCCAAAATGTGAATGGGCTCCAAAGCTAGCTGCTCATCCAACTCCACCTACAAGGCATCCCAATCTAAAATATGAGACTCATCATAGATATACTTCCTCAAAACTGATAAATGCAACACATCGTGGATTCGTGATAGGATAGGTAGAGAAGCTAGGCAATAAGCAACTAGTCCTATCCTCTCAAGGATCTCCAAAGGTCCGACAAAGCGAGGTGCAAGATTAGAACCCTTTCCATAATGGATTGGACTCTTATGCGATCACACTCTCAAAAAGACTCTATCCCCAACCATGTAACTCCGGTCTATCCTCTTTGCATCTGCATATTTCTTCTCCCTATCCTATGCCTCTCTAAGGTGTTGTCTAATAAAAATTACCTACTGCTCCATATCATGAACCATCTCAAGACCTATGGCCACTCTATCCTCAATACAATCCCAACTCAAAGGTGTCCTACAAGGTTTGCTGTACAAAGCCTAAAAAGGGGGCATCCCTAAAGAAGTGTGATGCCTATTATTATAGGCAAACTCTACTAAATGAAGGTACTCCTCCCATCTGGACTGATGATCCATGATGTACATGCAGAGCATATCCTCTAACACCTGGTTAACCCACTCTGTCTATCCATCTATTTCCGGATGATAGGCTGTGCTGAAATTGAGCTTGGTACACATAGCTGCCTGTAATGCCTTCCAAAAGGAAGAAGTGGAGAGGGAATCCTTGTCAGAAATAATCTTGCATGGAACACCAAGAAGCTTGACAATGTCTCACAAGAACACTTGTGCCATTGCTAGAGCTGTGAAGGTAGTCCAGACTGGTGAGAAGTGGGCCACTTTGGTCAACTTGTCAACTCTCACCAAGATAGCATCATGGTGACAAGATGACATGGGGAGACCAATGATGAAATCCATGGATATAGTATCCCACTTCCACTCTGGTATAGCATGAGACTGGAGTAACCCACCAGGATGGTGGTGCTTTGCCTTAACTCTCTTACACTTAAGGCATCGAGCTACTAACTTAGTGATAAGCTGCCGCATACCTGGCCAATGATATAACTGCCTCAAATCAGCATGCATCTTCTTAACCCTGGGATGCACTACACAAGGATCTCTATGAGCCTCCATGATAATGAACTCTCACAATCCCTAGGGAGAAGGTACATAGATGCACCCTCTATGGTGTAATAGTCCATCAGACTCTAATGAGTAATCCACATACTTCCCCTCTAGGATCTCCTGAGATCAAATCCTCTGACAAACCTCTATAAACCATCCATCCTCTGGCAACCACTGCAATATATGGTCTCTCAAATCTATGCTCATAGATATGGAGTATACCTCATGTCATCTCCTACTCAAGGCATCTGTGACTACATTCTCCTTCCCTTGGATGTAGCGGACATCAAAATCATACTCGCAAAGGAACTCCATCCATCTCCTTTGATGGGCATTAAGATTAGGCTAGGTGAAGATGTACTACAAACTCTGATGGTCTAAATGAAGCTCAAAGTGATGACCCAAAAGGAAGTGTCTCCACCTCACAAGTGCATGTACTACTGCTACAAGCTCTAGGTCATGCGTAGGGTAGTTAAGCTCATGAGTCTTAAGTTTCCTAGACTCGTATGCTATAACTCTACCCTCCTGCATAAGGACTACTCCTAATCCATCTAAGGAAGCACCCATGCATACCATGAAATAGGTCATGGGGTCTGATACAATAAGAATAGGTGCACTAGTGAGTGCCCTTTTCAGATCCTAAAAAGCCCTCTCACACTTCTCTCTCCACTCGAATTTCTTTCCCTTTCGCTGGAGGGATTTGATGGGGTGTGCAACTTTGGAAAATCCCTCAACAAAGTGTCTGTAGTACCCTGCTAGACCCATAAATCTCCTAACCTCTATCACACTAGTTGGCATTGACCAATCGATAATAGCTCTAATCTTTGATGGGTCAAGTGAGATCCCATCACCAAATATAACATGTCCTAGGTACTTGACCTCTGATCTAAAGAAAGCACACTTCGACAAACTGCCAAAGAACTGGTTGTCCCTCAAACACTGCAAAACCTGCCTCAAATTCTCCTCATGCTCCTTCTCATTCTAAGAATATATCAATATGTCATCAGGGAACACAATCACAAATCAGTCAAGGAAGGTGTAGAATACCCCATTCATGAGGCTCATGAATACAGATGGAGCATTCGTAAGATCGAATGGGACCACAGTGAACTCATAGTGGCCATATCTGGTGAGAAACGTGGTCTTATGGATATCACTCTCCATAATCCTCAAGTGGTGGTACCATGACTTCAAATATATTTTGGAAAACACTTTAGCACCTTGAAGCTGATCAAACAAGTCATCAATCCTAGGCAAGGGATAGCAGTTCTTGATGGTTACTTTATTTAGTTGCCTATAATCCATGCATAACTGAAGGGACCAGTCCTTCTTCTTCATGAAGATGACTAGTGCACCCTAAGGGGAGATGCTAGGATGAATGTGACCCTTCTCTAAGAGTTCCTCTAGCTACATCTTGAGCTCATTAAGCTCATGTGTGGTCATCCTATAAGGTGCTCTTGAAACTAGCTCGGCTCCTAGCACCAAATCTATGTGGAAGTCAATCTCTCTGCTAGGTGGCATACCAGGTAGCTCAGCTGGAAACACATCTGCAAATGCCTCAAGGATGGGATGATCATCTAGGAAAGGCTCCCTCTCATTTTCCTCCTCTCTATCACTGATGGTGATAGCAAACAAATGGCATCCCTTTCGCATGCTCTGCTTATGCTGCATAGTGGAAATCATATGAAGAGACACCGGCCTTTAAATCCCAGTGATTAGTATGGGAGCACCATGATCATCCTCATACTCAATCTTTTTCTTAGGTGACAATCCATCTTGGCTTTATGGGTGTAAAGCCAATCCATGCCAAGTACGACACCATAAGATTTGAGTAGAATAACTCTAAGGTCTACTATGATGGTGGTATTACCAATTAGGAGCGGACATCCCCTAATCTCTGAATCCACTGACACTGTAGCTGCTGAAGCAAACTTCACTTCCCAGCTGACACCTTGCCTAACTGCCACTAGCCCACAACACTCCACAACCAATGGAGATATAAAGGAGTCAGTCACTCCTGAGTCAAATAATATAGAAATACTGATACCTCTAATCATATCTGCAGCCTCAATGACTGTGGCCTGGTGCTCTACCTGGTGGTTGTCAACCACTGCGAAGACTCTATGGGACTTTCCCATATCCCCAACTATAGGCTCTGATGCTGCCATCCTTTGATTACCTGCCATCTGATCTTGCGGACACTCTCTCGCCATGTGCCCTATGGCTCTAAATGTGAAACAAGCACCGTGTGCCTAAAATTGTGCACCCTGAGGCCTAGAGTAACACTGCCCACCTATCTTGCTCGAACCACTATACCCACCCCTAGAGGACTGCTGAGTTCATGCCAGAGGTGTGTATGTACCTTGTGCTCTCTAGTTGCATCTAGGACCCTATGACTACCACTACTTTGGCTTAAAGCCTTATTGTCCTTGAGGGGGCCTCTGCCACTGACTCTGCTATGACTATTGTGGAGGAGGGGGTTTATAGGACCCCAATGCATTTTTGTGGTTGCCTTTCTAGTGGGGTTTTTGAAACTTGAAAGACTAGGGTGTCGGGTTTCGATTCTGGAACCAATCCCTCATGTCCTATGACCTGACCTGAATCTCCTCAGCTATCAAGGCCTTCTCCATGACAACCTGAAGGCTCCCTGGAGCAGCCATCCTCACCGGTCCTACTATCCCCACATTAAGTCCCCTGATAAATCGGTTGACGAGAAGCTTCTCATCCTTCAGGTAATCTACATAAGGTAGGAGCTCAATGAACTTTCTCTCGTACTAGGTCAATGAGAGATCCTTCTGCTGGAGATCGTGGAACTCATCGATACTACGTTGCCTAAAGTGCTCTAATAGGTACCTCTCCCTGAACCTCTTTATGAAGATTTCCCATGTGAGGGTGTCTGCAGTTAGACCACACTTGAATTCCTCCTGTTTCCACCATGTGGAGGTCGTCCATCTCAGAAGGTGGACTGCAACTCATGCTTTCAGATTGCTTTCACAAGAACACAATGTGAAGCATTGATCTAGTCTCAAAAGCCAAGCCTCAGCTTCTACCTCATCGATAGATCCCCCAAAAGATGGTGGCTAGAGGCGCAAAACCTCTCTGATCAGATCTCCTAGTTCCCGACGTGTTCTCTCAAAGTACACAGGTGCTGCTACTAGAGGTGTTCCAGGTAGATGAATGGACTTAGGCTCATGCTCAGCCTCACCCTCTACGGGATTAGGAGGTGGAATCCTACTTCGTTCCCTATCTACTGACCTATGGCTCCATGAGTTTGGATTTCCTGCATGATGGTCGGCTGCTAGAAGCCTATCCTGCACTATCACAATTAGGTTTTGAAGTGCCAATAAGATGTCTTGGTTTGGGTCAACCGATGGTTCAAGAAGGGATTTTAGGTTCCCTTCTGGAACCGGTTCCTCCCTATCAACATCCTCACGTGCCATACATGTATGCTTAGGACCCCTTCTGTGCTTGCGAGCTTGTCGCTTAGTCAGAGGCATCCTTATGAGAATAAAATAAAAATAAAATAATAAATAATTTTCAAGGAAAAATTTAATAAATTAAATAATTAAAGTGAAACGTAATGGAGAAAGGTTCCTAGTGTTGGAAACCTTGCTCTGATACCAAAATGTCATGCCCAAGCTTTTGGGCTAAAAACAAAACAATTCTTTTTTTTTTCAAAACCTTAAACTCTCAAAATAATCTACATATAAAGTGAAATCAAATAAGTCTTTTCTTAACTAGGATGTAAATAAAATTGTTTTCTAAGGTTGTATAAATCAACCAACTCAAATAAGTGACATTAATTAATGGAGATTAATTAATCCCAAGAGGGTTGTCGCAATTTAGTTAGTTAACTTAATTATCTTAATTAAGTTGTCATTCATTAAAATCGAGGGATAATTAGATATCTCAAATGCATATAAATCATTCCCGACCTAAATAATGATAAAGCTATTTAAAATTAATTAATAATTTTTCGTTTACAAATTTTCCCCAAATTAATTTCCACTTGACATCCATATTTAATTAAATACAAAAATTAGCTAAGAAATGTCCTTATTAAAATTCCTTGATAAAATTACGTCAATAATGCGATAAGATAACTATATAAAATTTAATAAAATAAATTTAAATAGGCCTTCTACTTAACCCCAAATATGTATAATTAATTGTATATATACCTATATGTAGAAAATATAGCATATATATAAATTATATACATATAAACAATTTGGATAAACAATCCTTATATTTTTAACCTATTTATACATGTATATTTCTTTTGATAAAAAAAAAAACCATCTATGCCCATTAAATATTATCATGCAATTATTGAATAACCTTAAATTTCAAGTTATAATTTAAAAACTTAATTCAAATACCCCCCCATATTCTAACATGCAAACACTAAGTTCAGAAATTACAATAGGGACTAAAATTCAAATCCTTCTTTTATTTATTTATTTGTTTTTTATTTTATTTTCCATGCTAACCCTAACCCGGATATGGGCTAGGGTTGCATTACTAAAATGCTCCTATTATTAAAATACTAACCCTAACTCGAAATTGGGTTAGGGTTGCATTTTCTTTTTATTTAATATCCTTTCTTTTCTCTTTTCCTATTTGTTTATACCCTAACCCAAATTCAGGTTAGGGTTTAATATATTTATTTATTTATTTATTTGTGAGTGTGTATTTTGTGTAGGGCTGAATTAGGGCAAGGCAGCAGCCATGGAAAGGCGGAGGCCGAAGGAATGTTGGGCAAACAACGGGCTCCCCCTGGTCACCACTATGTTTACACATAGTGGCAGGCGGTGCCATCCGCTGTGTGCACCCAAAATGGCTGCCGTGGGCCGTCCACTATGTTTACACACAATGTCGAGCACCTCTCGCCCTGACCACTGTGTGTAAACATAGTGGCGCGACCCATGAGTTGTCCACTATGTTACACACAGTGGTTCGGTCCGATATCGCTCCCCCCCACCCTCCCAATTTGTTTATATTTATATTTTATTTTTATTTTTATTTTTATTTTTTGCGTTAATTCAATATATATATATATACACAATCTGGTTTTAAACATATACTTATGTGCATCTTTTTTTGGATGTATATATATATATAAAACTACAAATGCATATCCAGTTCTTAGGGTTAGGATTCTCTATTTGTTCAAATAAATTTAAACATTAGCATGCAGTTCTCTTTTTTTTAACAACAATATATATATCAATTTTTTTTGTTTTAAAGCTTGTAGGAATTGATAAAATAATGACAACATTTCAATGGTTATATGTTCCATTTCTTAGGTATGATTTATTTTAATATGCAACATTAGGAGTAATGATAGTATATTAAATACACATCATGTTAAATCTTTCATATAGTTCATTTCTTCAATAAACATTATTACATCTAGGTTTATTTTCTACAATACTAAAAAGGAAAAAAAATGACAGAATCTAAAAGTTAGAACAGCAACTTCATAAGCCTAGAAATCATTTACAATAACTTTAGAGATAGACTATTAAATCTATCTAACCATATTTTGTATTAGGAATGAATAAATAAATGGAACTAAGTAATAAATTGTTATTTTACTATCTTTAAACTTCCTACATTTTTTTTTTTTTATAAATAAATGACAGAATTAAACAAATGCCAGTAGCATATTACATACCAGAAAACACTTAGAAATTTACAAAAAGAATGCAGAAACTTGCATTCCTCTATCATACATTTATCCATGAGTTGTAATTTCAACTTAAAAAAAATGCATTGTTTATAAGAAAAACTGAGTACAATATGTCACTTTTACAAATGGGTGAAATACCCAACTAGTCTCTCATCCCTAATAGATGAGGAGAAGACTTAAATACACTTTTATATCCTTCCAAAATAATTACAATAATTACAGAATTATTTCTTTCTTTCTGCAACTAAGATGTAACTTCTAGCTTTCCTTTCTAAGCAACCTGCATTAAAAATTTAGGGCTGTGACCATGGGTGCTCACCTCCCAGCCTAAGCTTACTAGAAGCCACCCCTGAGCTTGGAGAACCAAGTCCTAGATGAGTTACACTCAAGGAAACACAAATAAGAAAAGGGGAAAATACAATACAACAAACACATTCCCTTCCCAAGCTGAAACTTCATCACATAATGTGATGTTTTATTAGGGTGGAAGTGGATCAAGTACCCTAGAGAAGATCTACTATATAGTAACTCATAGCCAACTAATGGCATCCAAGAAAATTCAACAAACTCATCTCAATCCCCATATCCTTATGAACCCCAAAAGGCAAACATGCCATACTTGCTCCCCGTATGACCCCCGAATGCATAAATAGAACTATGCAGCAAGGGTCACATGGACAAACCCTTGAGATCACTCTCATAATGAGAGCCTCTCACTCTAAGGTTGTCAAACTCTTTCCACCCCCAAGACCATTTTTCCCTCCCAAGGGTAAGATAGTCTTGGATACTCCCAAACACAAAAAAATGCATAAACAGAAATAAAAAAGGAATCACTTAGAACTTTCACAAATACAATGCAAGATACAACATATACATTCAATCATCCTACATATAGATTTCAAATAACAATTAAGAAAACACCAACCTGAATCTACCAAGGGTACTCTAGGGGAAAACTTGGAGAAGAGCACCCCAATCCACAAGAATTTTCTGCAAAACTTAGACAACTTTTTAATTTTTTTTCCTATTCTCAAACTGGTTTTCCTTCAAAAATTGTCCAAAATCTCCAAAGATGGAGAGTGGGTGATTAGCTCACTAAGCTTCAATCTCTAGCCTAAGAAGGCTTCTCTCACTCCTTCCAACCTCTTGGGTAGAGTGAAGGACTCCCATTGGTTGGTCTTGCCTAGGTCTTACACACTCCCTAACCAAGGAACCTCTAGAAGAGGAATGAAATGGGGAAAAGGAATTACACCTATCAAGAAGGTTATCTAACCAAGGGTGGCACTCCTATAGATGGAATTCGTCCATCTTGGGAAAACCACTTTTTTGGGTGGTTAAACAATCCCTAGGGGAGAGACACATGGCCAAATTTGTCCTTCACACATAGTTACCCCATGAGGCCTAATAAAAATGCTCTAAAACTAACTCTAGGAGTTGATTTAACTCTTAGAAAGTCCACCTAATGTTAACCTACAGGTCAACTCTGAGTTGACCCTCCTTGTGGCTCACTAACCTAGATTTCTTGGTACCTTCAAGGATAATTAGGAAATATAACAATTAAACAAAAATAAATCTTTCCAAAAAGGTGACATGACCATTGCCAACACAACATACAACATAGGTGTCAAGTGACACTACAAAATAATTCCACATCACAAATACACACATGGCAATTGTCCCTTGTATGATTTAAACAACTGAATAAAAAGAATTTACACTCATGCAACATTTTACGTTTATGACTAAAATACAATACATACGGGGTGTTGTTTCTCCAAATAGACAACCCCTAGTTTTACGAACGTACATAGGCCTAGGCTTGATTCTCTATAATATTTCAATGGTCACATGGATAATTTCCTACGCATCTCAATTTAAACATTAGTACTTTTGAATATCCTCATATAATATTAAACACAAAATCAAGAATACAATTCAATCACTCTGCATAGAATTGACATTATACAATACAATTTGCCACATATCAAAGCAAATTCATGTTAGCAATTCATCATAATCCTCATAATTTAGTCCATTCATAATATATGCAAACAAATTTCTATCGTCATAATTAAAGTCTAGCAAATCAAATAATGACACAAATCATCTCAATGTTATCCTACTCTAGAATCATAGAAAATCCTAAACCCATAATGCATAGAATGAAGCATCAATATACCAATGTTATCCAATTCTTGGGATCATATAAAGTTCTATATCCAAAAAGCATAGAAATAAAGCATCCATAATAGTTCCAACATGAAAATCACTGAAATGCTAGGATGGGTTGGGGTAGGGTCTCACAGTTATGGCTTCCGCATCACATTCTAGTTCTAGTGCACTTGAAGAATCACCTAATTTTCTTCAAAATAAAATGAGATACAATGCCCTATCTCAAATTCCTATCAGAGTTATTGTCGAGGAAGATATTTTAGGGTATATAGACTGTAAGTTGGAAGAACTAGGATCTATGGTAATCCACTCCTAGCTAATTTTGTTTTATGGAGATGACAAGAAGATCAAATCTGAGTATAGCATCCTTGAGAAGATGGATCTACACAATGCGGTATACTTTCTAGAAGAATTTACAAAGGAACATATTCGCATTATCCTCAGTAGAGAGCATGGTGATAAGATGTATCTCTAATGGACCCATGACATCACACTGGAAGTGGTTCATGTCATCACCGGATTCTACAATATTGGTGAAGTACCAACTCTATAGAAGGTCACCAAAACTAAAATGACAGAGCTCACCGGTGCTGTGAGTGACCAATGGGCAATGATCGTCAACACCATTAAAGATGATCTAGTGAAATATGTTTGCATGATGATAGGTTATGAGATATTCTATGCCAACAGAATGAATTTTATCCCTGCTGCTACGGTGAATGCTGCTTATAGGATGATCAAGGAAGATACAAAATTTGACCTATGTACCTGTTTACAAAAGCAATTGTTGGTGAACTTGAAATCCATCAAACAAGACAAATCTCTGAGGTTCAAGTTTGGACAACTTTTGGTCGGTCTATTCTTCTATTTTCAAGGTTATTTCCCTAGAGTAGGTGATGTTCAATGGTCTACTAACCTACCAGTTTCCAAACAGATTAAGGAGAGTCTACAAGTAGTCAAAATTGTATATCCTGAGGTTCTAAACAAGTATTTTGATGAATTCAAGAGGAAGATGAGCCAGAGAATGAGGATATCTGGTGATATAGTGAAGAAGTATGAAGATGACATCTGCTTCACAATAAGGATCGATGACTACATAATGGAAGTGGTGGAACCCAGAAAGGAAGTAGTTGGCCCCTATGGGGTATGAAGTGGTGAATGACCTATTGATCGGGTATGCCTCTACCCTACTTGCCTCACCACTGGAAGTAAAGAAGAAAAGAATTGGTACCTACTTGGAGAGGGTCACATTGATTGAGGATCTGAAGTACAAAAAGGGAAAATTTGTGCCATCGGTATCATCACCGGTTACCCTTGCCAATCTGAAAGTGACCAAGCGGTCACCAGCCAAAAACAAACTTGAAGTTTTTCTAGCCAAAGTATTTGAGAGGAAGCGTAAAACCAAAATTCAATCACTGGAGTCAGAGGACACTAAACTGAAGGTTGAAACAAAGAATTCAAAGCAATCAAGCAAAAAGGTGAAGTCTACCGGTAATGTACTAGCAACGTTTGCACTGGTAAGCATAAATGTTACCTCTTATAAGCCAATGACACATTGTTAGAGGACAATAAAGAATATTACAAGGAAATTGCTTGATGACATAAGAATATTTTGATGACTTTAATGATAGTGAGAATAAGGAGGAAGAGTAGGAGGTCATCAAATATTTATGTGTTAATGATCGATTTCCATCTGAGATTAAGTCTGTTACCACAAATTCTTTATATATAATTCTTTGGATAATAAATGACGCATTGCCATTGAAAGAGAACAAGAGATTAGGGAGAAAAATTTTGCCCAATACTTTCTTGATGCTTCAAATTCTGAATTATTTGAAATCATGGATAAGAACAAAGGAATCTTCTTTATGAGAAGGAGACGACTCAGATTACTAGAAGGTAAAACTTCTGAAGTAGAAAAGGATACACATGTACATGTTAAAGCTATTGTTGACATACACAAAGTATATGAAGCCACTAGGAAGGATGATCAAACACCAAACCTATCCTCAGACAAACTGGATGAGGTATTTGATAGTGAAGGTGAAAGAGTGACAAAACAAATTGACACTATTGATGTTGATGCATTAGATAATGAGGATGTCACTCCGGACAAAGAAAAAGATGAGAAAGAGAAACAAGACAAAGAGAAAGTAGAGAAAGAACAAGAGGAAAGAAAAATCAAGAAGAAGATAAGAGAAAAGAAGAAGAGAGGAAGAAAGAAGAAGACAAAAGAAAAGAAGAAGAGAGGAAGAAAGAAGAAGACAAGAGAAAAGAAGAAGAGAGAAAGAAAGAAGAAGACAAGAGGAAGGAAGAAGAAAGGAAGAAGGAGGAAGAGAAGAAAAAACAAGCAGAGGATAAGAAGAAGAAGGAAATGGAGAAGAAAGAAGAAGAGGAGAAAAAGAAAGAGTTAGAGAAGAAGAAAGAAGAAGAAAAGAAAAGAGTGGAAGAGGTGAAGGATGCAAAGAAGAGAAAACAAGCGAAGACTCCTAAGGCAACCGGTGATCAAACCAAACAGGTTGATACCACTAGTCTTATTGATCTAACTCTTGCAAGTCTGACTCAATTAGAAGATTGGTTTGAACTACTTTGAGGCATCAAACTTGCATAGGAGAGACTATGAGAATTGCGGAGGAAGAAAGAACAAGATGTCATACAAATTGTAGTTGACACCCTTACTAGTCTAATTCCTGGTACTAGCCTCCCCAGTACCGACTCCTCTCTATCCAAGCTTAAACTTCTTTGTACCATAGTAGAGGACCAAGTATAATGCTTGGAAGATGTTGCTCAAGCAACTGCAAGAAAGAACCATGAAAAGGCACTCAATACTACCTTAGTCAAGAAAATGAATGAACTCAGGACACAACTACTAAAGTAGTAGAATGATATGAGTGTTACTATGGGAGAGGATAAACTACTTTTGAGTAAAATCTACCAACCCCATCTATTTTGTGAAGATGTGCTCAAACATAAAGCTAAACTCCAAACAGAGTTATAGGAATATATCAGCACCTTCAAGATGCCCTGTGATCTATTCACTACCTATCGACAAACTTTTCATCATTTTTAGCATCAGATTGCCAAGATGGACTTAGAGATCAGCAACCGGACTCCAGATTTACAGGAGCTTCAATACTCCTATTGCCAAAGGTGCAAGTTCTTTAGAAATGTTTTCTCAACCTGGAAGCTATCACAATCACTCAAGAGATGAGTACCATCGATGCAATGGAAGAAACGGTATTCTAGATGAAGACTGAAAGTGAGGTTGCTACCTCATTACTTGAGTCATGGATATTGGACATGAAAATTTTTGTGCAGAACTTTAAATCTATTTTTGAGAAATTTCATTCCTTATTGTCATGAACATCTACTCTATTTTATTTTATAAAAGGATTGTTTCCATCACTTTGTCATTATTGGTAAAGGGGGAGTAGTGTACAGTAAAATTTTGGTGAATGTTACCATTTCATGCACTTACCTGTAATTTTTTCAAAAGGGAGTAGTGTATATGCTTAGGGGGAGTAATTTTAATTATGGCATTTTGTTATTATTGTAAAAACACTTAGATGTCAAAATTTTCCTAAGTGTTGCCATCAATGCCAAAGGGGGAGATTGTTGGCATTTTGATGACGTTTTGATTGTCATTGATGGACACACACTTTCTTGATGTATGAGTTATGCTTAACCAGTAATTGTTCCAACCAGTATTGTGTATTATTGAATGTATAGTCTTTAGACTATCAGTATTTTGTAGAAGATGTTTACTGGTCATAGATTGATTGAAGATTTCAAGTGGTATGAAGACCTCAAGCAGTTCAAGGATCACAAGCAGTACGAAGGACCCAAGTGGTAGTTAAATTTTGATCAAAACACTATGATCTACCAGTCTTCATTTTTGATAACCGGTAATCAGTATATTGTATTAACTGGTATATATCTGTGATGAGTTACCAGTTGGTATTACTATAATGTGTGATGAGTTATCATCCATCAACACTTTGGCAGTGTGTTTGTGCCATGTTACCAAATGTGTCTAGATGCACTGTACCTAGGAACTTGTAGTCCAATTCTATTAGACTGACATTAAATCAGATTCTTTTATAAGGACATCATGTCTAGGGTTTGCAAGTGTAAGAGACAGAGTATGAGACATAGAATAGAGAAGGCTATGTGCGATCATCGAAGAGAATATTAGGTCTGTGTGAAGAGATAGAGTGTGGAGATATTGAAGACTAAAGTAATGTTGAAATGCATTAACAATGAGTTGTCAAGGATCTAATTAAGCATATTGTGCTAGCATCTAGATTATTCACTTGTTGATTACTAATATATTTGACAAGTCTAAAACCCTTAACCAGGTAGGCCCAAAAAATCCTTTGTAAATCATCTAACAAGGTGGTGCACAACTGTGGATCTAAAATCTTCTAACAAGGTAGTCTTTAACAGGACTTATCTCCTAACAAAGATGTAGATTCCTAATAGGATCTATTCTAGTGAAGAACATTGTATGACCTTAACTGGTCTGACCTCAACCGGTCTAGTTTCTATTCTATAGATAGTTACTTGTGAGTTTATGCTCATCGTGGTTTTTCCCATTTGGGTTTCCACATCAAATATCTTGTGTTATGGTGATTGTACTCTTGTGGGTGAATGCTTTGTTTTCTATTTGGTTTGCATTTATCTTAACTGGTTTATTAGTGAATCTATTGCACTAGTTATCTGGTAAACTATTTAAGAGTTTGATTACTGTATTTTTTGGTATACTAATTCACCCCTCCCTCTTAGTATTCATTAGTTAGTAGCATAAACATTGATAAGTGAAGGTGCTGACAGAGTTAAGGTTGAGCAACATGTCAATATTTTTGAATAACAAAGGAAGAAATAGTTGAAGTAGAAGAGGAAAGATAAAAGGGAAGCCTAGAAAGAAACTTAGGACACACCCAATATAGTCCTAGTTACATTAGATACTTCCAAACAACTGGAATAGTCTTTAGCTGAGCCTGCTAGTTAGACACCAGTAGAGCCACCTAAGAAGAAATCTAAGGTGACCTGATAATATATGAGTATTTCTTCTGAAGAAACAAAATCTTATATGGAGATTAAGGAGGTTCTTAAGAAGAAAGGTGTTTTTGTTAGAGTGATGAGGGACAAGAAAGAAGAGCTAAAGCCACAACCTGTCAAGGAGACTCCCCTGAAGCTAAAGATCACTATTGTACATAAAAGAAATCCTAAATCAGATGAGCAATCCAAACCTGAACCTAAACGGAGAACTAGTAAGAACAAGATGAGTGCTCAAGACTTGATTGAATAACATTTATTCATTCTTTGATGGTAACTTGGATAACATTTGTTCATTCTTTGATAACTTTGATGAGGAGGAAAAGAAGCAAATAGAAGAGGCTATTATTTTATATATTGATTCATTTAGTAGGGAATTGATAGAATTGGAGAAAGTTTTGCCTAAGGAGTTATATAATAGGTTAGAAGCTACACACTCAATCCTTGGATAGGAAGATTAAGGAGACCGAATTGGTCAATCTCTATCCTTCAATAAATTTGCTGAAAATGGATGACTTTATCATTAAAACCGGATCATCAGAATTCAACCCTAAGTATAGGATAAACAACCTTATGTTGAATAGACTTGAAGAGATTAGAAAGGAAACAATTTATATATGGGTAAGAATTATTTCGAGTTGAGGATATGAATTAAGTTCCATTTTTGTGCAATCACAGAATATTCAGTTGCCTAAGGATAAGAAATTGATGGACAAACAAACTGTGGATACCGTGAAACCGGCAAGCACTCAACCATATACCACTGTACTAGTTACTGAGTAATATTTTGAAATAGAGGACATCTCCATAGATAATGTACAAATAATAGAGGATACAGAGGCAAATAAGGATAAAGGTGCAGAGGATACTCAAGTTTTGGATGAGGCACCAAGTGGCAAAGCCACTAGTGCACATGAACTAAAGGATACAAAAGTTATCTCACTAACTGATAAGGGTTAGTAGATTGTGGTGGATCTCTCTTCTGGCTCAATAATTGACACTTATGCCATAGCTAAAGGGAATTTAACACAAATTTCCATCGGTTTTGACAAACCCTACCACAAAATATCACTGGTAGAGAAGATTTTGGCAGCGACAACTTTTCATGCACAACCTACTCAAGAATTAGCACAAGAAGAGTCAAAGAACAAGAAATTGATTGAACATAGTTTCAAGGTTTTGAGCTAGTTGGTCTCGGAGTTTCATGCTTAGGAAGGTGCAAGCTCTTCAGGTAAACTAGAGGAAATCATTGATTTTATTCTTAAATATTATGATTCTTTATTGAAGATCTCACTAATAGAGGCTAAAGAAATTTTTTTGGCAGCCTAAAAGATAACAATTTTGCAAATGATTGAGATTGATAAGGAGAAACTTTAGAGCTGCTTGTAGTCCATTGATGCAACTTTGACTAAAGGAGGTACTATTTATAATACTTGTCTAGATTTTGATAAGATAACTGGCTCCATAGATAAGCAACTGTCAGACTATAGGAAAAAATAAATTAAGATTTCTAACTCCTACAACCCAATAGTTAATCTGACAAATTCTCTGGATGGTCCAATTTTGATGGTTATGGATCAAATTTTGAAACTCGAGAACGATAGCGACAAAATAATAAGGAGAGCAAATGAGCTTCGAAATCTGATTGGTCCCCGACTTGATAATTTGTTATTTCATAAGACAAAGTGTATTTCTAACTTGTAGAAGGAGGATCCTGGTACTTCAAAAGAGAGAGTATTATGCTATCTTTTTGAATAGTTTCATTTCTATTCTTGAATCTCTTAAAAATGGTCGGGATAATTACTTTTCATTTTTGAAGAACATGTATGCAGATATTTTGAAGTGTGTATAGAACAGCCTCATGTTTATAACTGTACATAATTATTTGTGGGAACCCTATTTTGCCATTGATGTCAAAGGGGGAGGAATAAGTGAAAAATGTATAGGCGGAGCATCGTATGTAGATAGAAGACTCATGTAAAGATCAGGAGGTTATGGATTCATGGAAATTTCATGAATGGTATCATTTTTCACATGAGTGTTGCCATCAATTCCAAAGGGGGAGATTGTTGGTAATTGACACTCATTTGACAAGGGCTAATGACATTTTAGTTTGTCATTGATGAAAACTCATCATATCAAGGTAAATGGTTTCATTGTTTCCTTAACTGGCATGCATTACACTAACTAGTATTAGTATTCACATTGCTTTACATTGGCACCGGCACTAACACTAGCATTCACTTCATCCCAACTAAGTATTTATCTTGATAACTTGTCTTGATCCTAGTAACATGTATATGGAACCTAGTAATGGATAGGACTCAACTAAGGAAATCTTTTGGTCCTGATTATGTCTTTATGGATTTTGGTGGTAATGTGTGATGATTGACATGGTCATTGGATTTATGTTTAATTTTCATTATGTTATGACAACCAACTTGTTTATATTTCTCATTGAAGCTGACATGGTTAAGATACATGAAGGATATTTAAGAAGATCACCTCAATGATAGATCAAGTGTGTATGGAATGGAATGCAAATTTCTGATTGTGAATATTTCAGTGAGCTTTGGTATGCATTTTGATCACCGATTGGAAGCGACTGTGTGCAATTTCACGTGCACAACATAACCAGTAGTAAAACAGAGCATTAGAGAACTGGTATATAGTGAAGGTTATCAAAGATTTCATCGGACCTTATCCAACATGGTTAGATGTTATTTATAAGTTCATTTTCATTTGTAAACACTTCATAATGTATTGTAAGTCAGTGAGACTTCCTATTTTGTGTTTGAGCAATGAGCTCTAGGTGGTTGGCCTTTTTGCATGTGCAGACCTTCTTATGTAATATTTGTATACCTTGATCAAGTATATAGATATTGTGGGTATCAGCCCCACCATGGTTTTTCCCTTTGCAGGGTTTTCCATGTATAAATATCCATCTTATGGTGTTTCCTTTCTTTGTGTTATTTGTTCTATGCATTCTAATTTTATTTACTGTTAACCAATTAATAAGGAGTAAGTTCAAAACTAAATTTACTAGTAGAACACTGATTCACACCCCTCTTAGTGTTCTTGGATTCCAAAACTTTCAACCTCCGATTTGCAAAACAATTGAATAAAATCCATCAAGATATCAAACTATTTGATGAAATGGCTTTAATGATTTACCTTGATGCCTTTGATGGAAACATGCGCTACATACTAAGAAATGATAGTCCAAAGAGTTTGTATGAAGCCTATGAGATAGATAAAAATATTGAGAAAGTCTCAAGGTTTGGGATGAGTTTCAAGTTAAAACCTGAAAAGGGACTTTGGTGTGCAAGTAAGCAAGGTAGTTATGTTGGCATTTTACATAAGCGAAGTAGATGAGATGATGCAGGTGATGCAGTTGAAGATGGATGACTGGACCAGTAGAAGATAGAAGATTGAGATTTTGTGATTAGATGACATGATCAGCTATTTGTGTTGTCCTTGATAGAAACTGATGTTTCCTGATGATTTGGTTTGTCATATAAGTGATTTAGTCTATTAGAGATATGGTTTATCGACAAAGAACAAAATACTATAAAATAAGAGTTTAACTGATAAAGAAGACATGTTTTCCTTGGAACGGGTAATCGCTAATGACTGGTGATTTACAGTTTGGAATATAAGCTTGTATGATGAAATTGAGTATGTGACTGAAACCACAACTTGTGATGTCTATCGGAAGGTGTGTTTCAAATTTTTGATGAAGTTTTGCTAGGGTTTTATTAGGCTTTAAGGACTGGTGAAGAAATCATCAAATTGGTAATGATTTTTTATATGACGATGATCGATAATGAGTCTACATGGTGGTGGTAAAACAACCCAACCCGCGTGAAAGATTTGAAATGTTGTTTTGATGTGATTCAAAGAAGAATTTCTTGGGAAATAGCGAAATGCTTAGTGGAATGTTTTGAGGTTTTGACTTTGGTACAAATCCGATTTCTATGATACGTTTCGATCAACCAACAGTTGATATTGCATTGTAATTTTATGTAATGATATTTATATTGATTTGAGATGATCTCTTATGATTTGTATTGTAATTTCATGATGTAATTAAGGTTTAGTGGCTGATCTAGTTGAGATGGCTATTTAGGATGACATAGTTGATGTTCATTGTGTTGGTGGTCTTAGAAGAATGTGTTGAGCCATCCAAGAGAAGAGTGAGATCTTCTAGAAATTTGTAGAGTGTTTATCATAACTCGATTGGATTTATCAAGTTGAGAAGTGCAAGTAACATATCATTTTTTCACTGTTGTTCCCTATTAGTTGCAGTAGGTTAAATCCCTTAACCAGGTAGGTCCTAATAGGCCTTAAACATTTAAGTCCCCTAATAGGGTAACTCTCAAAAAGAGTGGTAAATCCTCTCACGAGATTGATCCTAATAGATCATCAATCTCCTAACTAGGCTGCTAGGTAAATCCCTTAATCGGGTGACTCCTAACAAGGCATATTGTAATCTCCTAACAGGGCTAAGCTCCTAATAGGGCATACTTCAAAAGAGTACAAATATTTGTGGGTACCAACTCTCACTGTCATTTTCCCATTTGGGGTTTCACATCAAAAAATTATGGTGTTAATATGTGGAATTCTTTTCGTGTGATGATATTGTTTATGTTTTATTTCATGCATTATTTATGATTATCGGTTATGCTAGTTTATCATAGATTAATCAATGATTACAGATACTGATAAAGTTGGTAAATGAGATACTTTGATCTAATTAATGAATTTGTAGAAGTGGGAAATGAAGTGTTAGATCTAATAAAAGAGTTGGTAGATCTGATAACTGAGTTGGTTGATGTGGTAAATGATTTTAGATCTATTATAAGTTTGATTTGAAGTTAAAAGTTCTAATTCTTGTTAATACTGATTCACCCCCCCTCTTAGTATTAACTAGATCCTCATAGAATTAACAATTGGTATAAAAGATTTGGTCCTTTGTGTGTGGAAAGCCTAACCACTTGACGAAAAGATTCTGAGGTAGTCAAGATGATGAAGAAAGAGGGTCCTAAGTTCAACAAGGATAACTACAAGGTCTAGAAAGATAGAATGAAGATCTACATCAAAGGTCTTGGTGCACAATATTGGAAACATGTGGAAACCAAATATGTGGCTCTTTCTACTACTCCATTGACACTGGATGAACTCAAAGAGAAGCAAGAGAACATGCAAGCCTTATAAGCTATTGTAAGTACTTTATCTGATTTAGAATATAATGATGTTCAAGGATTGGAAACTGTATAGGAGGTATGGGAAAAGTTACATCTAATCTATGGAGGAGATGAGCATGTGAAAAGAGCCAAAGAGGAAAGCTTGAGAGGAAAGTTTGATGACATGAGAATGCAAGGAGAAAATATTTCACAGTATGGTCAAAGAATCAAAGAAGTTGTTGGTGGCATAAAGAGTGTTGGAGGTAAAATAGATGGTGATACTATTGTAAGTAAAATTCTTAGAACTCTTCAACCTCAATATTCTATAAGAGTATCTACAATCCAAGAACTTAGATCTATTTCAAAGGATAAGGTAACTATTTATTCATTGATTGGTAAGCTAACTACTATTTTTAATAACAATGTTACTAAATCTAGTGAATCTACCTTTAAAGCTTCCATTACCGGTCCATCTGCTAGAAAAGGAAAAGATAGATGTAAAAATCATGAGTGCAGGTCAAGTCATGTAAGTAACCAGGGAAATGAAGACAATCAAGATCATGTGATGGAACTTGAGGTACTGTTGGCAAAGAGATTTCCAAGAGGCATTGATAAGTACAGATGAAAGTTACCTTTAAAGTGTTTCTCTTGTAGTAGAATTGGTCATACTACTGCTAATTGCCCCAATGGTGACAAAAAGGATAAATTTAGAAAGTATAAAGGAAAAGGAAAAAAAAATGTTATGTTGTAGTAGATGAAGGTGTGACCGATGAGGAATCTCAAGATGACGATGACAATGAGGAAATTGTGTTTGTAGTCGTGAAGGAGGAACTCTCAAATGAAAAAGCACTAGTATCTCATATGGAGAATAGTGATGAATGGATTATAAACAATGGCTACTAACACCACATGACTGGAGATAAAATTAAGTTCATAACCCTTGATGAATTTGATGGTGGCATTGTTATATTTGGAAATAACTCTCCTTGCATGGTGAAAGGTAAAGGTTTTATTTCTTTAAATGGGAAGAGTAATGATGATGATATATTTTGGGTAGATGGCCTTAAGAATAATCTTTTAAGTGTTGGTCAACTCAATGATAAAGGTTATTGGCTTGAGTTTAAAAGTGGAGTTTGAAGAATTCTTGCAATTAATGGTGAACTAATTGCTACTTGGAAGAAAACAAGAGGTACCTTATTTCATTTGAATACTAATGTTAATAATTTTCTAGTTGCAAGAACGGAAGACAATTGGTTGTGGCATAAAAGATTTATAATGTTAATTTTGATAATTTGGTGAAGATAAGTAAGTCAAGTGTTGTAAGAGGATTACCACAAATTGTTAAACCGGATAATGTGATATGCAAAGGTTATCAAATTGGTAAGATGACCTCTATTTCTTTCAAGAGAAAGAACTGTTCATCTAAGAATATTTCAGACTTGGTACATACTGATCTTTGTGGCCCTATGAGAACAAAAGTTATTATGGTCATAGGTATTTCATTCTTTTTATTGGTGACTATTCCAAGATAATGTGGGTTACATTTTTCAAGGAGAAATTAGAAGCATTTAATAAATTTAAATCTTTTAAAGCTCTAGTTGAAAATGAGACCAGTAAGAACTTGAAATGTTTAAGATTAGATCGAGGAGGTGAAATCACATCTGATGAATTTTTTAAGTATTGTGATGAACTAGGTATCAAGAGACAGATGTCTCCTCCAAGGAAACCATAGTAGAATGGCATAGTAGAAAGAATGAACAGAACAATAATTGATGTTGCTAGAATCATGTTATTATAGAGTGATGTACCTAAAATTTTTTGGAGAGAAGAAGTCAGTACTACTGTATACACTTTAAACTAGGTACTAGTTAAAAGAGGTAACAAGAAGACACCCTATGAGCTATGGCATGGAAAAAATCCTTGTGTAAGTTATTTAAAAATTTTTGGAAGTCAATGTTTTATTAAGAGAGATAAATACACTGATAAATTTGATGCAAAATCTAATGATGGAATTTTTCTTGGTTACTCTTCTAAGAGAAGCATATAAATGTTACAATAAGAGAAAGAAAATTCTTGAAAGTGCTAAAGTAAAAATTGATGATCTATTTGATAAGTCTGAAGGTACAAGCAAATCAGAAAACCTAAAAAGGATTATAATGAGTAAAAACTTGTGATCTTTGAACTAGAGGCACAAAATATTGAAGAACCGACCAATATAGAATTAGGTGGTCAACCGATAAGCGATGATAGTGAGGAAGAAAATGAAGAAACTAATGCAAAAGATGCAGTATTGGCACATGTAATACCTAGATATGTCAGATTTAACCATTCACAAGAGCAGATAATTGGTGATAAGAATGCAGGTGTGTAAACTAGGAGAAAGATCCGAGAGAGATCATATTTGATTTCTACAATAGAATCCAAGACAGTAAAGGAAGCACTAAAAGATGATGATTGGGTTAAAGAAATGAATAAAGAATTAGATCAAATTGAGAAGAATCAAACATGGTCACTTGTTCCTAGGCCAAACGATAAGAATGTAATAGGAACAAAATGGGTCTTTAGAAATAAGTTGGATGAAGAAGGAAGAGTTGTGAGAAAGAAAGAAAGGTTAGTCTACAAAGGGTATGCATAGGAAGAAGGTGAGGACTATGGAGAGACTTTTGCACCAGTTGCTAAACTTGAAGGAGTGAGAATGTTGTTAGCATTTGCTACATATAAAGGTTTCAAAGTCTACCAAATGGATGTCAAGTCAGCCTTCTTGAATGGGATTTTAGAAAAAGTGTACATTGAACAACTGAATGGATTTTCTTTGACTAATGATAAGGACATGGTATGTAAATTGCATAAAGCTCTGTATGGTCTTAAACAAACACCAAGAGGATTGTATGAGAGACTTCATACCCATTTGATCAAGATTGGATTCCAACATACCAGTGAGGACAACAACATTTATCAGAAAATTGATGGAGACAAGATGTTGATAGAAGAAGTGTTTGTAGATGACATAATTTTTTGTGGAAATGATGATATGTGTATGAATTTTGCTAATGAGATGAAAAAGTTATTTGAAATGTCTCTAATCAGTGAAATAAAGTTCTTTATTGGCTTATAGGTCCAACAACTGGATGGTGGTATCTTTATTTGTCAAAGAATGTATATCAAAGAGGTGCTGAAGACTTTTGGTATGGAAGACTACAAATCGGTAGGTACACCGATGGTAATAGGCTACAAGTTGTCAAAGCAAGATGATTTTCCTACTGTTTGTGAAAAGGAGTACAACTCTATGATTGGCAAGCTACACTATGTTGTTCATAGCAGACTAGACATTTCTCATGATGTTGGATTAGTGGCTAGATTTCAAAAAGATCCTAAGGAGATTCATTTGGTGGCAGTGAAGAGAATTTTTTGGTATCTCAAAGGCACAGTAGACTATGGTTTATGGTATTACTATAAAGAAGATTTAACTTTGGATGTCATTATTGATGCTGATTGGGTAGATAATGTAGATGATTAGGAAAGCACGACTAGCAGATCTTTTCTACTTGATGGAAGATTATTGGCATGGATGAGAAAGAAACAAACATGTATTTCTCAATCTACAACTGAAGCAGAGTATGTTGCTACATCCATGAATTGCACACAAGCCATATGGATGAGGCATGTGCTAGAAGGATTCAAAATAGATATGTCTAAACTAGTGACTATCTACTATGATAATACACATGCAATAAACATTTCTAAGAATCTTGTACTTCATGCTAGAGCCAAGCATATTTAATCAAAATATCACTTTCTTAGAGAAATAGTTCAAGAAAAATAGGTGAAGATGGAATTTGTGAAGAGTAAAGATCTAATAGCTGATATCTTTTCTAAGCCCGTACCGAAGACTACCTTTGAGTTTCTTAGAGGTAAACTAGGAGTTAGAACCCTACACCAAAAGAACTAAAATTATGGAGATGCATCAATCTTGTGGATCTCATGTTCATTCTTCACTAAGGATTGATGAGGTGTAGGCTACTCTGTAGGGGGAGAAAATTGGATATAAAGCTCTAATTTAATGCTCTGATATAATTTTTTAATTTGATTAGCAAAGAGGACAAAAGAGGCAACAACAATATGAAAGACGAGTGATACATTTACACCTTTGGCATTGTAGTCAAAGGGGCAGAAGAAAATAAAATCAGATATGCAAGAAGTTAAAGACTAGATTGGAGGAGAAGAAACATATAAAATTGAGAGAAGCATTGGTTAAGGGGGAGAAGACACAAGGAAGAGAACCAGTAGATGATATGCAATATTTGTGTTTCTTTGATTGTATATCTGATTGGTGTTGCCATCAATGGCAAAGGGGCAGAATGTTGGCATTTGGCATAACTAATGCAGATGAAATGATGCAGGTGATGTAGTTGAAGATGGATGACTAAACCGGTAGAAGATAGAAGACTGAGATTTTGTGACTATATGACATGATTAGTTATTTGTGTTTTCATTGATGGGAACTAATGGCAATAGATATAAACTGATGTTTCTAGATGATTTGGTTTGTCATGTAAGTGATTTAGTCTACCAGAGATATGGTTTACTGGCAAAGAATAGAAGACTGTGAAATAGGACTTTAACCAGTAAAGAAGAGATGTTTTGCTTGGATCGGGTAATCGGTAATGATTGGTGATTTGCAGTTTGGAATATAAGCTTCTATGATGAAGTTGAATATGTGACCAGAATGACAACTTGTGATGACTATCAGAAAGTATGTTTCAAATTTCTAATGAAGTTTTCCTAGGGTTTTAGTAGGGTTTAAGGACCAGAGAAGAAATCATCAAACCGGTAATGATTTTTTATATGATGGTGATTGATGGTGAGTCTAAATGAAGGTGGTAACACGACATGAACCACGTGAAATATTTGAAATACTATTTTGGCATGATTCAAAGAAGAATTTCTTAGGAAAAAGTGAAATTCTTAGTGGAGTGTTTTGAGGTTTTGACTTTGGTACAGATCAGATTTTTGTGATAATTTTTGATCAACCAATGGTTGATATTGCATTGTAATTTGATGTAATGATCTGTATATTGATCTAAGATGATCTCTTATGATTTGGTATTATAATTTCATAATGTAATTAGGGTTTAGTGTACAACCTAGTTGAGATGGCTATTGAGGATGACACTGTTGTTGTTCATTGTGTTGGTGGTCTTAGAAGAATTTGTTAACTCATCCAAGAGAAGAGTGAGATCCACCAAAAATTTGTAGAGTGTTGAGCATAACTGGATCTGATTTAGCAAACTGAGAAGTGGGAGTAATAGATCTTTTTTTCATTATTGTTCCCTAACAAGTGCAGCAAGTTAAATCTGTTAACTAGGTAGGTCCTAATAGGCCTTAAACATTTAAGTCCCCTAACAGGGAAGCTCTCAAAAAGAGTGGTAAATCCTCTCACAAGGTTGATCCTAACAAATCATCAAGATCCTAACCAGGCTGATAGGTAAATTCCTTAACCGGGTGACTCCTAATAGATTGTATTGTAAGCTCCTAATTGGGCTAAGCTCCTAACAGGGCGTACTTCAAAAGAGTACAAATATTTGTGGGTACCAACTCTCACCATTTTTTTTTTCATTTGTGTTTCCACATTAAAAAATTATGGTGTTCATGTTTGGAAAGCTTTTCATGTGATGATATTGTTTATGTTTTATTTTATGCATTATTTTTTATTACCAGTTATGTTAGTTTATCAGAGATTAATCAATGATTACCAGTACTGATAAAGTTGGTAAATGAGATACTTTGATCTAATTATTGAATTTTTAGAAGTGGTAAATGAAGTGTTAGTTATGATAAAAGAGTTGGTAGATCTGATAACTAAGTTGGTTGATGTGGTAAATGATTTCAGATCTATTATAAGTTTGATTTGAAGTTAAAAGTTCTAATTCTTGTTAATACTAATTCACCCCCCTCTCAGTATTAACCAGATCCTCATAGAAATAATATGTTCTAAAGTGAATAATGATTCCCAATTTGTTGTCCCCTCATGTATGTATTTCAAAAATACCAATCATCAGGTTCCACATAGTGTTGTGTATGAGTTTAGAGCTGATGTAACATGTATAAATGAAGCAAGTGTGCCTCAAACAATGGCTATACATCAATCACCTATTCAAAAATACACATATAAGAAACTAGATCATATGTATGCACACAATAATGATGGTCTAAATCAATATGCACTTATGTTCCAAATATAGTGGCATGAATGAATGAGATATACTGCTGAATGATGAGGATGGGAGACTTAATGTTGACCATAAGGATATACAAGAGCCTTTTCAATTTTTGGGCCAACCATATATGCTCTTGATGGATTATGCATTCAAGGTATATAAAGAGGGATGTTATAATGAATATGGATGTGTCTCATTTAATAAATTTAATAGTTATGTGTTCATTCATGATAAATATTGCAGTTGTTGGATGGATGTGCATTGTAAGCTAAAAGGGGTAATGATGGCAACATTATGAGGAATGCACTAGCTGGTAGTGTGGATGGTTATGCCTATGATCAAAGTGATTTCAATGATGTTTTTATATTGGGAAAAATTCAATAAAGGGAAAATAATATTTTTGATAGGGGTAAATATTGGTTTAACATGTTACACACATGAAGTTTTGGAAGGCAAGCATCAAATGCTCTACTGGGATAGGCTACTAGATGAGGATGACAGAGGCAAGAAACCCTATGACAAGAGTCCCCTGTATTATTGAACCCTTTGTATTATCAAGCCATCATGCATAAATGGAAGAGTGGCATTCTTTGTATTGTTCTCAAAACCCTTTTTTTGCCCAATCCTCTGACCCTGATAGCCAAGCCCACTCCATTTATGTACACATGGGCACACATGTGGCAGCAATTCTTAGGCTTAGTCTAACCAAGTGGATTTTGTGTGGGTCTTGAGTCAAAATGTGGTAAGAAGCTTTATTAGAATATCTCTCTCTTTCAAAACCTCAAAAGGAAGTTCTAAAGTTTTCAAATTTTGGTGACATCCTGATACATCAATAATATACACTATTAGTCCCGTTAGCTAGTCTTTTGGTTTCAGGCCCACTTCATACATATGACTATAGGTGTCTAGGTGGCGAGTGTGTTTTGGTCAATTCAACTTGAGATAAATCCATGTAAGCTTCCTCTCCTTAGTGCTTATTGATGACATGTGGCATGGTAGATTATTTATCCTAGTTGTGTGGGTCCCATTGTGGAATGTCTTTTCGACATGAATTTCTCTATCGACAAGACCATTTTATCCCTGTGGCCACCCCTTTGGGTTACACCAACAAGTATCCTTTTGGTTTTACATGTCTCTTGTCTTGATGATGTTAGAATTCTTTGATACCAATTGTTAAAATGCTCTGATACAGAGAGTAAACTAAGAGGTGGGGGGTTGAATTAGTTTACTAACAGTTACAACAATTTATCCAATTATGAACCTTAAAATGGATCACAACATAATGAAGAATATAACATGAAAGCACAACACACATAACACCAATATTTTGATGTGGAAAACCTGAAAAGGGAAAAACCACAGTGGGAAACCCTACCCACAATCAGATGAATACTCTATAGTAGTATTATTAATAATTACAATGGCATCTACACATGTAGAATGGCCAACAACCTAGAGTGCACTACTTATCACAAAGGGAATTCTCACTGACTTAAAAAATCAATGGACTACACTCTGAAAAGAAATAAATTGTGAAAGTAGCATCTTCAAATGCCTAATACAGTTCTGATTAAGCACTAATGTTTTCTCTGTAATATAAATCCTTTCCAACCTTCACCTGAATGATATGAATTTATTCACACACAATCCTTCCTCTAATAATACATACTTAACTAGCTATAATCATCCTATCCATGACCAATTACATGAATAAGTCACCAATAAATACATATCATTAACCTTGTTGACAAGGTTGGCTAAACCTTAAACCCAAAAACCCAGAATTACAAAAAATACATCACATGATATCATTGGGCCAATATTATGATTTACATTACATAACATGGACCTAAATCAAGTAACCAAACAATTATATCTATCGATAATTCTGCTAAGACCAAAATCCAACATACTTCACTAGCCAGTAGAAACCCTCAGTAAAAGTTTAATCGGATCCAAATAGGACCATCATAACAACACATCATCCAATGAAAACTCACCAAAAAATTGGGATGTGATCAAGAAGAACCAATAGTATGATAGAAACTGATTCCATAAGTTAGATCCAAAATCCACTGATCAAGTCACCAAATACTACATACCGATAAAGCTAATTGGGAACTCCAAAAGTCGGTAAAGGCACAAGCTAACCAGAAACTAGTAGATACCAAAAGAGATAATCAAATCATGAAACCACCAGACTATAGCAAGTATATAACCATAAGAATAAGAATCCAAAACTGATTCCAAAGATCTGATCACACCCGATCAGAAACATAGCCAAAGCCAAGACTAATTGGGATAGATCCAATCAGATATAGTGTTGACATCAATGATAACTCTTAACCAAATCCAACATATTGCTAAAAATCTCCCCATTTGTTATTGATGAGAACACTGAATGTGAAAAACATCCAAGTTCCAAGGAGTACCAACTATCTCCAAAAGTTGCACTGAAATATATCTCCCCCTTAGATTAACATGAATACCTCTCCCCAAAATATTTGATTGTTTTTCATATGAATATCTCTCTCCCCCTTTGAAATAAATGACCAAGGATGGATAACAAACCAAGAATACTTAACCAAACAACTGACTATACACCCCTGAGTAGTGGCACCAAATTCATCAACCTGGATCAAAAAAAGTATGTCTGATAAGCTCACTAGATTGATGCATCCCTGCATCTCTAAGTCTATTTTAGAGGTCTGGTAACCCTCAACTAATCTCTAAGATATTCAAAAGTGTCTTTAGGCAATGGTTTAGTTATAATATTTACAATCTACTCTTTAGTAGGAACATAAACCAATCTGACTTCCTTTGCTTCAACCTTTACCATCAAGAAGTTATACCTTATAGAAATGTGTTTTGATTTTGAATGAAATACTAGATTCTTTGACATATCAATAGCAATAGTATTATCACAATGAATAAAAATAGGCTTATCATAACTTACCCTTATATCATTTAGAATTTGTTTCATCCATAAAATCTGAGTACAATTAGTAGTAGCTATAACATATCCTGCTTCAGTAGTAGACAATGAAGTGCATGATTGTTTCTTACTAAGTCATGAAACCAACTTCTTCTTAAGAAATAATGAACCTCTAGTAGTTCTCTTTCGGTCATCCACATCCCCTACCCAATTAAAATTTGTATATGCACATAATGTGAAGTCATCATCCTTAGGATACCATAACCCAATGTTTGTTGTACTTGCCAAATATCTGAATATTCTCTTGACAACAATATCATGAGTTTCTCTAGAATCTGAATGAAATCTAGAAGAAATATAAACAACATTGATTATATCAGGTCTAGTCTGAGTTAGGTACAACAATCCACCAATCATTGATTTGTATATGCTCAGATTCACTTTAGGTGATTCACTATCCGTTGACAATTTGTAACCGGTTATCATAGGAGTACCGTTAGGTTTAGAATTATCAAGTCCAAATTTCTTAAGTAACTCCTTCACATACTTAGCTTTACAAATGAAAATACCTTTGTTAGTCTGAGTAATCTGCAAGCCTAAGAAAAATTTCATCTCACCAATCATAGATATTTCAGATTTATTCTTCATACCATCAGCAAATTTCATGCGTAAACCTTCCTCTCCTCCAGAAATGATATCATCCACAAAGACTTCAATAATAAATATATCATCATGCTCAATTTTGTAATGTAAATCACTATAAACATTACCTTTACTAAAACCAAGTTTTTAAAGATACTTATCTAGTCTAGCATATCATGTCCTTGTCTTCTGATAAATAAAATCCATCAGGTTAATCAATGTAAACTTCTTCAAGATATCCATTAAAAAATGCACATTTGACATCCATCTGATATACTTTGTAGTTCTTGTGTGCAACATAAGCAAGAAAAAGTCTTACTGCTTCAATTCTAGCAACCGGGGTATAAGTCTCTTCATAATCAACACCTTCTTCCCATGAATAATCTTTGCAAGCCAATCTATCCTTGTTCATTACCACTTGACCTTCCCCATTCAATTTATTCCTAAAAACCAATTTAGTTCCAATAATGTTCTTGTCTTTACGTCTAGGTACAAGTTCCCATCTCTTATTATTTTCAATCTGATCTAACTCTTCTTCCATTTCTTTTATCCAATTTTTATCCTTGCCTCAATAAAAGATTCAGGTTCACTTTGAGAAATTTAACATACGTCTTCAGTAGCTAACCTTCTCCTAGTCATCACACCTTTCCTTTTATCTCCAATGATTTATCTTTACATGCCTGGGATTCTTTGAATTTTCTTGAATTATTGACTCATTTTGTTGTTCCTCTATCATTGTTGAATTTTATGATGTTATCGAAGTCACTGGTTCACTATTTTAAACTGATTCTTGCATTACTGATTCAAGTCTAATAAATTCATCTTTCGGTCTATAATCATATGCTTTGATCTGATTACTGCCATGATCATCCACCTTAACATTTATGCTTTCCATTATCCTATTCAATCTTTTGTTATAACATCTATACACTTTTCTCTTAGTAAAATAACCCAAAAATATTCCTTCATCACTTCTAGGATCAAACTTTCCTAATTCATCATCTCTTCTAATGTAAAATTTGCTTCCAAAAATTTTGAAATATCTAACAGTAGGAGTATGACCAAACCATAATTCATAAGGAGCCTTATCGATATCACCTTTAATGTGTACTCCATTGAAAGTGTATCAATAGTATTGACAACCTCTCTCTAATAGATATCAAGTAATCTTGCTTTAGTCATCATAGTCCTTGTTGCATCCAAGATTGTCCTCTTCTTCCTTTCCACCAATCCATTCTACTGTGGCATTCTAGGTGCAAAAGGTTGTCTCCTAATACCATTCCTCTCAAAAAAGTTGTTTAAATCACTAGATGTAAAGTCACCTCGATGATCAGATCTCAAGCATTTTATCTTCAGTCATGTCTAAGTCTCAACCATAGTTTTAAAGATTTTGAATTTCTCAAGAGCTTCAGATTTTTCTTTCAAAAATGCCAGCCACATCATTCTAGAATAGTAATCAATAAGTAGTATAAAATATCTCTCACCTAGAAAATTTTGAGTCCTTGCTGGTCCACACAAATCAGTATGAAAAAGATCAAGAATTTAATGAGATTTGTCATGTATACTTCTAAAAGAAGTTCTAACTCTCTTACCCATTTGACATTCTCTACATATCGGATTATGAGGTTTAATAATTTTAGGAAAATCTTTGACATCTGGTATTGAACTAATCTTTACTATGTAATCAAAATTTACATGACACATCCTCTTATTTCATAGCCAACTTTCATCAATCTAAGAAATCAAGCAATCCTTCTCACCAAAGCTCAAATGAAATATATTACTTTTGGTTTGAGTTCTGGAAGCAATCTCCAATCCAGATTTATTAATGATCTTTCATTTTCCATCCTTGAATTGAAAATGAAATCCTTTATCCACCATCTGACCTACACTCAAAAGATTATGCTTTAATCCTTCAACATAGTAAAAATTATCAGTATTAGTCTTACCATCCAAAACTATTGTTCTTTTCCCTTTGACCCCACAAGGCTTATTGTCTCCAAATATGACCAATCCACCATCAAATTCTTGCAGTGATTAAAATTTTCTCTTGTCACCAGTCATGTGATGTGAGCATCCACTGTCTATGACCCATTCATCCTTCTCTTCAATTTTAGCAGCCAAATCCTTTTCCACAATATATTTTTCTGCAATAATATATTCTAGAGAAACATCTTTGATAGCAATAAAGACCCAATCTTTGCTGGAGGAAGCTCCATTACTGGATCCACTCATAGATTCATCATCATCATCATCAAAAATACCAAAATCATCATCACCAGCATAATAACATAATTTATCCTCATTCATTCTAAATCTACATCTGCTTTGATATTCAGGGTTAGGCTTATAATTCTTCACAAATATTTCATGATTCCTAGCAGCTCTTTCAAGACATCTATAAGAAAAATGACCAATTTTATTGCATGAAAAACATTCAAAAGGGAGTTTTACTTCATACTTACTTCCAGCTAGTCATTTAGGGATTCTTCTAGCAATCAGGGCTTCCAGCTCTTCAAGATCTCTTTCTTCTATCTCAATTTCTTCCATATCCTTATCATACATCTCTTTCCAATCTATATTATGTTTACCAAAGGCAGATGCTTTAAATACAATCTCAGTTTTAGCAGCACTCTGATCTCCAAGTTCGTCAAGTTCAAAATTAGTAAGTTTCCCAAGTAATGTATCTCTGGTCATAGGGGTACTTGGCATTGTCTGGAGTTCATTAATAGTAGTAGCCTTCATCTTGTAAGCTGAAGGTGGAACTCTAAGAAATTTTGACACTATTTCATCTTCACTAATAGATTGGCCACAATATTTGATACCCATGACAATCTCATTGACTCTATCCATGAAAGAACTTATCTTCTCATCTTCTTCCATCTTCAAATTTTCATACCTTACCTGGAAACCTTCAAGTTTAGCAATTTTTACTACCTGGTCACCTTCATAAAGAGTTTCAAGCTTCAACCATATCTTCTTAGCATTCCCCAATTCTATGATATTCAATAGCTTTTCATTAGATAGGGCACTCAACAAAGATTTTTTTTCTCACATTATTTTCATCTCTCTTTTGTTCATAAGTAGGTACCAGTGTACCAGAATTAAGATTATGAGGTATATACCCTTTCTCCACTATCTCCCAAAATTCCATTCCAAGACATCTGAGATGAATCTTCATTCACTCCTTCCATATTTTATAATTTCTACCATAAAATCTGAAACTCTCCTACTAGTAGGGATTGAATGTAGAACTAGATGTTCATGCCATTGGATCTCCTCAAGCGGTGAAGCTTCTATAGAGAGTACCTTTCTCTAATAGAAATTGTTAGAATGCTATGATACTGAGAGTAAACTAAAAGGGGGGTAAATCTATTTACTAACAGTTACATCAATTTATCCAATTATGAACCTTATACCAGAGCACAACATAATGAAGAATATAACATGAAAGCACAACATACATAACACCAATATTTTGATGTAGAAAACCCAAAAAGAAAAAAACCATAGTGGGAAACCCTACCCATAATTAGATGAATACTCTACAATAGTATTGTGAATAATTACAGTGGGGTTTACACATGTAGAAAGGCCAACAACCTAGAGCGCACTGCTCATCACAAATGGAAGTCTCACTAACTTACAAAATCATCAGACTACAATCCAGAAAGCAATGAACTATGAAAGAAACATCTACAAATGCTCGATATAGTTCTGGGTAAGAACTGATGTCTACTCTATTAGGATTCCCAAAGATACTGAGAGGGGGGGGTGAATCAGTATCTAACCGGTTTGTGAATTTACTTGATTTAAAACATGTAAAGCTTATCAAAACTATATACCGGTAAACCAAGAATAATGTAGTAAATAAGAATAACAACAACCACATGAAAAGCACACCATAACAAAGTATTTTAATGAGGAAACTCGATGTGGGAAAAACCTCGGTGGGATTTGTGACCCACAATACTCACTTACTAGCCAATAAGTGAATATTACTCTTACAATAGGGGCCTGCACATGCAGGAAGGCCAAGTGCCTAAAGCTCACTGCTTAATAACAAAATAAGAAGTCACACTGACTTAAAAAATTGGATTATGCAAATCCAATGTCTTGTACTACTTCAAAATAGCATCTACTATGCTAGATCTAGTACCGATTTTAGCTCTGCTTCATACATAAACCCTTAACCTATAATTTGCATAATAGGTCTGCCTTATTTCGCCTATCTCTTACTTACAATATGTTCTATAATGATCTCATACATATATGAGTCATTTTACAACTTGCCAAGTTGGCTTACATTGATTTTACAATAATTTACAAAGTATATTATAAAAAAAGTTCCTGTCGGCCTGGATGCCGGTATACTTCCTTTTACTGCCAGTGTACTGTGTGTTGGTGTAGAGTCTGTCATTGCTAGTGCCAGTAAATTGTCTTGCCGGTATCATATGATTGCAAGGTTTCCATTAATGACAAAACCTTCAATCACCTACAATATCTCATTGGAGTGTGCATTCTCCAACAATCTCCCCCTTTGGCATTGATGGCAATACTCATGAGAAAAATCCAAAAAGTGTCATCCAAAAAGAATCTGCCAAAACTGTCTTACCATAAATTGTGTACCAAAAAAAATATGTGCTCCCCCTGAGCTGATGAGCCATTTTCTAATTATTCTTCTCATTACCACTACTCCCCCTTTGGCATCAATGACAAAGGTTGTCAAAGTGTCAATTGAGTGTGGCTTCCAGCTTCATCCTTGTAACCGGTTGGTTACAATCTAAAAAAGGTCTGCCAATACAAGATTCAGGCTCTCAGTGAACTGTTTACTATCTTTTAATGCAGCCTCTATCCTCTGAATTGTACCAGTGTTTTTTGTCCTTGAATTAAAGCCTTAGATATTTCCTTTTTTAAGGAGGTGAGGTAGTCCAATTTTGGACTAAGTCTCCATTTTAGATCTTTTGCCTTTCCTTTTATTCTCTCCTTTTCTCTTTCTAATTTTAGAATTTCCTCCTCAAAACTAGTTATTTTGTACTCAAAAACTAATAGTGGTTTAGATGAATTGATGAGATTATCAGCTAGTTGATTTATTTCCTCCTGTTCCTTGTTGATCTTCTTATCTATATCTACTATCAAATAGTTAGATCTACATGTATCTCTATACAAAATTTTAAATTCTTTTAGTGTACTACATAGTGTCGGTAAAAGAGTGTCAAATTGTCTCATACACTTCTTTATTTCCTCTTCAAAGAATTTGTGTTTTTCTTTCTCTAGTTTCTCCTTGAATGCTTCCTCATTTATTTGTTCAAGTGTCACAATGTTGTCAGTAATATACTTAGACAATGTGTCAAGTTGATTCAAAGAATATTTATTATCTATATTGCACTTGGGTGCTATCATTTTCAAAATAGGAATTGTGTCATCAATTGCTTTGTATGCCTGTGAGTTACACTCTATTATTTTCTTGATAGAATCCGAAAGAACTTCTATCACATTTCTTGGTTTGAGTTCTGCAATGGAAGAATCAACAATCTATATTCCACGGGTGGAAGTAATTTCTTTGCTTGTAGTGACCTCTGGTAGGTCAGTTTGTGTTTTCATTTCTTTAAGCAAAGGTTTGGGTTGCTCAGCTATTGTCAGTGTCACTGTCTTTGCATGAACCTATTCCTTTGAGGGAGCCTATGGCTCTGCCTATTTCTCAGTGTTGTCCACTATCAGTTTTTCTTCTGTGCTACCTGTAACTGGTGTCTCAGTTGCCACATTTGTTTTCCCTATTGATTCCATATCTACCACAATATTGACTTTCTGAGTGTCAATGTTCATTGTATATAGCCCCTTAGAGTTAGGATTTGTATCCTCATGTGGTGGGTCAATACTCTTAGTAGCTGATTGATTTTTAGTGGTAACTACCGGTGGAGTATCTAGAGGTGGTGGGGATAAGTTGTCTGTTATTTTTATGCTGGGAGGTCCACCAACCTTGCCTTTTCCTTTGTCCCTATCCTTTTGATATACCTGGAGGATTTTAGGGCTTCGATACTCTTCCTTCTTTTCTTTCTCTATGAGGAATATATCCCATGCATTAGTTGTTTCTTCTATTACCTCATTCACTCTACCTACCATAAGTGCTACATGCTAGTGAGCAGTTCAAAATACTGATCGGTTAACCTCAAAGATCAATTGATTTATCTCTTCAGGTGAGTTGATAGGATGCACAGCAAGTAGTTTTTCAATTTTTATTTTCTTATCAAGCTCAACAATAGTTTGCCTTCTAGCTTCTAGTCTTTTATATAGTTCTTCTGGTATTTCATCAACAACTTGCATCAAGAACTTCTTGTAAATATCTAAGTGTAGGATTACACTATTTTCTACTTTCTCCTTGTCATCAGTTGATAATGAGTCATATAATCTGTTAATGTTTTTCAGCTTTCCATCCTCTGTTATTTCATTGAAAAGTTTGTCAATTTTAACAATGGTTTGTTGAGTCTTCTTCTTAGGGGTTGTCTTCTTCTTTGGAGTTAATTTCTTTGCTGGGGGCCTTACTGCCTGTTGTTTCTATCTTGTTCTTCTAGGAGAAGGTGTAGATACTGGTGAAGGTTTTCTTTTTCTCTCAACTCTTTTGAATACTACAAGTATGTCACTTTCTAAGGAAGTTCCAATCAGTGAAAGGTGTGATTCCAGTTGGATTGCTTCTAATTCACCTTCAGTTATACCAGTTTGCTTTAGCACATCTTCTTTAATAGCTTTTTCCTGTCGGGTTCCTCTTCTAACAGTTGCCTCAAACTTTCTAACTCTTTTGTTTGATCGAATTTGACTTTCTATAGTTTTAGCATTACCAAATACTTCTTCTTTAGTTTCCTAAGGAGCTTCTAGAAGGGATTTTGCATATGTTTCTATTATTTTTTCATCAGTCTCATATCCCATTTCAGTGACCCAGATGGTTCTAGGAACAACTGCTTCCATCCAAATTTCATCTTTCTTTATTACAAAATAAATTTATTTTTGGTACTTATCCACAATAGCTTGTGATAACCTTACTCTTATTTTCATTTGAGCCTTTAGAGCCTGAAAATAATCATTTAAGTTCTTTTCCCCATTCTCTCCCATGTTGTTCAACAATATTGATAGTTGTTTTCCTAATGGTATATCATATCCAAAATCTTTGGTGCCAATACCAGGTACTTGTTTGATTATATATAGCATCAGACAAACAAGTAGATTTCCAAATCTGAATGTTCCTTTCTTGTCTTTCTTTATCTTTCCCAAATTATCAATCAGTTCATCTTTAAGCCATTCACATACATCAATTTTTGCATTATCTTAATGCATAGGCTGGAAACTGAGTTTAACCTATTTGCATGTGTAGTCTTGTAACCTAATATCATAGTGATGAATCTGACATTGATATCCATTACATCATTTACCCTTGAGGATCTCTTATCAAATGTTGCACCGATTAGTTTTGTTACTAAATCATTTGAGATCTTCTTTGTTTTATTAGGTTTGTTACCAGTGGAGGGTAATCCTATCACAACCTTTACTGGTTCTTTTGTGATTTTATGAATTGATTCCAACTAGAAGAATGCACCATGTACCCTTCTTAGTACTATCCTTATAACATCCTTGGGAAAATCCAGGATACTGAGAATTCCAGTGAAACCTAGGGTTTCTACTATCTTATGTTCAGGTTTGATGTTGTCGGATTCATCACAAATTATAGATTTATACATTCCTCATCACCTAAATCCTCTATATGACAATGAATATACATTCTAGGGTCTTCAGCAAAAACTACTCCCTTAGGGATTTGAGAAAATGCACCAATATTATCATCTTTCTTGGCAATTTCAGGAACTAACTGGAATACGAGTCTAGGGTGTTTGATCACTTTGACAATAGTAGGGTTTGCAATGAATTCAGGAACAAATGAGGAAGCCATGGTTATAAATACCTTTATCTTTCTTAAGGAATGATTTCTTGATGAATTGCTTCACTTTTATGCTTGGAATGCCTTTGCTCTGAGATTTTCATGCTCTCAAAGATTTGAATGCTTAGTGAAATGAAAATGGAGCTGAAACACTTGTTTTATAATGTTATTTCTACCAACCACCACATTCAATGCTTGCCGGTTAAGTAATGACTTAACTTATCTGCTGGTATAGAAGTGATTTCAACTTCTCACCATCAACCGAGGGAATAATAGAATGTTTCACTTTTGGTTGCTAAACCCTCAATGAAATATTCTTCAGTTCGATGAAGAGTCTCTTGTCAACGGAGTGTTACTTTGTTCTGCTGATGGAGGAGTATTCCTATCAATATTTAGATATGACTTTCTAATCCATTGTTTTGAGAATTCTTGTTTTACCTCTTCAACCTTTTCTTTACCTTTCAAACTAGCACCATTGTTACTTGTCAGTGATGCCTTACTTCTGCAGAATTTAGCAATATGTCCAATCTTGTTACAGGCATAACATGTCACATTATTTTTCTGAATAGCTTTCCCATATCCTATGCCGGTTTGTGTTCTGCATTGATTAGATAAGTGTCCAAATCTTCCACAAAAATAACATCTTACATTCATTCTACAATTCTTTGAACTATGACCAATTTTGTTGCATTTGGAACATTGACTAGTGGGTGTATTGGTGTTCTAATAATTTCTAGATCTACATTGATTTTCTCTATGACCATACTTGTTATAGTTAAAGCATTTTCCATTAAATTTGTAAACATTAGGTTGTCTTACCAGTTTGCTATGATCCTATGTGTTTGTAGTACCAGAGATTTCACCAACTTCAAAGCCAAGTTCATTAGTGTCACCATTAGGTTTTTTATTCTTCAGCATGTCACCAAGTTCTTCTGAGCTTTTCTTTAATTTTTCTTTGTGCTGATTTGCAGTAGCCAGTTCTCTTTCCAGGATTCCTTTATGTCTCATAAGTTCATTTGAGTCATTTTGTATATGCATCAGATCTGTCTTCAACATATCATTTTCATAACTAAGTCTTGTGTTTACATTTGTAGCATCATTCAGTCTTCTAGTCAAGTCTTCTTCATTCTTCTTTCTATTTTCAATTTCTTTACAAAATCTCATAGTCATATCCTGCATCTCATTCTTTGTTGCAATGTTTTCTTGTTTTAGCTTGTTCATCAGATCACTAAGAGTTTCTTTTTCATCATTCTCATTTTTCATCTTTTCACAAAGTTCTTTTCTCTTGTTTCTTACAATGGTAAGATTTTCTTGAAGTACTTGAATAATATCCTGTGCAGTCTTTAGATCGTCTTCAAGTTTGATATTTTCAACTTTTCTGTATCATAGTCTAAGAGAGCTGCTTCTAATTGCTTCATCAAGTTTTCTATCTCTACCAGTGTCAAGATCTTCCTCAAGTTGTTAGGCTTCTAAAAATAGACAACTAGGATCTGATACCAATTGTTAGGATTCCCAAAGATACTGAGAGGGGGGGGGGGGGGTTGAAATAGTATCTAACTAGTTTGTGAATTTACTTGATTTAAAACATGTAAAGTTTATCAAAACTATATACCAATAAACCAAGAATAATGCACTAAATAAGAATAACAACAACCACATGAAAAGCACACTGTAACACAGTATTTTAAAGAGGAAACCCGGTGTGGGAAAAACCTCAGTGGGATTTGTGACCCACAATATTCGCTTACTGGCCAATAAGTGAATATTACTCTTACAATAGGGGCCTACACATGTAGGAAGGCCAAGTGCCTAGAGTTCACTGCTCAATAACAAAATAAGAAGTCACACTGACTTACAAAATTGGATTATGCAAATCCAATGTCTTGTACTGCTTCAAAATAGCATCTACTATGCCAGATCCAATACTAGTTTTAGCTTTGCTTCATACATAAACCCTTTACCTATAATTCGCATAATAGGTCTACCTTATTTCTCCTATCTGTTACTTACAATATGTTCTATAATGATCTCATACATATATGAGTCATTTTACAACTTGCCAAGTCGGCTTACATTGATTTTATAATAATTTACAAAGTATATTATAAACAAAATTCTTGTCGGCCTGGGTGTCGGTATACTTCTTTTTACTGTCGGTGTACTGTGTGCTGGTGTAGAGTCTTTCATTACTAGTGCCTGTAAATTGTCTTGCCGGTATCATATGATTGCAAGGTTGCCATCAATGACAAAACCTTTAAGCATCTACAATATCTCATTGGAGTGTGCATTTGCCAACATACTCTGCAATACAAAACCTTTCCAACCTTCACCCAAATGATATGACTTTATTGGCACATAATCCTTCCTCTGATAATGAAGAATTAACCAACCATAATCATCCTATCCATGACCAATTACATGAATAAGTCACTTATAAATACAAATGATCAATCTTGTTAACAAGGTCAGCTAAACGCTAAACCCAAAAACCCATAATTACAAAAAATACATCACACGATATCACCAGACCAATATTATGATTTACATTACATAGAATGGACCTAAATCAAGTAACCAAACAATTATATCCATCGAGAATTCTGCTAAGACCAAAATCCAACATGCTTCACTAGCGGGTAGAAACTCTTAGTGAAATTTTAACTAGATCCAAATAGGACCATCATAACAGCATGCCATCTAATGCAAAGTTGCCAAACACTCAAGATATGATCAAGAAACACCAAAAGAATGATAGAAACCAATTCCATCAGTTGGACCTAAAATCCACTGATCAAGTCACCAAATACTGCATACTGGTAAAGCTAACTGGAAACCTAGAAGGCAGTAAAGCCAAAAGCTAGCTGGTAAAGGCACAAGCTAACCAAAATCTGGTAGATACCAAAAGTGATAAACAAATCATGAAACCACTAGATTGTAGCAAGCATATAACCATCTAAATAAGCATCCAAAACTGATTCTAGAAATTTGATCATACCAGATCAAAAACACAGCCAAAGCCAAGACTAACTGGGATAGATCCAACAGAGATAGTCTCCAACCAGGATATAGTGTTGACATCAATGACAACACTTAACCAAATCCAACATAATTCCAACAGATGGTAGTGGTATTTTTCAGTGTGATAGGTGCTTTCACCAAAGTGTTTTCATCCCTTTATCAACTTTTGAAGATATTTCAAAGGTCTTTCCTTCAATGGGATCTATATCAAGCCCTATTGCCCCATATCTTAAGTGGAGTAAATGGTGATCCCTTTGATAAAGATCAAAAACCTTGGTTAATGCACAATTGTGCAATTAATAAAAATTTCTCACAAAGCTTAATGTCGTAGTCTTACTCGGGTTAACATGTTGAGTTGAAGACCGATGGTTGGTCCATGTTGAAGCTTGCATGGCACATAGGACTTAAACATTCAGATAAGAAATACAACGGTTATCTCCTACCAAAGCATGGCTCCAAAGTAGGCATAAGAAAGATGTCGTGGGGTAGGTAAAGACATGCATGACGTAGACACCCCGCCACCTCACATTGTGAAATGCGATAAGAAGATGGACTTGTAGGGAAGAATAATGGTATAGTAAGGGACTTTTCCTGCTATCCTAGTAGCATTTGAAGCTAAGGATAAGTTCTCCTGCGGGGTAAAATGAGAAAAGGAGATCTGGTCTCCCAGCTATGTTGCAGATAGAAAGTTGAAGATGGAGGATTCTGTGGGAGTCAAAATGGAAGTGAAAGGTAGGTATCCTCCCAACCCGCAAGAGGGGTTGATTTTGAGAGAACATAATGTGCATGTTATTTGATCTGCAAAGTGCTAGCATGTAACTCGATGGTTTACTTGTCTACATAGGGAAGTTGACAAAGGCTGACTAGAGGATAAATGTGAATATTTTGAAGATGTGATACATATTGATTGTAAAATTCCACTTGTCAAAAGGAGAGACATTGGCAATAGAAGATTGTTATGTTGACACACTGCAAGCGATATTTTGCAGCCAAATCAAATAAGATTGTGGTAATGAGACCAAGAGGAAAGGAGGCTACATTTAATGAAAATATGGTAGAGGGTTGAGTGTATAGCTTGAGAGGATTGTATGATCTTCATTCGATCAAATTTCATGAGCTCAAGCACATCAAGGGTACCTAGTTGATAAGATGTAAGGACACAAGACAGGTGAGATTACTAAATATAGTAATCTAAATCTAGAGATTGATCAAAATGCATCAAAGGATGAACTTAATGGTGTCAATAAATTAGTAGTGGGGAAGATTTTCTTCAAGGCTCAAGATGATTTATCGGGGTGATTGCTAGCTCATAGCTCCAAAGGCTACCATTGCAAGTGGTCATATTTAATACATCCAAATTGTGTGTAATGTACAAGGGTTGATGAATTAGGGATTAGTATAATCTTTATGCAATCAAATTGTGACATGTGTCTCATTTCACCTGTAGCTTGTTTTGCTTCATTGTTGTTATAAAAGGGAATTTAGGTCCAGTGAGATGGGATTGGATTCTTAAGGTGACTCTTTGAAAGTCCAAAGAGAAAGACCTCCATGTACAGTCGAATATTAGGAGTAAGCTAGAGGTATGTTATCAATTTGTAGTCATTTTTCCATTTCAAATAGTGTATAACAAGAATGTATACAATTCTTAATGTTTTTATTGTAACTATCTCAAGCATGTAACCTCATTGTTTTATGAAATATATGATCAAGGATCCTCTATTTTTTCCCTTTAAGTTTAGGTGTTTGTCTTATTTTTTGTTCTCTTCAAAGAAGGGATTAAAGTTCTTTTAACAAGATAATGAAATGGTGTTTTGTATGTAGGATAAATAAGAATAGTTGTAGAAGAACTGTAATAGGGGTTTTATGTAATGAATTGATGCTGAGAACTCACTGGTTATATGTTAGTCTATTTGGGTTTAATGTTTAGTCACTGGAACTTGACTCTATTACCCTGATGAAGGCATTGGTCATGCTGCTTGTATCTAGTTGTTAGAATCAATCCATTATCTCAAAGACTTTTTTACTTTTTGTTCTCATTTTTTTAGGAGTAGGTTTAGTGTATAAATCTATCCCAAATGCTGAGTGAGAGTTTAGAAGCCAACATTGTAGCCAAAACTAAAAATTCATATACTTTTCTTGGCATAAACACATTGGGATATCTGTTGAAACTTGTAATGCCATAAATGTTGAAGGTCATAAGCTAGTTAGGCATTAATAGGTATACCCGCCTTGGTCTTGTAGAGCCAAAAGTGCAAGACATTTTAGTCTTGTGATTGAATCTCATTTGTTGGACAAATCCAACCTTGAACCTATTGATAAAAAAATGGCTAGATCTTTAGTGTTTGGGGATCTATTGAATTGGGAACCAACATGTAGGAAAGAAGGGAAATAAAGTTTACACTTAGACTGAAATGTGATCTCCATGCCTGTAACTACACAAAACACAAATAAGACCACCCATGGCATGAACAAGATTATGTTGTAATTATCTTCCAAAATGTAGAGTGAAGGTTGGAATTTGTAAGATAGCAGGAGGAATTGATTTATTTTATAGATGACATCCACAAGGGATCAACACACTCACCTATGCTAAGGAAACATACTAAAATGCATTCAGACAAAAGGTAAAACATTACACAAGTTGAAAGAACTGAATAAAGGCAAGATAGGTGAATTCTATTCATGTGAAGGTGAGGCAAATTTGTACAAGTGCCAAAAAATATAAGTTTTATGTACAACAAAAGAAAAATATGATCCCTCAACAGGGCTACGGAATCGCCATAAGCTCATGCATATCTCAGATCAAACTATAGTTAAAAGAACCCTAACCCCTCTAAGATTAGGTTACAAAATACCTACAAGAGGAAAGATTAGATCAAGGACAACCTGATGGCATATTGAATTCAGCTTTGAGAGAATCCTCTACCTCTAGAAAATCAAAATCTCTACAATGAATGCACTGGGATGTCATCTAAAATTAACCATAGGAGTCATGTATGGAGTAATACTAAAGGAATCCGATGGTTGGATGCAAAAAAAAGGATCAAAGATTGGGCACTGATTGAGATAGAAGGATGGCCTTGACCCTTGGGTTGACAACCACCACTCTATGGGAGAATTAAATTCCAATGATCATTATAGGTGTTGGAAATATGTTGGATTTGGTTAAGTGTTGTCATTGATTTCAACATCGTATCCTGGTTGGAGACTATACTGGTTTGGTTCTATCTAGGTTAGTCTTGGTGATCATCTTGGTTTTGGTTGTGTTTCTGATCCGGTATGATTAGATATCTGGAATCAGTTTTGGATGCTTATTCTAATGGTTATATTATTGATATATTCTGATGGTTTCTTGATTTGGCTATCTCTTTTGGTATCTATTGGTTACCAACTTACTTGTGATTTTCTGGTTTGCTTTTGGCTTTATCGACTTTTGGCATTCCTAGTTATCTTTACTGGTATGCATTATTTGGTGACTTTATTTGTGGATTTTGTGTCTGGATTATGGATTCAATTTATATCACGTTGATGGTGCTTCTTGATCACATCCTGAGTGTTTGATGACTTTGCATTGTATGGTGTGTTGTTATGGTGGTTCTATTTTGATCCAGTTAAACTTTCACTGAGGGTTTCTACCAACAAGTGAAGAGTGTCAGTTTCTGGTCCTAGAAGAATTCTAGTAGATTTAAATGTTTGGTTACTTGATTTAGGTCCATGCTATATAATGTAAATCATAATAGTGGTTTAGTGATATCGTGTGATGTAATTTTTATAACTATTGATTTATGGGTTTAGGGTTTAGCCAACCTTGTCAATAAGGTTGATGATTCATATTTATAGTTTCCTTATTCATGTAATTGCGTATATGGATGTATAGATGGTTATGGTCGATTAAGTCTTCGTTATTAGAGATTGGTTTATGAGAAAGCAAGGTTATATCATTCAAAAAAGGTTTGAGGAAGGTTTTGTATTGCAGAGCAGACATCATTGCTTAACCGGAACTATATCAGGCATTTGTAGATGCTACTTTCATAGTTCATTTCTTTCTCGATTGTAGTCCAATTATTTTGTAAGTCAATGAGACTTCCCTTTGTGATGAGCAATGTGCTCTAGGTTGTTGGCCTTTCTACAAGTATAGACCCCATTGTAATTATTCACAATACTACCATAGAGTATTCATCTGATTGTGGGTAGGGTTTCCTATTGTGGTTTTTCCCTTTCTAGGTTTTCCACGTTAAAATATTTGTGTTATGTGTGTTGTGCTTTCATGTTACATTCTTCATTGTGTTGTGCTCTGGTTTAAGGTTTATAATTGAATTGATTGTTGTTATTTTGAGTAAAATGATTCACCCCCCCTCTTAGTTTACTCTCAGTATTAGAGAATTCCAATAATTGGTATCAGAGAAAGGTCCTCTCTACAGAAGCTTAACCACTTAAGGAGATCTAATGGCATCAACATCTAGTGTACATTCAATCCTTACTAGAAGGAGAGTCCCAGATTTGAGAAAACATGTTATTTGAGAGGATCTGGTTATTACTGATAGGGGGTGAATTAGTAATAATAGTAAACTAAAAACTTTCAACAATTTGTAAATACTGCACCAAAACAATTCAATACCAGTACCGGTAGCCACTCAATCAATCACATAAAACAAATTTATCCAACTACTCATTCAAGTGTTCATCATCATGCATGCAATGAAAAGATATCAAATCAACACATAAGAAAATCATCCACCATATGAACATTGAGATTTTTCACGTGGAAACCCAAATGGGAAAAACTATGATGGGAATTGGTACCCACAAAAATATGCACTCTTTCAGAATGCGCCCTATTAGGAGCCTAACTTGGTTAGGAGCTTTACAATAATGTCTAGTTAAGAGAAGACCCTGTCAAGAGTCACCCGGTGAAGGTATTTACAACCTTGTCTTTGTTAGGAGCTTTACCCTATTAGGAGTACCTTTCTAAAATATTTAAACTCAAGTTGTTGAGCCACTGCAACTATTAGGGAACAACAAATAAATGATCTAGAATCAACACTCTCTGTTTGCTTATACAGATCCACTTCAGCTCCAATCTACATCACTCTTGTAGACACACCAATATGGTTTGGCTAAACACTCTTTTCTCAGACCAATGACATAATATACCTTGACAAACTTGACCTAAATATACATCACAACTTTGTCAGTTACTTAAACCTAATATTCATCTAGATTAAATGAATTTACATCATAGATCATCACAGATCATTAAAAATCATCATATAGATCATTACAAATCATCATACAAATCATTACAACAAATTTTAAGACAATTACAACTATTGAATGATCATAACATGACACCGCGCCTCAATCTAATAAGCTATCAAACCCTTAAAACATTCTGCTAATCACTTCATTGCTTCCTAAGAAATTTTCTCCTTGTTTGCACCAAAACAACATCTTATATTTTCACATGGGTTCTGATGCATCACCACTAAGTCATGAACATGATTAAATCCACCTCCAAACCATAAAATATTATCAGTCAAAAGATCTCGTTACTAGTTCTTAAAGCCTACTAAAACCCTATTGAATATACAATAGATAATTACAAACATACCTTCAGGTTATCCAAACGTGATGCGGTTCTAGTCATAGACTTATTACAATTATATGAACATTATTCCAAACCACATCACCTAACTCAACACGGATCTCAACCACAACCTTCTCCTTCATTGTTCCTGCTTACTGGTTCACTGTCAACTTAACAGTTTTGTTGTTCAACTCAATTCATTACTGGTTAGGCTATACCCATAGACTAAAATGACTTAGATGACATAAACTAACACAGACAAACATGGTTGAACATGGTTGCCATTACTGACAATATTGTTGGCTTGATGATGATTATGATGGATGACTTCATGTGTTGTCATCGATGGCACATGTATACACACATTTTTTCACATTGTCTTACTCATCTTAGTTAAGACAAATTGATATTACTCCTAAGTCTTTGTATTGCAAAACCAGTATTATATCTATAGTAAAGTCCAAATGGTTTTGAGGGTGTCTAACCAGTATATGCAGACAATCAGTATATGTAGGAATGTCATGACACCAGCTTGGAGATTCAGCGAAGATCGTCAAAGAAGCAAATGGAGGACAATCAGTCTATGAGTTGGAAGAGGTTAACTATTAACTAGTATTGGGGTTCCAACCAATTTCACTGACTATGTGATGAGTTATCCCTAACTGACAGATTTGGCAGAAATCTGTGATGAGTTATGTTATATTGTCTAGATACATTGTACCTAGGAAATTGTGATATGATTCCTATGTTGACATGTAATCTAATGTCTATATAATTCCATTATGATGAACTATTTTTATGATGCGAGATAGAAGTGTTAATTTGTTGTAATTTACTGAAGGCATAACAAAGTATGTCAGTGATGTAGTTTTGAGTGAGCAAAAGAGGATCTATTCAAGCAAGTTGTGCTACTTCTAGATCACACCACCTATTGTTTTCTAATCACTACAATAGTCAAATCCCTTAACAGGGTAAGCTCCAACAAGGTGATCCATTAGTTTGGGTTTGAAATCCTCTACTGAGGTTACTCCTAACAGGGTACTACCTTTAGCAGGGTATAACTCCTAATAGGGCTTTGGGATCTTTAACAAGATTCACTCCTAGCAAAGCACTTTGTAGACCTTAATTGGATAGTTACCTATTACTGTACATAATTAACTTGTGAGTCCCATCTCACTATGGTTTTTCCCAGTTGGGTTTTCCACATATAAATACTTGTGTTATGGTGGATGTTTTACTTGTTGTGGATGCTTTAATATCATTTTGGATTGCATGCATAGTATTAAGTAATCTGGTTAACTGTCTTTACCAGTCTATGTTTAAAGTGGTATTGTTTTTGTTGTCACTAATTCACCTCCCCTCTCAGTGCTTTATAAGTTTATCAAAGAAAAATAACTAATCATGTCAGTAAGAAAGAAATTTCCCAATATATTAATAGTATTGATCATCAACACATCTCATCATCAGTTATTCCAACATGCCAACAATCTCCCCCTTTGGCATTGATGGGAAAACCAAAATAATCAACTAATGACAACACCAAATACTCATCATGTTGCACTGATCTATTCTACACATGTTCTACTCCTCCTTTGCATTACATCTCCTTACTTGCTAGTTCATCTCCTTGACATATTCCTCCTCCTACTATCTGTTATATTTCTTCTCCTCCTTTGACAACAATGTCAAAGGTGCAAATGCATCTTCTATCTTCATCACTACTTCTTATTTCTCCATCATCTCTATTTACCTCATCTTAGTTTCTCCCCTTGAGGAGTACCCCATTTCTCTAGAATCCAAAGTGAACTATATTCAATGAGTCTATTGGATTGATGCATCACCAACATCTTAGTTGATCTTGTGTATGGGTATAACCCCTAATTTACCTCTAAGATATTCAAAGGTCGCCTTAGGAAAAGGTTTAGTGAATATATTTGTTAACATCTCCTTGCTAGACACATGCTCCATTCTAACTTTCTTATCCTCAATTATTTCTCTTAGAAAGTGATATTTCAATTCAATGTGTTTAGTCCTTGCATGCAACACATGGTCCTTAGAGATGTTCATAGAACTTGCATTATCACAATATATTATCACTGGTTCTATCATATCCTGCTTAAATCCTTCCAAGACATGTCTCATCCAAATAGTTTGTGTACAATTCATGGATGTAGCTACATATTATGCTTCTTCTATAGACTAAGAAATACAAGTCTTCTTTTTACTAGTCCAAGATACTAGTCTACTACCAAGAAAGAAAGCTCCACTGGTTGTGCTTTTTTGGTCATCTACATTTCCTGCCCAATCTACATCAATGAAAACTTTCAAAGAGAAATTACCTCTATAAGGATACCACAATCCATAATCAATTGTTCCTCTAAGGTATTTGAATATTCTCTTTACTGTTATCAAATATGTCTCCTTAGGGCTCTTTTGAAATCTTGCAACTAAACCAACTGCATGAGCAATATCCGGTCTACTGTGAATAATATAATGCAGTTTCTCAATCATAGATCTATATTGTTTCTCATCCACAAAGAGTGAATCATCTTCTTTTGAAAATCTACAACTGGTAACCATAGGAGTACCAATTGGTTTGCAGTCTTCCATCCCAAAAGTCTTCAAAACTTCTTTCACATACTTACTTTGACTGATAAAAATTCCACCTTCTAGTTGTTGGACCTACAACCCAATGAAAAAATTATTTCACCTATTAGAGACATCTCAAACTCTTTCTTCATCTCATCTGCAAAAGCCATACACATATCATATTCTCCACCAAATGTTATGTCATCAACAAATACTTTTGCAATTAACATCTTGTCTCCTTTAGTCTTTAAATAAATGTTGCTATCCTCACTGGTTCTCTAGAATCCTGTCTTAATCAGATGTGCATATAGTCTTTCATTCCATGCCCTCGGTGCTTTTTTTAATCCATATAATGACTTATATAGTTTGCATACCATATCCTTATCTTCTATCAATGCAAACACATCTAGTTGTTCTATATACACCTCTTCTATAAGTATACCATTCCGAAATGATAACTTTACATCCATTTGATAAACTTTGAATGCTTTAAAAGATGCATAAGCAAGTAGAATCCTAACACCTTCATGTCTTGCAACTAGTGCAAGGGTTTCTCCATATTCTTCTCCTTCTTCTTGTGCATACTCTTTGCATACTAGTCATGCCTTGTTTCTAACAAACTCACCATCTTCATTTATCTTGTTTCTAAAAACCCACTTTATACCAATTATATTTTTATCTTCCAGTCTAGGAACTAGAGACCAAGTATTTTTTTTCTCAATTTGATCAATTTCTTCATTCATTTCCTTTATCTAGTCATCATCTTTCAAAGATTCTCTAACTATCATTGGTTCAATAGTAGAAATCAGACATGAACTCTCTCTGAATTTTCTCCTAGTCTGCACTCCAACATTCTTGTCACCTATTATCTAGTCTTCAGAATGATTTAGCCTCACATACTTGGGTATTATCGATTCTGGTGTAGTAGCTTCTTCTTGTTCATCTTCATCTTCTTCATCTTCTACCGGTTGAGCAACATCATCTGCATTATTCTACTCAACATCTTCCTGCACTTCCAGTTCTATTATCACAAGTTTCTAACCATCATCTTTTGCATCAGATTTGCTGGTCTCAACAAGTTTATTAGGGAACTCATCCACCTTCACATTCACACTCTCCACTATCTTCTTTGTCCTTTTTTTGTAAGACTTGAAAGCTTTACTTTTTGTAGAATATCCAAGGAATGTTACTTCATCACTTTTTGCATCAAATTTACTAGTATAATAATCTCTTTCAATAAAACATCTGCTGCCAAAAACTTTGAAATAACTGACATTAGGAGTTTTACCATACCACAATTTAGAAGGAGTCTTCTTATTACCTTTCTTCACAAGTACCAGGTTCAAAGTGTAAATAGAAGTGCTCACTGCTTCTCTCCAAAACATCTTAGGTACATCTTCCTGTATCAACATAGTCCTTGTTGCTTCCACAATGGTTGTGTTTGTCCTCTCTACAATTCTATTTTGTTGTGGTGTCTTTGGTGCAGACATTTGTCTCTTTATTATATGTTCCTCACAATACTTCACAAACTTATCAGAAGTGAACTTGCCACCCCTATCAAATCTTAGACACTTCAGACTCTTACCAATTTCGTTTTTCACTAAAAATTTAAAGGCCTTAAATTTGTTGAAAGCTTCCAAATTTTCCTTCAAAAAAGTGACCCACATCATCCTTGAAAATCATCAATAAACACCATTAAATACTTGTCACCATAAAATCTTCTAGTCCTCATAGAACCACATAAGTCAATGAGCACTAAATCTAAAACATTCTTAGAAGAAAAATATTTACTCTTAAAAGAAGATGTAGTCATCTTACCCATCTAACATTATTTAAACATCACATTGTCTAGTTTTACAAGTTGTGACATACCTCTCACCATACTAGACTTGCTGACCTTAACCAAGTTATCAAAGTTCACATGACAAAACCTTCTATGCCATAACCAACTATATTCAACCTTAGCAGCCAAACAAGTATTTACATTAGCATTTAGATGAAATATATTACCTTTAGTTTGTTTTTTAGTAGAAATCATATCTCCTTTGCATTCTAAGATCTTGCACACTCCATTTTTAAACTAAAGGTGATATCCTTTGTCAGTCAACTATCCAACACTCAACAAGTTATGTTTCAAACCTTCAACCCAATAAACATCATTAGCATTTTACCATTTATAGAGATAGATCCTTTACCTTTTATAATACAAGGTGAATTATTTCCAAATCTTACCACTACACCATCAAACTCTTCAAGAGATATAAAATTATTTTTATCACCGATTATGTGGTGTGAGAAACCACTATCAATAATATAATCATCACTATTGTCAATGTGAGATACCAAAGCCTTCTTATCAGACAAATCTTGTTTCATAGCTACAAAGACAATCTTCTCATTGTCTTCATCTGTAGATTCCTCATCAGTAACTCCTACATCAACTACAACATAGCACTATTTCTTCCCTTTTCCTTTATATTTTTTAAGCATTTCCTTTTTATCACTATTAGGGAAATTTGGAATTATATGTTGAATCTTATAAAAATAGAAACATTTAAGAGGCAGTTTGCCTTTATACTTACCAGTGCCTCTAGGAAGTCTTTTAGCCAAAACAACTTCAAACTCCATCAGATTATCTTCATCATCCACATCTGCTCTGCTACCACCATGACTTGACCTACATTCATGAATGTGACAAACATATTTCCATTTTCTAACCAATGCACTAGATACAAATGCCTTAAAAGATGATTTAGTCTTAGGAACACTATTATCAAAACTTTTTAACTCAAATACAATAAGTTTACCAATCAGAGAATCAACAGTAACTTTATCCCTAGTAACTAACCTCAACTCTTGTATTGCAGACACTCTAATAACATATTGAGGTAATAAAGTCTGAAGAATCTTAATCACTACAATGTCTTCATTAATAGTTTATCTAGCACTTTTGATTCCATTGACAACCTCTTTAATTCTCTGTCCATACTAAGTAATGTTTTCACCATCTACCATTCTCATATCATCAAACTTTCCTCTAAAACTTTCTTCCTTAGCCTTTTGAACATGCTCATCACCACCATAGATTAATCCTAATTTCTCCCAAACTTCAAAGGTAGTTTCTAATCCATGGACATCAATGTATTCAGTGTCAGAAAGTGTACTTACAATTTCTTCAAGTGCTTGGATATTTTCTTGTTGCTCCTTAAGTTGATCTGCAGTTAGGGGACTGGTAGGAGGTACATACTTATTCTTCACACAATTCCAAAACTAAGAATGCATACCTTTGATATAAATCTTCATTCTATCACTCCATATTTTGTATTTGTCCTTAGTAAACTCGGGACCCTCCTTCTTCATCATCTTCCTTGGATATTTACCTCAAGCGGTTAAGCTTCTACACATAAAGGACCTAATTCTCTGATACTAATTGTTATTTGAGAGGATTTGATTATTATTGAGTGCAGGGGTGAATTAGTAATAACAATAAACTTAAAAATTTCAACAATCTATAAATACTTCTCCAAAACAATTCAATAGTAGTACTGGTAGCCACTCAATTAATCACACAAAATAGATTTATCCAGCTACTTGTTCAAGTGTTTATCACAATGAGAAGATATCAAATCAAAACATAAGAAAATCATCCACCATATGGACACTGAGATTTTTCATGTGGAAACCCAAATGGGAAAATCCATAGTGGGAATTGGTACCCATAAAAATATGCACTCTTTTGGAATGTGCCCTATTAGGAGACTAGCCTAGTTAGGAGCTTTACAACAATGCCCGATTAAGAGTAGACCCTGTTAAGAGTTACCCAGTGAAGGGATTTATAACCTTATCTTTTCTAGGAGCTTTACCCTATTAGGAGTACCTTGCTAAAGGATTTAAACTCAATTTGTTGAGCCACCCGGTGAAGGGATTTACATGTAAAGGCCTGTTAGGACCTACCCGGTTAAGGGATTTTGACTCTAGTGCAACTATTAGGGAGCAATAGATAAATGATCTTGAATCAACACTCTCTACTTGCTTATATAGATCCACTTTAGCTCCAATCTGCTTCACTCTTATAGACACACCAATCTGGTTTGGCTACACACTCCTTTCTCAGGCCACCGACACAATAAACCTTGACAAACTTGATCTAAATATAATCTACAACCTTTTCAGTTACATAACCCTAATACTCATCTAGATTCAATAAATTTACATCATAGATCATCATATATCATTACAAGTCTTCATACAAATCATTACAACAAATTTTAAGACAATTACAACCATTGAATGATCATAACACATCACCACACATCGATCTGATAAGCTGTCAAACACTTAAAACCTTCTTTGAAGAACTTTGATACTTCCCAAGAAATTCACTCCTTATTCATGCCAAAATAGCATCTTATATTTTCAAACAAATTCTGACACATAACCTCTAAGTTATGGACATGATGAAATCCACCCCCAGACTATAAAACATTACCGGTCAAAAGATCTTGTTACAAGTTCTTAAACCCTACTAAAAACCTTCTTATATACAATAGATAAATATAAACATGTCTTTTGGTTATCCAAACATGATGTAGTTCCAGTCATAGACTTACAATGATATAAACATATGTTCCAAACTGCAACATGTAACTCAACACGGTGTTGTTCACCAAAAGTGATAACCCAAGAACACCTGCATTTGATCTATGAAGTAGCCAATTCAATCTATGAAGAACCTTAGGGCTTGGACAACATGACAAGGATATGAATCCTTCTACTCTTCAGGATCTACAAAACCTAGGTGGGTATACCTTTGGTACATTTAATTAGATCTATTACACACAAGACTACATCAATCAAAAGTAGATAGATCTCAAAAGGTTCAAAAACTAAGAGGTAACTGCAGATGGGCTAGATCCACACTTGCAACTCAACATTTTTTAATCATGAGATGGAGGGACACTTCCACATAACATAAAATATAAAAGATATTCTAATTCTTGATTTTTAAATGGTGTTCTTGCAACCTTTAAATATTACAAGAGACCATTGTCTTATCCAGGCCACAGAGTCATGCATAAAATTGGACAAGAAATCTCAAATGCAAGTTCTTTTCAACATTAAAATTTCATGTATCAATGCCTTACATTAGTACAATCCTCTACTCTATCACAAAACCATACTTATATGTATATATATCCAATATGCATTCAAAATCATTAATGTTGGGTTTTAGGATTTAAATCCTTCCTTGAAGAATACCCAAAAGACAACATTACACTCTTAGAGGAATCTAAAAGAGACAACTCAAATTATCCTTGATAATATGAAATTATATGAATCTGAATACATTTTGGAGACAATTTCATGGAAACTCACACATGCCTTGCATATGTGTGAACCTGCAAACTAAAACTAAACCTATAGTAAAGACAACACTGAAAACATAGAAGAACACACTGTCATTTGCATTGATAAAATGATGCCATCATTGGAACCTACAATTTCGGATTTCTCCCTTAGAGCCCATCTCTCAAAAACTGGAACCCTTAAAACTGAGAAGAATTGGGAATAAAAAGAGGAGGGGAGAAAATCAAATCTGCAACTGAGATTGCCAAATATCTCCTCTCTAATTGAATTTACTCCCATGGAAACTACTCCCAAAATATCCCACATTTGTCAAAATTAATTGCCTAACTAGATTCCTAATTCCAAGAGCTTTCTGAAAATATATAACACTTCATATTTTGCCCAAAAAATGAGCCCTGGGCCTATTAATTCCCCATTTGTGCACATCATTTAAATTTTTGAATTATTTAATATAGTTTAAACTATATCATTTACTATTTTTAAATTTTTTGCTCTAATTGTGCTTTGATGCCTTGCCATGTGGTAGAACCTGATTGGTCGATGGGGTCCACTAGGCGCCACCTCGGATGACACCTCGTCACTCCGCCACGTGTCTGCTACATGACTGCCACTTGTCTGTCCACCTGTCGCCATCTGTGCGCCACATCACTGCCACTAGACGAGACCTACCTATTGGATGCCTGACTGTGCCTGCCACGTCATCACCACCTGGCTCTCACCATTTTGTACTTCGCCTTTCACCATTTTGCGGCCTCTATCTCATGTGCATCTTTCTTTCGCAAAACAACGTGAGTCATTGATCTCCATCTAACATGCATGTTCTTTAACCCACTACATTTTCCAAAATCCTTTTCACCATTTCATAGGGTTTAACTGGCGAGAAACTTCAGCCTATGAATCAATGCACTTCGTCAGATCATCTCAGACTTGCTCACTAGTTAAGCCGAACTTTCTCTACAAAATTTGTCAATTTGCCTTGGGAAGCATGCCTATGTGGGGTCCACCTGGTCACTGCTTAGTCACCTCCTCCTTTTCCTTGGGATCCATGCCCATGCGTGGGCCCACCTTGGGCACCCATAGGCACCGTCCATCAAAAGCCCAGAGGTCTTGACATTATAGATGGGTTTGTTTTTGCTTATAAATACCAAAAAATACCACTTCCCAGTGAATGTGGGACAAAACATTAAGCCTAGGACTGTGCATTTTAAGCTTTCCTGAGACTTTCATGGTGACATAATGCAGAGGAGGAGAGAGTGTTGGTTTTAAACAACCTCTTCAATGCCATTTGAACTAAGCTTGTTTTGCAAAAATCTTTAAGCTTTCCTTCCTTTGTATGCGAACGTTCATCAATTAATTTCTTTTCTTATGTAACTTTTATTTGGCAAAACTGATAGTTTTCATTAATCTTTGATTATCTAGACCACAATTTTGCCCTTCTTGAACTGGAGCATCTCCAATAGCAGTCATCGTGTCCTAATAAAACCCCAAGAAAACAAGAGGTAGCCATCAAATCTAGAAATTGCCCTTTGTTGTTTGTCATTTTGCATCACCATGCAAAGGCTGGAGGGAGATGAGAAATGCTTTGGGAGGCCCATGCCACACTCCAAACACCACGCCTGTAGCCTGCTGCATTTCACGTGGAGGAGGAAATGGCATAGAAAATTGTTGATTGCAACAGTTTAAAATTTTACCATGGTTTATTCCCAATTCAACTTCATTATGCCATGCACAGCAGGAGGAGGTTCTAAATCTACTACATTGCATTTTCTTGGGAATTTCAATGATTTTCATACATCACATGAGGGAGAAGATGATAATGTGGAGTTTGAAAACCACCACACAAGCTATTGTTAAACCTTTCAATCGCTGCACAAGAGGAATGAATTAGCTGCAAATTGCATTTGTCAAATATTTTAAGTTCTACATGCCACGTGACATTTGCAAGAAGGAGCTACCAGAGCATTGGCTAGAGTTTTATTATCTTTTCAACATGCTCTCGTGAACGTTGCTTTGTCCAAACCTTCTCTGCAGCCCCAAATTCCACTTCATGTTGGCATTAATTTGTCTCTATAGCCTCTTTGCATATCATGTTAACTCCTAGGAAGAACGTTGGGGGGCACATGAAGGATATTGGTTTTCATTGGCATTCATTTGCCAAAATGCAATTGATTAAGAGTTTCTTAATTTTTCTCTATAGCCTCTTTCATATTGCATTTGTCAAATATTTTAAGTTCTACATGCCACGTGACATTTGCAAGAAGGAGCTACCAGAGCATTGGCTGGAGTTTTATTATCTTTTCAACATGCTCTCGTGAACGTTGCTTTGTCCAAACCTTCTCTGCAGCCCCAAATTCCACTTCACATTGGCATTAATTTGTCTCTATAGCCTCTTTGCATATCATGTTAACTACTAGGAAGAACGTTGGGGGGCACATGAAGGATATTGGTTTTAATTGGCATTCATTTGCCAAAATGCAATTGCTTAAGAGTTTCTTAATTTGATGTAGCTTCACATGGGGAGTTTGCCACCAAAATCATTTACCATTGGAATTTTTCTTGTCTTCAACATCTTCTTCAACCTTCCACGCCCAGCCAATACATTTTAGTGCCACGTGGAGGGAGGAAACTGATTTGTAACTGAGAATTGCATTTGGTCTACTCCTACCGGTTGCCATTGCATCTGCGTGAAGACTTATTTCATGACATTAAACACTACCCATTTGCATTTCTTTAAAACCTTATTGTTGTCTACTCCCAATTCAACTTCGGTATGCCACGAAATAAGAACAATTCTCCACAAAAATTAGTGCATAAGCATGAGCCAAGTCAGGCCCCAAAGTGGGTCCGACTAAAAAAAATTTTGTTTTCAAGCGAATGGCCTTCAAAATGCTTCAGACACCTTAAACACACCTCTGGAAATGATCGGCATTGTTTTCGGATCATTAGACTGAATTTTGCAACCTTCAAGCAATTACGCCGCATTTTCATATTTAATCGTGAAGACGTAATTTTCAAACCTATCAAAACACCTTTCTAGAGCTTGCCATCTGATAGGCATGTACTCTGATATTCAAGCATGAAATCTACCAAATGGCTTCTCAAGATGAGTCCTGAGAAAAGAGATATTAATCGACGAAAATGACAAACTGGCTTTGTCGACACTACGGACCTGATGAAGTCAATGTTCTGGCAACACATGATGCCCTTCTCAAAAATATCAAACGACCTCCGTAGGCCCTCAAATTTGAAACATAGGTACCTTAAAGTACATATTAAAACTTAAAAATCTCAATTCGATCATAGGACTGATAGGATGCAAATGGTGCACTCACAAAAATGGCTACATTAACTGATAAAGCACTGAAAGTACGGATAACTGAAAATGATAGCTAAATGAACCCTTTTGCAAACCGACTAAACGGATTGGTAGGAGCCTAAAATTGGAAACATAGCTCATCATTTACATCAAAATTATCCCAGAAAAAACATTATGACATGACACTTACTGAGGCAACTTTTACACTTATGCAAAATAGGGCTCCGACTAGCTATCGAAACAGGGATTTGCCAAAACACACAAACTACAAATGAATTTGACTTGGTAAACTAAGCAAATGGATTTGTTAGGACTTGAAATTTTTTAGGGTAACTCACTTTTATGCATACAATTGAATCCATTTTGAAATTATCCATGATGATCAACAGGGCAAAAGATGTAAATGCTCAAAGTAGGCTACTCAATAAAATCTGCATTTGTGCCTAAAATGCACTTTCAGCTCACCCCTCAAACTAGGTAGCTCATAAACTTATCCAAATTGAATTCTAAAAGTTGCACATCACTGAATAGGCCAAATGAAAGGTGTAGGACATGAATCCTAAGCCTAACCCCTTGAAAATCAACTGGCTCCATTTTGACGTCTCATAAACTAAGCCCTTCAAACTGACTCATTTAGGTACTTTTCTGACATGTAGAGCAAAATTTTGAAATGGGCCTTTGAAATTTGACTCAAAATTAATGAGTCCCAACACACGGATCTCAACCGTAACCTTCTCCTTCTCTGTTCCTGCTTACCGGTTCACTATGAACTTAACAGTTTTGTTGTACAACTCAATTAATTACCGGTTAGGCTATATCAATTGACTAAAATGACTTAGACGACATAAAATTTTTGGAAATATGCCTCAAATTCTCCTGACTAGTGTTTAGGTTGATCGGTATAACTTACCTCGATGGAACAACTTGTGGGAAGGTATTGGGTTGTGGACTTTTCCTATGGTGTAACTCTGGCCAATGAACATGTTGCGGACAAGTATTAGGTTAGGTCTACCCAATGTATATTCCTTGTCTGGTTTATCAGGGATCAAGATTTATTGTTTTTAGTTATGTTGATGGCCAATGGAATCTTCTTCCTATGATTGGTTAACAGGTGATCAAGTTCAAGATGATCCAATGACTATCGCTATACCACAATGGGAAGATGATCAAAAGTTATTCCCTGTGGCTTGGCGACAAAGCACGTGAAAAAAGAAGCAAGTTAAAGACCATGTAGGTTGAAGGTGAATCAATGACTATTGCTATACCACATGATGAAGATGCACAAACATTATCCATTGTGGATTGGTGACCAAGTGGTGGGGCTTGGCAAAAGAGCAACTTAGATAGGTTAACGGGTGAACAAGTCTAGGATGATTGGATGATTGTCATTATACTGCTATGGAAAGATGCACGAAGTTTAGCCTCTATGATTTGGTGACCAAGGTGGGGCTTGACAAAGAAGAGCTTCATTCTGGGTAGTTAGTGAGGTTGTGCTAAGGTGGCAGGACAAGGACCCTGAACCCAATCAGGGGGTGCCATGTGGTGGAGTGGAGAAAGAGATCAAGGAAGATCAGAGATTGGGAGAAGTGGTTGTTTGCTACACTGATACCCAATGAGGTCACCTTCCATGATTGGGTTAACTAGATGAAAGTTACACTGGAGTCGGATGAAGTTGTTTACTACTGATCGGGGATCAAGGTAACTTCTGAGTGCTGGTTCCGATGGCCAATGGGGAATTATCCGACTGCAGATGGTTGCCCAAACTGAAGTCCAAAATACTAGTAGGCAGACACTTGGAATGTTTCTGTCAGTGTATTTGAATACGAACCAACCCGTCTTCCAAATGAATGTGGGATAATATGTTTTCCACGAGTTCATGAATGGACAGGTTGTTACTCGATGGTTACGTTCCAAGGCCATTATACAAACTGACAAAGGAATTTTTGCTTGGATAGATAATGGTTGCCAGATATGTAACCAATGAGTAGAGCGAAGAAGGGTGTGCATGAAGGTTGTGTGGATTTGATGGTTTTATAAGGAGCCAAGTCGATGTGTCTATATGTGTGAGAACAAAGTTCTGAGATTAGAGTCTAGAAAAGAGGATCTGATAACTTTATTGTAATCATGTTGTTTACTAAGTAAAGTGATCTCTCTTTGGTGGTGGGATTTTTACCCGTAAGGGTTTTCCCACGTATATCTGGTGTCTTTATCTGGTGCTATTTTGTTTGGTTCATCTTAATCTTTTGTCTGTGTTTATTTTAATGTACTGCAAAATGAAATTGAAATACTTCCTTGCTTGCTAATTCCCTTAGAATTGACAATAGGAGAGCGTTTTACATGCATGGCTTTCCTTACAAGTGGTATCAGAGCCATTTAGTTGTGTTATCCTTATTGGGTAGGGTTAGTTCTTTGTATCAATTTTTGGTTTCAGTGGGAGTCTAGCAAAGTGTTTAGTGTTTGTAGTCACATAAATCTGTCCACTTAATTAAATGAATACTTAGTATTTATTTGATTATTTAACCATCAATTAATAATTAATTAAATTAATATTTAATTAATTCATCTTAACCCTCTTCTCTTATTAATTAAATAAATTATTCAATTTATTTGATTTAATTCACTTAACCAAATTCAGACCATTAATTAAATAAATAAATCATATTTATTTAATAAAATCTTCTCTCACATTTAAATAAATTAATATTTATTTAAATTCCCCCAAAATCCCACCTCTCACATTTAAATAAATAAACATTTATTTAAATCACCTTTATCCTCTACCCACTTGCATTTTCCTACAAATGCAAGTTGCACAATTATTTTAAATAAATAATTTATTTAAATCACCTTTATCCTCCACCCACTTGTATTTTCCTACAAAAGCAAGTTGCACAATTACTTTAAATAAATAATTTATTTAAATCACCTTTATCCTCCACCCACTTGTATTTTCCTACAAAAGTAAGTTGCACAACTATTTTAAATAAATTATTTATTTAAAATCCTATTTATCCTCATCCACTTGAAACCTTTAATGGTTTCCCTTAAAGTATTCAAACTTGATGGCTTTAAAGTCTTCAAACTTGATGGCTTCCTTTTATAGTCTTCTTAAGACTTTAATGGTTTTCCTTAAAGTCTTCAAACCTTTAATGGTTTCCCTCAAAGTCTTCAAGCATTTTAATGCTTTATCTTCATTTTTCTCATTTAAATAAATTAATATTTATTTGAATATTTATCCAAATGCAAATTACACCATTTAATTGAAATAAATGATTTTATTTTAATTGAAAATACCAAAATTTCTCCCACTTGCATTTTCCTACAAAATCCACTTGCATGCCTAAACCCCTTCTAGAATTTTCTAATCACTTCTAAATAACCTAACCCCTTCTCTAAACTTTGTCACATTCCTAAGCAAAAGGGAAGTCACTTCTCAAACCCTCAAAGTCTTTGATAACCATTAAAGGCTTTCAGCGTTCAACCACTAAATGGCTCAAAGTCTTTGATAACCATTGAAGGCTTTCAACCTTCAACCACTTAATCCCCAAAGTCTCCAATAACCATTAATGGTTACCTCAAACCCTCCCACATGGTTAAAACATTTGTTTTGACTCAACCTCTACCCAACCCAAAGGTCTCATCAGGCCATTAATGCTTTAACCATGATTATCTCTTAAACATTTGCACAAAGGTTTATCCTTGGATTAACTCTTAATCCAGTGGGTAATCTTAATTTGGACTTGACCCTTAGCCTCTAGATAACCATGAGGTCTTCTCAGGCCTTTAATGCCTCCAACCTCTTCTCTCAACCCAATCCTATGTTGACACTTGTCACCATTTTATTGGTGCCAATTGTGCACATGGATCCCCAACTTTCAAACTTGGCCCTTGATTAAACCATTCAATCTTAACCCTTCATTTCCCCATTTCTTTTATAAATAGAACCCTTCTCCTCAAGCAAAAAGGAAGCATTAGAGTATTGTTGTTATACTGGTATTAGCATAGAGCTTTCTCATAGCATCACTATCTACTCTTGCATAGTATTTTCTTATCATATTCAACCATCTTGAATCTCCATATGGCATCCATGGCTAGTGCTAAAAGCTAAGAGCTACACTCATTTGGGACTTGGAGAGGAGAGGAACAAGGGGGGAGCAACTATGAGCATCTTGATTAGCTATTTTATTCTATGTTTATATGCTTTCTATTTCATGCTTAATATCTCTCTTGATATGCCTGTTTAGGATAATCTTTTGTTGCTAACACTAACGTTTGTTTCTTGTGCTCTTGTGTGTGTTGCCATCAAACAGATTTTCTAATCCTTTTTGCAGAGCATCATTTGGTGAACCCGACGTGAATCCAAACACCAAAAAGATCAACTTTTTTTTTTACCAATAACATGTTTGAATGTTGAAAATGTCACACAGGTTGCGCTTTTGACACTGTTTTGGTGCGTTTGACATTATTTTGGCGCTATTCACCCTGTTTCAGTGCGTTTGCCTTCTCTGTCTTTCCCTTTCTTTTAGTGCGTTTGTGTTAAATAGTGCCTCTGTTCAAACGCAGACTAGCGCTATTGTAACAAAACGTTGTACAAATCACCTTGTAACCAAAAAAAAAAAAATTAGGCTTGTAGAAGCCCACCAAATAGGCGGATTTTACTAACTATTTTTCTCTTTTGTGCAGATTTAAATTAGATTAAAAAGTAGATTTATATTTTTTACTAACTTGTTTTTTGAAGTTGGTTTTAAAAATGAATTCACTTTTTATTTTGGTTTAAAATTAACTTCACATTTCAAATTTGGGCTTTTAAAAAAAAGAATCACACATTTGTTTGGGGCTCTTAAAAAGAATTTCATTGTTCCAAGGTAAAAAGAACCACAAACTTATACAAAAACAACTTTATTTTTTTTGCAAGTTAGGAAACAAACTTCGTTTTGGTGCTTAAAATCAACAAGGCAAATTTTATTTCTTGCATCAAGATAAAACTCACAATCCACACTTCCATTTTTGGTGCAAATAAAATTCACAATCAACTTGTCTCATTTTTAAAGCAATTTTAATTCATGCAAACGTGTTTTTCATTAAGTTGACTAGGATTTTCAAATTCTAGTTTACTCAAACAATTGCCTTTGAAAATTAAAAAGAACACCATGATTGTTGGAGCAACATCTCCAAATAGTTAGATCACATTGCAATGATAGATTAAAAAGAACAAGTGTTTTTCGTGCTTGGCACACTTGTGCAAAGAGTTGATCGAGTGGTCCTACTTCTAACACACACTATCCTCTCCCTTGGCTTTCGTGGTCCTAGGTGCAAGAGAAAAGTGTTAGTAACACTCAAAATTTTATCTTTTTAAGAGAGGCCTGCCAAGAGACACATCACTCTTGGGAACGACCTCGAGCGGTAAATCCTTCGAGTCACTATAGAAATCAGGTGTGAGTGAAAGCTGTAGCCTTGGGTATAGCTGTTCCTACAGTGTAACTGGCCGAAAGGACAAATGGGCCCCACCACCAGTTACAAGGCTCTTAAGTGAGTCACTGCAGAATGAACTTATGTCCAAAAACATCGAACATGACTAAACACCTTTAAGTAGTAGCCCACCCGTTCTATTGATTGAGGATATTTGCGATATAATTTAGTGCAAGAGCATAGATGGTTTTGCTCCCAAGATACTCACCATACATATTTCCTTGAGTAGAAACATAGCTTTTTGAAAAGTCACTTGTGGCTTGATAAAAGTGGTGACTCCCCCATCATAGGGATCATCTATTTGTTATGCTCATGCAAGACTTAGTATATCACATCCTTACCTACCAAGGCGGGATTCATAAGGTATGTAGTACCAAAGTCGAAGAAATATCAAGATGTGGGCTAAATTTATCACAACTGGCCATTTGACCTTAGGGATAAAAAGTGTTTGAAGTGTGTTCGTTTTACAGACCTAGTGCAAATTGAGCCGACTTCAGACTTTGGAAATACACCTTAAAATAAATCTAAAGGAAGGGTCATATACAAGTCCAAGGATTGGGTTGGTCTAGACCCATACTCATTTGTGCCTTTTAGGCAACATTCTTGTGTTTGTGTGCTTGCTTTGTTTTCTTGTCAAAGAAAAGTCAAAAGATCAATCCCAAAAACAAAGTATTCATCCAACATTTCTCAAAAACAACCAAAAATACCAAAAACAAAGTACAAACAAAAAGAATCAAAATTTATGACCATTCTTCACATCTTGTGAAAGAAGAAGTGTCATCAGAATATCAACTTGAAAAGGAGACCATTAAGCTCAAAGGCTTTGATCAAAAGGAGGAAATTCTTCTATCTAAATAGACAAATCTTTGTCTCACATAGAGTCTTTCTGCATCACATGTGTCTCTACCTTCAAGGCAAAACAAACGAATTTGATTCAGAGACATTGAACCACAGAGCTTTTATGCAATATAGAGCTCTGAGTTATCACAAAAACCAAGGAGGAAAGATTAATCCCAACTTCTTCCCAAACATCTGTATCACATACAACACAACTCAAGAAATACCACCAACACCTGAAAGGGAAGAGGTAGAGTTTGTCCCATTCGTAACACAAAGTTTTTATTGAAGTTGAAAACATTTTCATCCATCATCTCATTCATACATCATTATTCCATCATCAATCCATCCCAAAACTCTCAAAACATTAAGAGGTTCTTGTCACAAGATTCCTTTTTAGATATTGCTTGAATCAAACATATCACATCACTTTTTAGATTGTTTCTACATCTAGGATAAGCTCATCCTAAGAGACACATCTACGTAGGTTAAAACTAGTTCATGAGTGAATCCTCTCATTGCTAGGTAGTCAAAATTTGTAACACATCTCAGATTTCTCTACACCTTATCACATCCAAACTTATCAAACAAACAAGCAATTCAAAGAAGGAATTTCGGTTACATCTACCTTAAAGTGCTAGAGATCCCCATACAATACAAATCACCAACCATCAATCTCTCATTTCAGCAAAAACTCATCATCATTTTCACACAACTTCAACAAAAAACTTGCAAGCAAAATGGCTCAAACCCGATCACGGTCAAGGCAACGAGAAATAGAAATTGAGGAAGAAGAAGAAAATCTCAATGAATTTCAAGAAGCACTTGGAGGCAATATAAATGATGAAAACCCAAGTACTCCCACTCCTTCAACAATCGAAAGGGTTTAGCATAACCCTCATTTTAACAGATTATTTGATGAAATACTAAGGAGCAATGCAGATGCTCACTTCTTAAAACTCACTCAAGAAGGAGCCAAACTCCCCTCTGACTTTGATCTTGCCCAATTAAGACAAGCATCAGAAAGAAAAAGTCGCCATGAGGAGGAAAGAGTTAGAAATCACATCAGATATAACATTCCTCGAGGTAACCCACCACCTCCTCCTCCAAATGAAATGGAGATGTTGCGGCAACAAGTCGAGAATCTCACCCAACAACTTCATAGTGGTGTTAAGACCAATCGATTCTCACTTAATGACATCTGTCCCTATCCTTTTGATAGGAATCTTTATATGCCACCCTTTCCACGCGGGTTCGAAACACCAAAATTTGAAAAATATAGAGGAAAGGGAGATCCTCATGATCATGTTAGAGAATTTCATTCCACTTGTCTTGAAGTGGCATATGAAGACACCTACCTAATGCGCCTTTTTCCCCAAAGCTTGGGAGGAACAACCACATCATGGTTTTCCCGACTACCAGGTGGCATTAGAACATTTGAGGAACTCATCCAGAAGTTCCTATCTCATTACTCTTATAACATTGAACGCGACATCACCATGGCTGATCTGTGCAATACCAAACAAAAACCAGGTGAACTATTCTCAGTATTCCTACAACGATGGCGCCAAATGTCTAGCAGACGTTCTCTTCAGTTACCTGAATGAGAACTAGTGGAAATTTTCATTTCCAACTTAAACGAAGAAATGGAATTTCACCTGGATGTCAAAGACATAGACTCCTTTAATGATATGATCACCAAGGGTTTAAAATGTGAAAGGGCACTCATCAAAAAAGGACTCATCAAAATCTTTAACGAACCAAAAGATGGTCCTCGCCCGCGCTTCAATAGTGTTAAACCAAACTTCTGGAACAAGAATAAGAATATCGTCAATGATGGGGTTGTGGATGCTCGAACTATCCAAAATGCACAACCTGTGGTTCGGTTTGCAGGAAAAAATCTTCCACCTCAGAAAAACACAAATGTTCCTTCTAATCAAGGTCACATCACATCTCACGATGAACCTAGACCTCGTCAGCAAAAACAAAAATGCACATACACTCCCTTAGGGGAACCCATTGAAACAGTGTTGCGACAACTCATTTCTCAGAATTTGATCACTCTACCTAAGCTATCAAACTATGAGCCTTAGGTCAAGCCGGCATGGTGGAGAGATACTGAACACTGTGAGTTCCATCAAGGAAGTGGACACAAGACAAGTAATTGTCATCGATTGAAAGATCTCATTCAGGATCTTATTGATCGAGGAGAAATTGAAATTGAAGGACATGACCCAAAAATGACCAATAATGATCATCTGATGTTCAAGAATCCACTTCCATCACAAGATCAAAGGGGTCCTTCCACTTCCTAGCGAGGCACTGATACCACTGATTATACGCAGGCTGCATATAACTACACTGTAAATCACCTATATGATGCCAATGAACAAGTTGCAACTATAACCTTCAAAATTCCCAACTCAAATTGCAATGTTGTTACGCGTCGCGGCAAAGTTACCATAAAGGAAGCTCCACAAGGCACCACCTCCATCCCAAAGCAATACAATCTTGTGGAACAATTAGACAAAACCCCTGCGCTTATATCCATTTTAGAGCTTTTGCGCCTATCACCAGTTTCAAGCCATGGTTGGAAATCTAAAGTCATCACCTTGTCTCCCTTTTTCCAAAAGTGACAACTCTTCTTTCCAACAACCTCATAATGCTTCGCTACACATTGAAGGCTTTATCAACCAACACAGGATCAAGCGAGTCTTGATAGATAATGGAGCAGGCCTAAACATTTGTACACTACAGTTGGTCATAGCATTGGGATATGCAATAGAATCAGTGGATCCTCACAAGAAGATCACCATCAAGGCCTATGATGATGCAGAGCGATCATCCAAAGGAGCTGTGGTACTACCAATCCGAGTCGGCCCTATGGTAAAGCACATAATTTGTCAGGTTCTGGACCTTCCTCTGCCATATAATCTATTATTAGGGAGACCTTGGATACATGCCATGCAAGCTATTCCATCTACCTACCATCAATGTATCAAGTTCCCACATAACGGTACAGAGATCACAATCCTGGGCGATGCAAATCCCTTTGCATTTTGCCATAATATCAGCCATCAACCAGAAATTACTATTCCTAATAATAGGGAAGCCATTTCCTCCACATTATATGTAAGTCCCGCCTCTCTTGCCAGTTCGAACACCCCTATACCCAAGCAAGAAAAGCTTAAAATGAAAGTAGCAGAGGAAGGTCCCGGGGAATACAACTTGAGTCAACTCTTTTGTGTGGGACAAATGCCCACTTCTCCTAGAACACATGGTAAACCACAGCAGTTACTCCAGCAACCACTAATCACACCAGCATGTGCCTTGATGCCTTTCATCCTTGGAAAGAGTCAAGAGGAAGAAACACAAGATGAGGACCTAGCGGACTGGATCTATAAAGATCCCATCACCATTGATAAACCGCAAGTTACACTTCCTACGGAACAGTATGGCAAAGGCCTCCTCATTATGCAAAGAATGGGATATGATGGTCAGAGTGCTTTGGGATACTGCAAACAAGGATGACATGAACCTCTACTACCAGAATTCAAGCCCAAAGGTAATACAGGCCTAGGCTTTGAAAAAGAGATCCTTCCTAAACTCAGATTCAAAGGAAAACCCAGCAAACCATTTTTCCCACCTACTGCAAAGAGGACACCTTTCATAATCAAAGCACCATCAAGCACTATCCCCACTACCCCATCAAGGCTCACAACTCCACCGCAACCATCACCAATGCCAAACATCCCACCAACCGAACTAGTAATCCCATCCGCGGCAGCCATCACATCAATAAAACCATTCGCAGCAACAACTGTATCCGAACTCATAGCAACATCTATGGCACCAGCCATTCCAATAGAAGCCACTAAATCAACACTGTCGATACTTCTTGTGACAAATCCTTTAATCCCCATCAAAATTCCTATAGCACCAATCACTACAAAGATACATAAACCAATCACACTTGCAGTATTCAACTCCAGCGACATCCCAGTATGGTATAGCAATTGGATGCTGGAAAGTGATTCAGAGACCGACTCACATGAGTGGGAATTTGATTCGGTACAACTTAATACTTCAGATGAGGAAGACACATCACCACCTCCACCATGCAAAGACATCCCTATTTACGGAGAAGCACAGATAAAGACCACTTGGGTACCTGAGCTGGAAACATCTTCCACAGACCCTACGTCTCATCCTACGCCTGATTCTGACAGGGAAAGTACCATCAATGACCTTCACCACACTGTCTTAACCCTCACTGATACCTCTAACGCACTTAACCTAATCGATGAGGTAATGCCCATTATCCACCCTGAACTCATCGAATGGAACCAATAAAATCCCCCATGTCTTGACCTCTTCCAAAACGATGAGGCTATCATTGACTTTTTGGAATTAAGGGATAATCTACCAAGCAGGGATCACAAAGCTAGATTCGCCATTGAACTTAATAGCGCAGCATACTTCGGGGCGAATGCCAAACCTTTCAGCTACAAAAATATAACAATAAAACATGGATCTTCTAGTGAAAACCACACTATGGCACTATTTGATCTGACAAAAGTAAAAAGAAAGAGCGTATCCAATGGTGAAAACCTCTCTGAGGCACCTGAGGATGAAGGGTTTGACATTCTCCCTGCTAGTACACAACAGGAATGATCAATGATCCTCATTGAGGAGACCAAAGAATACAATGTGGGGACTCCTGAAAATCCTCATATTATACATCTGGCATCTCTTCTCACTCTAGAGGAACAACCTAAATTTATAGAGTTCTTCCAGCAACGTCAGATCAACTTTGCATGGTCATATGCAGACATGCCTTGGCTTGATCTTGATTTAGTTATGCATCATCTCACAGTAGCAGAAGGAGCCAAACCTGTCAAGCAGAAGCTTCGTAAGATGCATCCTCAGATTGCCATGCTAGTCAAAACAGAACTGAAGAAACTCCTAGATGTTGGCTTCATTAGACCAATTGATTATGCAGAATGGATCTCCAACATTGTGCCAGTTGGCAAACCAAAAGGGGGCATCCGCATTTGTACTGACTTCAGAGATCTGAATAAGGCCTGTCCTAAGGATGATTTCCCCCTACCAAATATCGACATCATAGTGGATCTAATAGAAAAACATGTGATGCTTTCACTCATGGATGGCTTTTCCGGCTACAATCAGATAAAGATCGCCCCCGAAGATCAACATAAGATAGCCTTCACATGTCCATGGGGCACATATTGCTGGAATGTAATGCCTTTTGGTCTAAAGAATGCAGGAGCGACCTATCAAAGAGCAATGACCACCATCTTCCATGACATGATGCATACTATGATGGAAGATTATGTGGATGACTTACTAGCAAAATCGCTCACTAGAGAAGGACATCTCCACATCTTAGATAAAATCTTTGATAGACTGGAACAATACCATGTTCGACTCAACCCAAAGAAATGTGTCTTTGGAGTGACCTCCGGGAAGCTTCTAGGATACATTATCTCAAGCAAAGGCATTGAGGTCGATCCAGCAAAGGTTAAGGCAATCATGGACATGCCACCACCAAAGAATATCAGTCAGCTAAGGACATTACAAGGACGGCTTCAATCCATCCGAAGATTCATTGCATAATTGGCTGATAAGTGTCACCCATTTACACACTTGCTACACAAGAACATCCGCTTTCAATGGGATGCCAGATGCCAGCAAGCATTTTAGATGCTTAAAGACTATCTCATGAATCCACCATTGCTGATGCTACCAGATCCAAGTAGACTATTGTTACTCTATATCTCAGCAACCAGTACAGCATTGGGTGTACTACTAGCACAACATAATGCAGAAGGCAAAGAGTGTGCTGTATACTACATCTCTCACACACTGGTTGGCTATGAACTCAATTACACACCTATTGAGCGAGCTTGCCTAGCAGTAATCTTAGCAGCCACTAAACTGAGGCACTATCTATTAACACACAAGGTACAACTCATCGCAAAGATTGATCCACTCAAGTACTTACTTAGCAAAGTAGCATTGACAGGTCGCTTGGCCAAATGGGTGATGATTCTAAGTGAATTTGACATCGAGTATGTGGACCATAAAGCTATCAAAGGGTAGGTTATTGCAGATCAGTTGGCTGATGCACCACTCATAGGCGATCATCCTCTCATTTCCAATTTTCCAGATGAAGAGATATTCATGATCACAGAAGCACAACCATGGAAACTATATTTTGATGGTTCATACACTAGGCACGGCTCGGGGGTAGGCATTCTATTTATCACACCTCAAGGTGATAGCATCCTGAAGTCTTACAGGCTCACATTTCCATGCACAAACAACATAGCAGAGTGTGAGGCCTTGATCACAGGACTCAGATTAGCCGTACAATGGAAATTACAAAAACTGCAAGTATATGGCGACTCACAACTGGTCATTCGGCTGGCAACCGATGAATATCAGACCAAAGATGATAAACTCATGCCATACAAGCAAATGGTGGACACTCTAAAGACATCATTTACTACTATCACTTTTGAGCAGATACCAAGAGATCAGAATCGAGCTGCTGACGCTATGGCTACTATCGCATCTCTACTAGATCTTCCACAGAATTCAACATGCTACGAGTTCTTGGTAGAACAGCTTTGGATCCCCTCTTATGATATCCCCGATTCTGAAATGATATGTCGCCTTGTCGGTTCTGAATCCCCATGGTACGGTGGGTTCTACACCTATCTCCGCAATCATACCCTTCCTCCCAACCAATCAAATAACCAACGAAAAACCTTCATTCGCCAAACTGCTCGATATACCATTATTGCCGAAACCCTATACCGACGTGGTCTTGATGGTACTCTCCTTTGATGTCTGGAATAGGATGAGATAACAAAGGTTTTGGAAGAGGTACATGAAGGAATTTGCGGGACTCACTCAAGTGGTCCATCACTAGCCAAAAAGATCATGCGAGCTGGATACTATTGGCCATCTATGGAAAAGGATTCCTACTACTTTGTCAGGAAATGCAAGAAATGTCAAGTTCACGGCAACCTGATACATGCACCAGCATAGGAACTGCAACCAATCACAACACCATGGCTTTTTTGTCAATGGGGCCTTGACCTTGTGGGTAAGATTCATCCATGTTCATCCAACGGCCATAAATTTATCATTACTGCTACCAAATACTTCACAAAGTGGATCGAAGCTGTTCCACTTACCCAAGTCACCAGCAAGCAGATCACCTCATTCATCCTCAACTACATCATCTGCCGGTATGGTGTGCCCATGTCCATCATCACAGATAACGGTCTTCCTTTCAAAAATTAGGATGTCCGTGAACTTTGTGAGAAATTTCACATCCAACACCGCTTTTCCACCCCCTATCACCCACAAGGCAATGGTCAGGCCGAAGCATCAAATAAGAACATATTAAGAATCCTCAAGAAGACAGTCAATGATACCGGTCGTGATTGGCATGTTTAATTGAATCCAGCGCTATGGGCATATCGAACTAGCATTCGGACCCCTACAGGTGCAACTCCTTATTCATTGGTCTATGGTGTTGAAGCTATCTTACCTATTGAGGTCGAGATACCATCCTTATGAGTTTCATTACACAATCTCATCGATGATGAAGCATATAGAGTATCCCATCTTCAGGACTTAGAGTTACTAGATGAGAAGCGACAAGCTACATACAATCACCTCAAAGCCTATCAGCAGTGCATGAGTAGAAGCTACAATCACCGAGTTAGATCTCTTACATTTGAGGTAGGTGATCTTGTTCTTCGAGAAAATCCTCGCAACCAACCAAACAGAGAACATCAAGGCAAGTTTGAATCAAACTGGCTGGGCCCATATGTTGTCACTGCTGTATTCGAGTCTGGGGCATATCAGTTGGCTACATCAGATGGAGAACCGCTCGTAGATCCAATCAATAGCATGCACCTCAAACAGTTTTATACCTAAGGTATACAGAGCATCAGGCTCTCCTACATATTAGAAAATATCAAAAACATTCAGAAAATGTCCTAAAGAAAGTACAAAAACATTCAAAAAAGTAAAGAAAAATCATGCATCCAAACGGTGAACAACCACTCCGGTGGCACCTTGGGTAAGTGCGATGGTGAAAACCTAGCAAACAGGCACCACTCATAAGGGCTATGGCTCCATTATCTTTTCAGACTTATAGAGATCACATTTACTTCATACATACATCCATCCATCCAAAGCCATGGCTTGTTATTCATCTGTCATTAAGAAAGTACTCCATGCGTCTAGCATCCCACCTTTTCATAGTCAGGTCTAAAAACTAGGGGCAATACCCTTAACCTATTGATGGAAGTGGATTCTACATTGTCTTATGTGTCATTACACTCTTCATTCAGGCAATCATACAAAATACCAAAAACATTCAAAAATGTTTCACAAAATCCAAAAACATCGAAAAAACCATCGAAAATCACCCAAAAACATGGCAACACCTTGTACATATTCATCCACGCAGATACAAAACAAACATTGACACAAACACTCACACAATGACCACTTATCAATCGACCAAAACAATCAACATCAACAATCCAAAACTGTCTTTAAACAAGGATGCATCCTTCCTTACCAAAACAAAGACAAAGTGACGTTTTCTTTGACAAGAAAATTCTGTTAGGCTATCAAATACTTGGTTGATTTGTGAGTACAATCATTTGTTTATCTGTATCAGCATCTTTCAGCATTGTTTTGTATCGTTTGCACATTATTTCTGATGAAGTTCTGGGGCATGTACTAATGGTGTCTACGTGGGAAGTTCACTAAGCTATGTGATCATATGCAAAATGTAGTCATAGATCACTACGGCTTGCTGACTACAGCGTATACCTCGACCATATGAGCATGAACCATTACCAAGGATCCATATTCTTTATTCTTTATGTATATACTATTTGGTTTGTAGGTACAATGCTCTTTCTTTGGTTCCTCCTACCTCATCCAAACTGGATAAAGGTTTTATCTCTTATTATGGTATGCACTTGTCTTAGGATATGATCAACCTAAGATCAAGGAGGACAATCCAAGTCATGCATGAAAGGAGATAATCCTTATCTGTTCCGCAAGCAATACTCTGGTCAACTTGATCCATTATATCAAGTTGCTTGTATTAACTTGCTATATCAAAATCCATGTAAGAAATACTCTGGTCATCTTGAATCTTTATGTCAAGTTGCTTGTATTTTGTTACAACATTTTAAAGCTCAATGATGAAAAATAAAGCACCATGGATCATCATTCCATCTCATCTGTATATATTGCATTTCGTTGCATTCCATCCATCCATACATTCATAATAGCTGCATATTATGCATACGTAGTCATAATAATGCATACTCTATTTTACTCATCTTCTTCCATAGGAATGAGCCATAGGTCCTCCATTTCTTCTATCTAACATCAAATCCCCCCTCACCCTCCCTATCTTGATCATCAACATCATCCTAATCCCTTCATCGCTTCCCATCCTCACTCATCCAAAAAAATTAAGCCAGTTACTCTGTCTACACAGATACATCAACTCACGCACACCTAGACTATCAACAGATACTCTGATCAAGTATCTTCGGGTCTCAACAGGTAATTGATTATGGCAAACCTAGACTATAATGACCTAGTCTCAACGGGGTTGCCATGATTCCCCACAACCATCCATCACATGCACACATTATCAATTGATCAAACCAATCAAACACAATCCAACGGACAATTACATCAATTGTCTACGTCTCAACGAGTATTTTGCTTCATATACCTTGACTTCATCGGACAATTACATCAATTGTCTAAGTCACCATCAGGTCACTTTGATTCACTTACTCAGAATTTATCATGTCCAAGCGACCAACTGACATCAACTGTCACGCTTTGACTTGACCGGGGCAATTCAACTGATTGCACTAGATTGTCCAACCAATTTTGATCAATTGTATAGCATCAATCAAAACCCCACACTACATCTGCTATGTATCTCTTGCATGACCTTAGGGTACTCCCTGGCTTGTTGTTTCTTCATATTCACTCCATTTTCCCCCATTCTTTCATCATTAGTTCTAATTTCTTCTATTCTACATCCCCTCCACTTTTCATTCTTTTTCGAGAGATTGCCCGATTTTTCAAACAAAAAAAACTCGGCCCATCTCTCAAGGGGGCATACCACCCATTAAATTTACATTTTATGGGGCATTTATTCACACCTATTTTTCTTTCTTTGAAACGACGCGATAAACCGCACCGTCTCAAAGAGGGGCAAATGTAGTCACATAAATCTGTCCACTTAATTAAATGAATACTTAGTATTTATTTGATTATTTAACCATCAATTAATAATTAATTAAATTAATATTTAATTAATTCATCTTAACCCTCTTCTCCTATTAATTAAATAAATTATTCAATTTATTTGATTTAATTCACTTAACCAAATTCAGACCATTAATTAAATAAATAAATCATATTTATTTAGTAAAATCTTCTCTCACATTTAAATAAATTAATATTTATTTAAATTCCCCCAAAATCCCACCTCTCACATTTAAATAAATAAACATTTATTTAAATCACCTTTATCCTCTACCCACTTGCATATTCCTACAAATGCAAGTTGCACAATTATTTTAAATAAATAATTTATTTAAATCACCTTTATCCTCCACCCACTTGTATTTTCCTACAAAAGCAAGTTGCACAATTATTTTAAATAAATAATTTATTTAAATCACCTTTATCCTCCACCCACTTGTATTTTCCTACAAAAGCAAGTTGCACAACCATTTTAAATAAATTATTTATTTAAAATCCTATTTATCCTCACCCACTTGAAACCTTTAATGGTTTCCCTTAAAGTATTCAAACTTGATGGCTTTAAAGTCTTCAAACTTGATGGCTTCCTTCTATAGTCTTCTTAAGACTTTAATGGTTTTCCTTAAAGTCTTCAAACCTTTAATGGTTTCCCTCAAAGTCTTCAAGCATTTTAATGCTTTATCTTCATTTTTCTCATTTAAATAAATTAATATTTATTTGAATATTTATCCAAATGCAAATTACACCATTTAATTGAAATAAATGATTTTATTTTAATTGAAAATACCAAAATTTCTCCCACTTGCATTTTCCTACAAAATCCACTTGCATGCCTAAACCCCTTCTAGAATTTTCTAATCACTTCTAAATAACCTAACCCCTTCTCTAAACTTTGTCACATTCCTAAGCAAAAGGGAAGTCACTTCTCAAACCCTCAAAGTCTTTGATAACCATTAAAGGCTTTCAACCTTCAACCACTAAATGGCTCAAAGTCTTTGATAACCATTGAAGGCTTTCAACCTTCAACCACTTAATCCCCAAAGTCTCCAATAACCATTAATGGTTACCTCAAACCCTCCCACATGGTTAAAAAATTTGTTTTGACTCAACCTCTACCCAACCCAAAGGTCTCATCAGACCATTAATGCTTTGACCATGATTATCTCTTAAACATTTGCACAAAGGTTTATCCTTGGATTAACTCTTAATCCAGTGGGTAATCTTAATTTGGACTTGACCCTTAGCCTCTAGATAACCATGAGGTCTTCTCAGGCCTTTAATGCCTCCAACCTCTTCTCTCAACCCAATCCTATGTTGACACTTGTCACCATTTTATTGGTGCCAATTGTGCACATGGATCCCCAACTTTCAAACTTGGCCCTTGATTAAACCATTCAATCTTAACCCTTCATTTCCCCATTTCTTCTATAAATAGAACCCTTCTCCTCAAGCAAAAAGGAAGCATTAGAGTATTGTTGCTATACTGGTATTAGCATAGAGCTTTCTCATAGCATCACTATCTACTCTTGCATAGTATTTTCTTATCATATTCAACCATCTTGAATCTCCATATGGCATCCATGGCTAGTGCTAAAAGCTGAGAGCTACACTCATTTGGGACTTGGAGAGGAGAGGAACAAGGGAGGAGCAACTATGAGCATCTTGATTAGCTATTTTATTCTATGTTTATATGCTTTCTATTTCATGCTTAATATCTCTCTTGATATGCCTGTTTAGGATAATCTTTTGTTGCTAACACTAACGTTTGTTTCTTGTGCTCTTGTGTGTGTTGCCATCAAACAGATTTTCTAATCCTTTTTGCAAAGCATTAGTGTTTATTTGTCTTGTTTGTAGTTTGAGATGGCACACACTTCTGGATGAGTGGAGATCAAGAAGTTCAATGGTTCAAACTTTGAGTTGTGGAAACTCAAGATGGAAGATTTGCTAGTTGACTGAGATATGTGGGTTGTGATGTCTAGACAAAAGCCTCTAGGAATGAAGCAAGAAGACTAGGATCTTGTAGATAGAAAAGCTAGAGGATTGATCAGACTTTGTTTGGTAGACTCTATTTTGTTAAACGTTCATGAGGAAAATATTGCACATCTTCTATGGAAGAAACTTGGAGATATTTATCAGGGGAAGTCTTTAGTAAACAAGTTGTTCCTAAGGAAGAAGTTGTATTCCTTGAAGATGGACGAGGGTACATCTGTTGTAGATCATCTAAATGTTTTCAACATAATGTTTGCTCAACTAACTTCCATGGGAGTCAAGATTGATGATGAGGATCGATGTATGCTTTTGTTGTGTTCTCTGCCAGACACATGGGATCATCTGGTAATGGCCATTGGGAGTACATAAACTACGTTCATAATGGAAGGTGTGGTTGCTTCATTGTTGTCAAAAGAAACAAGAAGGAAATCTTCTAAGATGGTCAAGGAGGTCCTTGCTATTCATGGCAAGACAAAGGACAAGAAGTCTAAATCCAAGTCAGAGGAAATTTTTGCTTCTGGAAAGAAGTCCAAAGCAAAGTGCTAGAATTGTGGATAGGTTGGTCACATTCGGATGGATTGCAAAGTGAAGAAGAAGAAAGAAAATAAGAGTTCTTTAGATTCTGGGTCCTCACAGAATGAGGATGGTGATGCCTTCTGAGATGCTTGGGAAAGTCAGACATCTATTGATTTTGGTTCAATCTTCATGAAGAAGATGTTTGTCATGATTCCATGTAAGACTTGGTACCATGTTTGGCAGTGATGTATACTCATCATTTGATGGTGGATAATATTCATGTGACGGAAGATGGTAACATATTGAGGATTCATAAGTCCTTGGTAGAGATGTTGTTTATGTCATATTTTGACATGTTTTCCTTAGTTAGGATGTGTTATATTATGTCTGGGTACACTCTTGAGATGCATTTAGAGTTTTGACATAATATGGTTATGTTCATACAAAGCATGTAATTTCTTTGGAAGAGATGTTTTAGATCATGTTTGTCATGTTTATATTCTTGACTCTGCAGTTGGAAGTTTGACAATGATCTAGTTTTTTTTGTTTTTGTATTTTGAGTATTATGATCATAGTGTCTGATACATCATGATAATGTGGTTATGCATTTTGAGGTTGGCATGTGTTGATCAGTTATAGATTCTCATGGATACATGGATACATAGATGGTGCTATCTTTCTCTTATGGCTAGAGATGTATGTGTTGTAATGATTAATAGGTCCAACTAAGATGCATTCATCTATTATAACACAATTGAAATTTAAGAGGTGGGTGTAGAAGGGCATGATACAGGGTGTTGTGAAGACTTTCTTGCAGGTTCTTTGTTTCCAACTAGTATTGGGAAAGGTCTTGGTACAAAGATTTATTCACTTCTATTTGATGTTGTAAATGGTTATTTTCAACTTTGACATTACTTGTGTAGTGGGAGCTCCTTGGTGTGTATTGCATCTGAAGCTTGAGACTATGATTAATAGGTTGTACATGTTAATGTTCTAAAATTTATTTTGGTATATCTTAAGGGTATGTGTAGTTGGATGTGCTAGCACTTGCCATGGGTGTTATTCTAGCTACATTTGTAACAAATGTTTGTACATTTGGTTAGTTTTTGGATCATGAGTTTTGTGTGCTCGGGAGACAAAATCGTATTTTTCTTAGTGGATAGCTTCTATGTATGTCCAATGGCAGTGGCATGGTAGAAGGTGGAAGTGTTCATGAATGAGATGAGACTACTTTGTATAGGTGCACATGTTAATTTCTTTTCTTGATATTTTCTGATCGAGTGGTATATTAGAATTGATCGGCTTTAGAGTCCATGGTTCTTAGTGAAATCTATAAGTGTTTGACATGGTAGACAGGTCCAGTAAATTCCTTGGCAAGTGGGAGATTGTTGGAAATATGCCTTGAATTCTCTTGACTAGTGTCTGGGTTGATCGGTGTAACTTACCCCGATGGAACAACTTGTGGGAAGGTATCGGGTTGTGGACTTTTCCTATAGGTGTAACTCTGGTTGATGAACATGTTGCGGAAAAGTATCGAGTTAGGTCTACCTGATGTATCCTCCTTGTCTGGTTTATCGGGGATCGAGATTTCTTGTTCGTAGTTATGTCGATGGCCGATGGAATCTTCTTCCTATGATCGGTTAATAGGTGATCAAGTTCAAGATGATCCAATGACTATCGCTATACCACGATGGGAAGATGATCGAAATTTATTCCCTGTGGCTTGGTGACAAAGCACATGCAAAAAGAAGCAAGTTAAAGACCATGTAGGTTAAAGGTGAATCAACAACTATCACTATACCACATGATGGAGATGCATAAACATTATCCATTGTAGCTTGGCAACCAATTGGTGGGGCCCGACAAAAGAGCAACTCAAATGGGTTAACGGGCGAACAATTCTGGGATGATCGGATGATTGTTGCTATACAGCTATGGCAAGATGCACAAATTTTATCCTTTGTGACTTGGTGACCAAGGTGGGGCCCGAAAAATAAGAGCTTCATTCTGGGAGGTTAGTGAGGTCACGCTAAGGTGGTAGGATAGGGACCCTGGAGCCAATCAGGGGGTGCCACGTGATGGAGAGCAGAAAGAGATCAAGGAAGATCAGAGATTGGGAGAAGTGGTTGTTTGCTACATCGATACCCAATGAGGTCGCCTTCGACAATGGAGTTAACTAGATGAAAGTTACGCCAAAGTCCGAAGAAGTCATTTACTTTTGATCAGGGATCAGGGTAACTTCTGAGTGCTGGTTCCGATGGCCGATGGGGAAGTATCCAACTATGGGTGGTCACCCAGACCGAAGTCCAAAAGACTAGTAGGCAGACACTTGGAATGTTTTTGTTGGTGTATTTGAATACAAATCGACTCGACTTCCAGATGAATGTGGGATAATATGTTTTCCATGAGTTCATGAATGGACAGGCTATTACTCAATGGTTATGTCCCAAGGCTGTTATACAAACTAATAGAGGAATGTTTTGTTGGATAGATGATGATTTCCAGAGATGTAACCAATGAGCAGAGCGAAGAAGGGTGTGCATGAAGGCTATGTGGAGGTGATGGTTTTATAAGTAGCTGAGTCGATGTGTCTACATGTGTGAGAACAAAGTTATGAGATTAGAGTCCAAAAAAGAGGATCTGATCTTTATTGTAATCATGTTGTTTACTGAATAAAGTGATCTCTCTTTGGTGGTGGGTTTTTTACTCGTAAGGGTTTTCCCATGTATATCTGGTGTCTTTCTCTAGTGCTATTCTGTCTGGTTCATCTTAATCTTCTGTCTATGTTTATTTTAATGTATTGCAAACTGAAATTGAAATACTTCCTTGCTAGCTAATCCTCTTAGAATTGATGATAGGAAAGCATTTTCTGTGTATGGCTTTCCTTACAAAAATAACATGGTTGAACATGGTTTCCATCAATGACAACACAAATAATTGATCATGTCTTTAAGCCATCAATCTCCCCAACATACTAATAGTATTGTTCATCAACACATCTCATCATCAATTATGCCAACATGCCAATATTACAAATTACAAGATATGGAAGGAGAAAATGAAGAAAGGGTATATACCTCATGATCCTAATTTTGGTACACCAGCACCTGTTGATGAACATGAGAGATGAAAATGATGTAAGAGCAAAAGAAGCATTGTTGAGCACCCTATGTGATGAAAAACTATTGAATATCATAGAATTGGAGAATGCTTGGAAGATCTAGTTGAATCTTGAAACTCTTTATGAAGGTGATTAGGTAGTAAAGATTGCTAAACTTGAAGGTTTCTGAGTAAGATATGAAACTTTGAAGATAGAGGAGTATGAAAACATAAGTCCTTTCATGGATAGAGTCAATGCAGATTTTGTAGAGGGGTTTATGGTTATTATGTGAGCTTAAAGTGGTACTTAACTTGGCATAGTAGTGTTGGTATTTTGGTATGGTTTTGTAATTGATGTCAACACCTACTAAATACACCTACTTTGGAGATCCGACAACATTCATCGGCAAATAGTAAACTATGCAACAATTGCCGGTATATGGTTAACTGACAGGATATAATGTTCACTGGTACCTGTAATGACATGGAAGACACTTGGTAATGTCAAAGACATCATGTGGACACTTTATTTTGAAGTAATAATCATTGGTATATTCTTATTTTCATATTTTCTTTTACTAGCAAATAGGTCCAGGTTATCTAGGGTTACATCGGCAGGTTTATCTTTTCTAGATCAACATGGCACACTATGGAGATGATTTATTATTGTTGTAAATGCATTAAGCTGACATGTTCAATTGGTTATTGCATCGGATATTGTGTTGTTTGTAAAATATTTGTATTGTAATATATTGTAGAGCCGACCTACTAAAATTGGTCTTAGGGTTTGGTATAAATGTAAGATCTTATTTGTAAGATCAATTGTGGAATGCAAAAAAGATTTAAGGAAGGGTATATGTGAGATCAAGTAGGGATATACATGAAGACATCATTTGAAGGTGAAGTTAGGTTTTTGTAGAAGCATATCAACATTACACTGGTATTGAATCTAGCATATGAAGATGCTATTTTGTGCAGTACATTCTCATTGGATTTAACCATCCAACTGTAGTTAGTGTGACTCCCATTTGTGATTGAGCAGTGAGCTCTAGGTTGTTGGCCTTTCTGCATGTGCAGACCCCTCTTTGTACACTTACTATCTACAATAGTATCATCTGATTGTGGGTAAGGTTTCCCACCATGGTTTTTCCCCTTACAAGGTTTCCACGTACAAATATTGGTGTCATGTGTTGTGGATGACTTTGTGCTTATGTTTCATGCATTAATTCTTACCGGTATAGCAATTTTCTATTAACACTGTTTACCGGCATAATTAACTGATTTACCGGTATTAAGCATTAAGTTGGTTAATAAGTTTTTGGTTTGAATTTATTTGACAACTGATTCTCCCCCCCCTCTCAGTTGTCTCTGGGACCTACAATTGGTATAAGAGCCTAGTCCTCTTTTTGCAGAAGTTTAACAACTTGAGGAGATCCAATGTCTACTAATTATTTCAGAAAGGATAGTCCTAAACTTGATGGAACCAACTATGGGATATGGAAAATCATAATGGAGACACATCTGAATTGCATTGGTAAAGACATCTGGGAAGTTACTAAGAATGGTTATACTACTGTTGTAGCTGGTCAAACTGCTCCCACTACTTTAGCTAAAGATGAAGAAAATGATTGCAAAGCAAGAGAAGCACTTTTGAGCGCATTATCAGATCAAGAAATCATGGGATTATCAGATAGGTCCACTGCAAAATCTATCTGGGATCATTTGGAAACACTGAATGAAGGGGATTCCATAGTCAAAATTACAAAACTTGAAAGCTTCTAAGTTAGGTATCAACATCTGAAAATGGAAGAAGATGAAAGGATTTCTGCTTTTATGGAAAGAGTAAATGAAATTGTTTTGGGTATCAAATGTTGTGGAGGAACCTTGAGTGAAGATGAGATTGTTTCAAAAATCTTAAGAGGTTTGCCATTGGCATATAAAATGAAGGTTACTGCTATAAATGAGTTGAGAAAAATGCCTAATACATCAGTAACTAGGGATACATTGATTGGAAAACTTTCAGCTTTTGAAATTGAGGAATTTGGTCCTGTTACTACTATAAAAACTGATTTGGCCTTCAAAGCATCAACATCATCTACTCCATCCATTGACAAATCAGACCGGAGAGCCTTTTATGCAAGAGAACTTGAAGAAACCAGGAAGGAGAATGAAGAGCTTGAAGAACTTGAAGCACTATTTGCAAGAAAAATGCCAAAAGGTCCAATTGGAAGTAAGTATGAAGGTAAGGCACCCTTTAAATGTTTCAACTACAATAAGATTGGTCCTATGGCTTCAAGATGCCCTGATAGACATGCTAGACTAAGAGAAGAAGCTAGAAGAACATACAAACCTAATCTTGAATATCAGAGATACAGATTTAAAAAAAACAAAGATAAATCTTGTTACATTGCTAATGAAGGTGTGACTGATGATTCTGATGAGAATCTAGTAGAAAAGGGATGGGTCTTTGTTGCTATAATAGAGGATCAACCCGTACCTATTGCTCAACCAGTAGAACAAGCCCTAGCAGCTAAAGTTGAATCAAAGGATGAATGGATTATTGACTCAGGATGCTCACATCACATGACTGGAGACAAAGGTAAATTCTTGAACTTTCAAGAATACAATGGAGGTTTAGTGAGATTTAGAGATGACAAAGCATGTTCAATCAAAGGTAAGGGTTCAATATCTCTTGATGGTAAACATAACACTGACAATGTCTACTATGTCGAAGGATTAAAACATAATCTTTTAAGTGTTGGTCAATTAGTTGAGAAAGGTTTTCAGTTACAATTTAAAAATGGAAAATGCAAAATCATGAATAGAACTAGTTTGGAAATTGCAACTGGTAATCAGACTAGAGGTAATATCTTTCATTTGAATAACAATGAAAAGGCATGCTTAATTGCACATATAGATGAAAGTTGGCTATGGCATAAAAGATTATGTCATGTAAATTTTGATTGCATGGTAAAAATCAGTACTTCTAAGGTAGTTAGAGATCTACCTAAAATTGTGAAACCTCATAATACAATTTGCAAGGAACGTTAATTTGGAAAATAGGTTAGAGCTAGTTTCAAAAGTATTCCAGAAAAATCCAATAATGCCCTTGATTTAATTCACAATAATTTATGTGGTCCAGCTAGAACTAAAAGCTTACAAGGTGATAGATATTTCATGCTAATTATTGATGATTATTCTAGAATGTGTTGGGTTACTTTTCTCAGAGAAAAATCAGAAGCACTTGGGAATTTCAAGATATTCAAAGCAATGGTTGAAAATGAAACCGGTAAGAAAATTAAATGTTTAAGATCAGATCAAGGAGGAGAATTCACATCTAGAGATTTTAATACATTATGTGAAGTAAATGGAATCAAAAGATAGTTATCAGCACCTCAGAGACTAGAACAGAATGGAGTTGTTGAAAGGAAAAATAAAACTATTTTGGATGCAGCAAGAAGTATGTTATTAGAAGAAAATATACCACATGTGTACTGGAGAGAGGCAGTAAGCACTACTGTCTATACATTCAACAAAGTTCACATCAAAGTTGAAACTGGTAAGACCCCTCATGAACTATGGTTTGGTAATACTCCTACTCTTAAGTATTTCAGAATCTTTGGAAGTAAATATTATATTAGAAGAGATGAGTATATTGGCAAGTTTGATCCTAGAGGTGATGAAGGAATATTTCTTGGTTATTCATCTAAGAGTAAAGCATATAGATGTTTTAATAAAATATTATAGAAAATTGTTGAGAGTACAAATGTAAAGATTGATGAACAATTTAGAGGAACTTCAAGGTATATAGACTCTGAACTAGTAATAGAAATTATGACAAATGAACCTACAATAAATCCACTAGTACAGAATGATGATCCAGTTATTCTAGTATCATCAAAGGATTCCATAGTAATTGAAGAACAACAACAGACTAAGACACCCTGGTATGTAAGACTGAATCATTCTGAAGATTAGATAATTGGAAGCAAATTTAAAGGAGTCATGACAAGAGGAAGATTGGCAAATGAAGAGGTATGTCTTATTTCTCAAATTGAATTATTATCTATTAATGAGGCATGTGAAGATAAATTTTGGATTAAAGCTATGGAAGAAGAATTAGGACAAATTGAGAAAAATAATACTTGGACATTAGTTCCCTGGCCTAAAAATAAAAATGTAATTGGAACCAAATGGGTATTTAGAAACAAACTCAATGAAGATGGTAAGGTTGTCAGAAATAAAGCAAGACTAGTGTGTAAGAGATATTCTCAGAAAGAAGGAGTTGATTACAATGAAACCTTTGCACTGGTCGCCAGAATTGAGGCAGTTAGATTATTCTTGGCCTTTGCAACTCACAAGGATTACAAAGTTTATCAAATGGATATTAAATGTGCATTTTTGAATGGAGATCTTGAAGAGAAAGTCCATATTGAACAACCTGATGGATTTTCCTTGACAAATGACAATGATATGGTTTGTAGATTAAGAAAAGCTCTGTATGGATTAAAACAAGCTCCAAGAGCTTGGTATGCAAGATTGGATAAGTATCTTTTAAAGATTGGTTTTACTAAAGGAAATGCAGAGAGCAATTTATATTACAAAGTAACTAATGATGACATCTTGATTATGGAAGTATTTGTTGATGATATAATCTTTGGAGGAGAAGATGGATTATGGAAAGAATTTTCTCTTGAAATGAAACATGAATTTGAAATGTCTATGATCGGAGAAATAAAATTCTTTTTAGGATTGCAGATTTTACAAACTGATAAAGGCATATTTTTGAGTCAATCTAAGTACTTGAAAGAACTACTTAAGAAATTTGGGATGGAGAACTCTAAACCGGTAAGCACACCTATGACTACAAATGACAAATTATCTCAGAGGGATGAATCTACACTTGTTAATCCAACTAGATACAAATCTATGATAGGAGGTTTACTGTATTTGACACAAACTAGACCTGATATTCTAAATGCAGTATGCATAGTTTCTAGATTTCAGAGTAATCCTAGGGAAAATCATGAATCAATAGTAAAAAGGATTTTTCGGTACTTACAAGGCACAACAAATCTTGGATTATGGTAGCCTAAAGATGAAAATTTTGATCTATATGCATACACAAATGCAAATTGGGTAGGAGATGTGGATGATAGAAAAAGCATCACTGGAGGAGAATTCTTTCTTGGAAAGAGATTAGTTTCTTGGTAAAGTAAGAAATAGAGTTGTACATATTTATCAACAGCAAAATCAGAATATGTTGTAGCAGCAGCAAACTATACACAAGTACTTTGGCTTAAGCAAATGTTGAAAGACATAAAGGTAAAATGCAAGGAACCTATTACTATATATTGTGATAACACTACAACAATTGATATATCTAAGAATCCAGTATTACATTCTAAAACAAAACATGTTTCTATCAAACTGAATTTTCTAAGGGAAAAAGTTGAAGAAAATGAGATAAAACTGGTTTATGTGAATACTAAAGAACATCTTGCAGATATTTTCACAAAACCTTTGCCTAAGGAAACTTTTGAGTATCTTAGAGATCAGCTCGGAGTATTACCTCCATCGGTAGAGACTTAGACAGTTGATCATTGTCATCAATCGATAGAATTAAATGGACAAATCTTTTATTCTAGTATTTGATGAGGAAGCTACTTCTCAGGGGGAGTAATTGGTATATTGAATTAGTTGGTATTTTGTATGAACTTGACTTTTTGTGACTTTGGCATTTGACGTCAAAGGGGGAGAGATATATGGAAAAACATTGGGGAGAGATATATGGAAAAACATTGGGGAGAGATATATAGAAAAATGCATTATCTATTTGAGGAGAGATTGGTATTGAAAATAAATCTTTGAATAAACACATGTTACTCCCAGGGGGAGAAATGAAGATTGTTGCTTTTTGTACTTGGCATTTCTGTTTTGGCACTTTGATGGTTTTTCCATCTTATGTTGCCATCAATGCCAAAGGGGGAGATTTTTGGTATTTTGGTATGGTTTTGTCATTGATGTCAACACCTACTAAATACACCTACTTTGGAGATCTAGCAACATTCACCAGCAAACAGTAAACTATGCAATAGTTACCGGTATATGGTTAACCAGCAGGATATAATGTTCACCGATACCTGCAATGACATGGAAGACACTTGGTAATGCTGAAGACATCATGTGGACACTTTATTTTTAAGTAATAATCATTGGTATATTCTTATTTGCATATTTTCTTTTACTGACAAATAAGTCCAGGTTATCTAGGGTTACACTAGCAGGTTATCTAGGGTTACACTGGCAGGTTTATCTTTTCCAGATTAGCATGGCACACTATGGAGATGATTTATTATTGTTGTAAATGCATTAAGCCGACATGTTCAATCAGTTATTGCATCAGATATTGTATTGTTTGTAAAATGTTTTTATTGTAATATCTTGTAGAGTCGACCTACTAAAATTGGTCTTAGGGTATGGTATAAATGTAAGATCTTATTTGTAAGATCAAGTGTGGAATGCGAAAAATATTTAAGGAAGGGTATATGCGAGATCAAGCAGGGATATACACAAAGATATCATTTGAAGGTTAAGTTAGGTTTTTGTAGAAGCATATCAGCATTACAGTGGTACTGAATCCAGCATATGAAGATGTTATTTTGTGCAGTACATTCTCATTGGATTTAACCATCCAATTGTAGTTAGTGTGACTCCCATTTGTGATTGAGCAGTGAGCTCTAGGCTGTTGGCCTTTCTGCATGTACAAACCCCTCTTTGTACACTTACTATCTACAGTAGTATCATCTGATTGTGGGTAAGGTTTCCCACCATGGTTTTTCCCCTTACAGGGTTTCCATGTACAAATATTGGTGTCATGTGTTGTGGATGACTTTGTGCATATGTTTCATGCATTAATTCTTACTTGTACAACAATTTTCTATTAACACTATTTACCGACATACTTAACTAAATTACCGGTATTAAGCATTAAGTTGGTTAATAAGTTTTTGGTTTGAATTTATTTGACAACTGATTCACCCCCTCCTCTCAGTTGTCTCCGGGACCTACAAGCAGGTGTTGTTTTGTAGCAGTACACTACATTGGATTTTCATAATCCATTTTGTAAGTTAGTGAGACTTCCTTTTGTAATTAAGCAGTGATCTTTAGGCAGTTGGCCTTCTTGTATGTGCAGGCCCCTCTTGTAAGTAATATCCATTCATTAGCTAGTGAGTGAATATTGTGGGTCACAAATATGATCGAGGTTTTTCCCACACCGGGTTTCCTCATTAAACATCTTGTGTTATGGTGTGCTTTCTATGTTGTCTTTACTGTTCTTAGTTACTGCATTAATTCTTGTTTACCGGTACACTATTTTGGAATGAAAAATACTTGGTAAGGTCAAATATTTTGTTAACCGATTAGATACTGATTCACTCCCCCTCTTAGTGTCTTTGGGACTATCATCAATCCTGACAAAATCCACCTTGGAAAAGTAGCAAGCTCCACCTAGGTAGTTCATTAGATCCTCAATCCTTGGCATTCGAAACTGGTATCTAATTGTGATTTTGTTTATGGCTCTTGAATCAGTGCACATCCTCCACTTGCCATCTTTCTTAGGTGCCAAAATAATAGGTACTGCACATGGAAGTAAACTCTTCTTTATCAACCCTTTATCTAGTAATTCCTACACTTGCTTTGCTATTTCCTCATTTTGAGTAGGTGTCATTTTTTAAGCATCCTTGTTTGGCAAAGATGAAATAGGTATGAGGTTTATGTGATGGTTAAAATATCTCATTAGGGGTAAGGCATTTGGTATCTCATTGAAAACTATGTCTTTCAACCTTTGTCTCTTCTTTGGGTTTCACTATCAGAGCACATCCTTGGTTCCCTTCATGCTTCGACAACTTAAAGAAGAAATTCCCACTAAGAAACATAACACTTGATCCAACATGTCTTTCTTCACCCTGATCAATCAAGGGATCCATTTGAAACTTTTTACCATCTTTGGTGATAGCATAGGAATTCTTCTGCCCATCATGTATGGCATTTACATCAAACTGCAAAGTGCATCCCAATAGCAGGTGACATGCATCCATGGGTAATATGTCACATAACACCATATCCTTGTAATCTTCTATTTCAAAATCCACCCAAGTTTTCTCATCTACAAGCACATGCTAACCCTTATTCAACCAAGACACCTTATAGGGGGTTGTATGTGGTAATCTTTTCAATTTTAGTTTTTCTACCATCTCAACTGCTACAATGTTGTCAGTATACCTTGAATCCACTATAACTTTACAAATCTTACCATGAGGTCTACAACTGGTTTTGAAAAGTGTTTTCCTTTGTGTAGGATCTTTGGACTATGGTACCTTCAACAAGGCCCTTCTTAGCATCAAATTCTCTCCATCTAGGACTGGTCCATCCTTGTTGATTGGCGAGGTAAAACTTTGACAATATTCTTCTTGCACCAACTAAGCTCTCCTTTCTCCCATGTGAGAGCTTGACGTCTTTTCAGGACACAGGTTCATGGTATGCCAAACTTGGTGACAATGGTAGCATTTGCCAGTGAAGACTATGGCTCCTCTATTGGCAAATGCACATTCCAATGATAAATTATAGGTGATTGAAGGTATTTTCATTGATGGAAATCTTACAATCCTATGGCACCGACATACACCAACACAGGCACAGACACCGGTAGCGACAAAGATGTTCACTGACACCCTAGCCGCCAAGAATTTATTTATTGTATTTTGTATTTAATTGTAAAATATTTTTTAAGCTGACAAGGCGAGTTGTAATATGACTCATATAAGTATGAGCTCTTGTAAATCATTTAGGATATATGTGGATATGGTTAGATTATTGCAGAACTAAAGATGTGAATATTGAGGCAAAGTTTGGAATAAGGTTTTGGAAGTTGTATGAGCTTAAATCAGTACTGAACCTGGCACAGCACATGTTGATCCAAAGCAGTACATGACATTGGATTTTCATAATCTAGTTTTGTAAGTTAGTGAGACTTCTCTTTTGTATTTAAGTAGTGAGCTTTAGGCAGTTGGCCTTCCTGCATGTGCAGGCCCCTATTGTATCAATAATATTAACTTATTGGCTAGTGAGTGACTATTGTGGGTCACAAATCCCACTGAGCTTTTTCCCACACCGAGTTTCCTCATTAAAAATATTGTGTTATGGTGTGCTTTCTATTTTGTGGTTGTTCTTATTTATTGCATTAATTCTTATTTACCGGTATAATGTTTTGAGATGCAATTCATTTATTAAGTTAAAAAAATCCATTAACCAGCAAGATATTGATTCACCCCCCCTCTTAGTATCTTTGGGAATCCTAACAATTGGTATCAGAGCCTGGTCCTCTATTTTCAAAAGCCTAATAGCTTGAGGAAGATTCTGACACCAGTACAGATGGATAATCTGAGAAAGCAACTAGAAACATCTCTTACAGATTATGATGTAGAAAAGTTGAAAAATATGAAACTTGAAGATGATTTGAAGGCTACACAGGAAATCATTCAAGGACTTCTGGAAAATCTCAGTACTGCTAGGAACAAAAGAAGAGAACTTCATGAGAAAATATAGAGTGATGATGATGAAAAAGAGACTCTTAATGATTTGGTAAGCAAACTGAAACAATAGAATATGTCTTTGAGAAATGAGATGCAAGACATGACCATGAGATTTTGTAAAGACACTGAAAATAGAAAGAAGAATGAAGATGATTTGGCTAGAAGAATCAATGATTCTCCAAATGAAAATATAAGACTCAGTCATGAGAATAATATGTTAAAAACAGATATGATTCACTTGGAGCATGATAAAACCGAACTCATGAGATAGAAAGGAATGTTGGAAAATGAATTGGCTACTACAAATAAACACAAGGAGAAATTCAAGAAAAGTTCAGATGAACTTGATGACATGTTGAAAAATCAGAAACCTAATGGAGATACTAATGGACTTGGCTTTGAAGTTGGTGAAAGCTCCAGCACTGCAAACAAACATGATCACAGCAAACTGGTAAGACAACCTAACACCTATAAATTTAATGGAAAATGCTTTAACTGTAACAAGTATGGTCATAGAGAAAATCAATGTAGATCTAGAAACTATTAAAACACCAAAGCACCCACCGGTCAATGCTCTAAATGCAACAAAGTTGGACACAATTCAGAAAATTGCAAAATGAATGTAAGATGTTATGTTTGTGGAAGATTTGGACACTTATCTAATCAATGCAGAACACATTCCAACATAGGACATGGAAAACCTATTCAGAAAAACAATGTGACTTGTTATGCTTGTAACAAGATTGGACATATTGCAAAATTTTGTAGAAGGTATCAGCGACAAATAACAAAGGACCCAGTTTGAAAGGTAAAGAAAAGGTTGAAGAAGTAAAGAAAGAATTTTCAAAACAATGGATCAGAAAATTAGATATGAATGTTAGTTAAGCTATTCCTTCATTGGTAGAATAGAATATCACTCCACCAAGAGGAGATTTTTCATCTAACTGAGAAATAATCCTTTGGGGGTATGAAAACTAATGAAAAAGATTCTTATTTACCCTTTGTTGATGATGAGAAGTTGAAATAATTCTTTACCAGAAGATGAGTTAATTTTTCACTTAATTGGCAAGCATTAAATGTGTTAGTTGCAGGAAATGACATTATAAAGCAAGTGTTTTGGCTCTCTTTTCATTCACTAAGCATTCAAATTTCCTTAGAGTGCAAAAATTCCGAGCGAAGGCATCCATAGCAAGAAGTAAAGAAAATCATTCAAGCACTCTTACCTAAAGGCAGATTAAGGCATTTATAACTATGGCTTCCTCCTCTACACCTGAATTCATTGCAAACCCTACTGTAGTTGAAGTTATTAAACACCCTAGACCCGCATTAAAAATGTTAGGTCCCAGAGACAACTGAGAGGGGGGGGGGTGAATCAGTTGTCAAATAAATTCAAACCAAAAAACAACTTAACCAACCTTAATGCTTAATACCGGTAAACCAAACTTCATGCCGGTAGACAGTTTACTAGTTAATTGCAGTATTGGTAAAGATTAATGCATGAAGCAGAAAGACAATAACATCCACAACACATAACACCAATATTTGTATGCAGAAACCCTGTAAGGGGAAAAACCACGGCTGGAAACCTTACACACAATCAGATGATACTAGTGCAACTAGTATGTGTATACAAATGGGGTCTGTACATGCAGAAAGGCCAAGCACCTAGAGCTCACTACTCAAACACAAATAGGAGTCACACTGACTACAATTGGATGGTTAAATCCAAACATGATGTACTACTCAAAATAGCATCTTCATATGCTAGATTCAGTACTGGTGTAGTTTTGATATGTCTTCATAAAACCTTCATTCACCTTCAAATGATGTTTGCATGTAAATTTCTTCTTATTCTTGCATATACCAAATTATTATCCTTCTCACATTCGCTTTTTGATCTTACAAATAAGATCTTACATATATACCATAACCTAAGACCAATTTTAGTAGGTCAGCTCTAAGAGATATTACAATAAAATCAATTTACAAGTAAATCAATAACTGATGCAATAACCAATACAAAATGTTGGCTTAATGCATTTACAACAATAATAAATCATCTCCAAAGCATGTCGTGCTGATCTGGAATAGATAAGCCTGTCGGTGCTTATTCTAGACCTATTTGCCGGTAACAGTAAATATGCAAATATGAATACACCAATGAACAAATCTCCAAGAAAAAGTGTCCAAATGATGTCTTCAACATAACCAAGTATTTTGCATGTCATTCCAAGTGCCAGTGAATATTATATCCTGCCGGTGTACCTGATACCGGTGACTATGCATAAGTTACTTGCTTTCCAGTGAATATTGCCAATTCTTCAAAGTGCCAGAGTTGATAAGTGTTAATAGGTGTTGACATCAATGACAAAACCATATCAACATATACAAAATACCAACAATCTCCCCCTTTGGCATTGATGGAAACACAAGATGTAAAAACCATCAAAGTGCCAAAACAAAAATGCCAAATACCAAAAACCAACAATCTCCCAAACGAGATCAAAACCAGAAATCAATCTATCCTAAAATAACAATCTCTCCCCCTAAGAGTAACAGGTGTTTTCCTTGTGTTTTTTCCATATCAATCTCCCCCCCTTTGACATCAAATGCCAAAGCTAATACAAAAGCTAGGTTCAAATACAAAATACCAACCAATTTAGTATACCAACTACTCCCCCTAAGAAGTAACTCATCATCAAAGCCAGAGTAAAAGATTTCTCTATTAATTATGTCAGTTGATGATAAACATCAACTGTCTAAGTCTCTACTGGTGGGGGTATGACCCCAAGCTGATCTCTGAGATAATCAAAAGTCTCCTTAGACAAAGGCTTAGTGAAAATATCTGCAATGTACTCTTTAGTATTCACTTAAACCAATTTTACTTCTTTTGCTTCAACATTCTTTTAGAAAATTCAGTTTAATAGAAACATGTTTAGTTTTAGAATGTAGTACCAGATTCTTAGATATATCAATTGATGTTGTATTATCAAAATAGATAGTTATAGGTTCCTTTCATTTTACCTTTATGTCCTTCAACATTTTATTAAGCCATAATACATGTGTATAGTTAGTTGTTGTTGTAACATATTCTAATTCTACTGTTGATAAAGATGTGCAACTATGTTTCTTTCTCAACCAAGAAATTAATTTGCTTCCAAGAAAAAATGCTCTGCTGGTGGTGCTTTTTATGTCATCCACATCTCCTACCCAATTTGCATCTATGTATGCAGATAATTCAAAGTTTTCATCTCTAGGATACCATAAACCAAGATTTGTAGTGCCTTGTAAGTACCAAAAAATCTTTTTTACTATTGATTCATGATTTTCTCTAGGATTACTCTAAAATATTGAAACAATACATACTACATTCATAATATCAAGTATTGTTTGTGTCAAATACAATAAACCTCCTATCATAGATTTGTACCTAGTCAAATTAACTGGTGTAGATTCATCCCTTAGTGATAATTTGTCATTTGTAGTCATTGGTGTTCTTACCAATTTAGAGTTTTCCATCCCAAATTTCTTTAGTAACTCCTTCAAGTACTTAGATTGACTCAAGAATATACCTTTATCAGTCTGAGAAATCTGTAATCCTAAAAAGAATTTTATCTCTCCAATCATAGACATTTCAAATTCTTGTTGCATTTCAATAGAAAAGTCTTTACATAATCCATCTTCTCCTCCAAAGATTATATCATCAACAAAAACTTCTATAACCAAGATGTCATCATTAGTCACTTTATAGTATAAATTGATGTCAACATTACCTTTAGAAAATTCAATTTTCAAAAGATATTTATCCAATCTAGCATACCAAGCTCTTGGAGCTTGCTTCAACCCATACAAAGCTTTCCTTAACCTGCAAACCATATCTTTGTTATCTGTCAAAGAAAATCCATCAAGTTGCTCAATGTAAACTTCTTCTTCAAGATCTCCATTCAGAAATGCACATTTAATATCCATTTGATATACTTTGTAGTTCTTGTGTGCTGCAAAAGCCAAGAGTAATCTGACTGCCTTAATTCTAGCTACCGGTGCAAAGGTTTTATTATAATGAATTCCTTATTTCTGGGAATATCCCCTACACGCTAGTCTTGCTTTATTTCTGATTACCTTTCCATCTTCATTAAGTTTGTTTTTGAATACCCATTTTGTTCCAATCACATTTTTGTCTTTAGGCTAGGGAACTAATGTCCATGTGTTATTCTTCTCAATTTGTTCTAGTTCCTCTTCCATAGCTTTAATCCAGTGCTTATCTTCACATGCCTCATTAATTGATGATGGTTCAATTTCAGAAATAAGACATCCCTCTTCATTTTCCAATCTTCCTCTTGTCATAACTCCTTGATACCCTTTCCCAATTATCTGATTTTTATAGTGATTCAGTCTTACATACTAGGGTGTCTTCATTTGCTATTGTTCCTCAGTTACAATGGAATTTTCAGATGATAACAGAGTAACTGGATCTTCATTCTGTACTGGTGGGTTCAATGTAGGTTCATTTGTCAGTATTTTTGTTGCTAGTTCAGAGTCTGTATACCTTGAAGTTCCTCTAAACTGTTCATCAATCTTCACATTTGTACTCTGAACAATTTTCTACAATCTTTTGTTAAAATATCTATATGCCTTGCTCTTAGATGAATAACTAAGAAATATTCCTTCATCACTTCTAGGATCAAATTTACCAATATACTCATCTCTTCTAATATAGCATTTACTTCCAAATATTCTGAAATATTTAAGAGTAGGAGTAATACCAAACCATATTTCATGAGGGGTCTTACCGGTTTCACCTTTGATGTGAACTTTGTTGAATGTATAGACTGTTGTACTCACTACCTCTCTCTAATATACATGTGGTAGATTTTTTTCTGATAACATACTTCTAGCTGCATCCAAGATAGTTTTGTTTTTCCTTTCAACAACTCCATTCTGCTATGGTGTCCGGGGTGCTGATAATTATCTTCTGATTCCATTCACTTCACAGAATGTATTAAATTCCTTAGATGTAAATTCACCTCCTTGATCTAATCTTAGACATTTGATTTTCTTACCAGTTTCATTTTCTACCATTGCCTTAAATGGTTTGAACTTCCCAAGTGCTTCTGATTTTTCTCTGAGAAAAGTAACCCAACACATTCTAGAGTAGTCATCAATGATTAGCATGAAATATCTATCACCTTGTAAGAATTTAGTTCTAGATGGACCACATAAATCAGTGTGAATTAAGTCAAGAGCATTATTGGATTTTTCTAGAATACTTATAAAAGATGCTCTAACTTGTTTTGCAAATTGACATTCCTTACATATCAGATTGTGAGGTTTGACAATCTTAGGTAAGTCTCTAACTTCTTCAGTAGTACTGATTCTTACCATGCAATCAAAATTTACATGACAGAGTCTCTTATGCCATAGCCAACTTTCATCAATATGTGCAATCAAGCATGTCTTTTCATTGTTATTCAAATGAAAGATGTTACCTCTATTTTGATTACTGGTTGCAATTACCAAACTAGTTTTGTTCATAATTTTGCATTTTCCATTCTTATATTGTAACTGAAATCCTTTTTCAACTAATTGACCAACACTTAAAAGATTATGCTTTAAACCTTATACATAGTAAACATTGTCAGTATTATGCTTACCATCAAGAGATATTATACATTTTCCTTTGATCAAACAAGATTTATCATCTCCAAATCTTACTAAACCTCCATTGTATTCTTGAAAGTTCGAGAATTTACCTTTATCACCAATCATGTGATATGAACATCCTAAATCAATGATCCATTCATCCTTAACTTCAACTTTAGCTACTAGGGCTTGCTCTACCGGTTGAATAGTAGGTGTCGGTTGATCTTTTGTTATAGAAACAAAAACCCATCTGTATGTGGGAAAAATGGATTAATAAAACTTAATATGTGAAAATATTACTAATACTAGTCCACACACACACACAGGACTTCTTGATGCAAGCTATGGAGTAACATAGTGTTACTCAGCTTCCCAAGGAGGGTCTCATGGTTCTCTATCTCACAATGTCCCTCAAACCAATGTTTTGCTCTCAGATTACTGAGCAAAATGGCTTAGGGATGGCAAATATGAGAACGAGAGAGATTTTAACTGATCTTAGTATGAGATGTGTTATAAGCTAGATGAGATGCTAGAAATGCAACAAACTAAATGATAAGATGACGAGATTAGTATGAAGATTATCCTAGCATACTATATTTCTTCTATGATTGAACTAAAATGATAATGAACTTATTCTAACATGCATATTCATGATTAATTTATGATCTAAAAGAGGCTAAATGAGGAGCATATAAAAATGAAAGCTTGACACAATTTGAGCATAAGTGTGATGCTTCAAATTTGAAAGATGATTGTTAAAAATGGAGGAATGAGAGCTCTATTTATAGCACAAACAGGGCAATGGATGGTCAGGATTGAAAGGTTCAATCAAGGGCCAGGTTTGAAATTTGGGGATCCATGTGCACAATTTGCACCAATGAAATGATGACAAGTGTCCACACCAGATTGGGTTGAAAGAAGAGGTTGGAGGCATTAAAGGCCTAAGGAGACCTCATGGTTATCTAAAGGCTAAGGGTCAAGTCTAAGTTAGGCTTACCCACTAGATTAAGAGTTAATCCAAGGATAAACCTTTGTGCAAATGATTAAGAGATAATCATGGTCAAAGCATTAATGGCCTGATGAGACCCTTGGGTTGGATAGAGGTTGAGTCAAAACAAATGTTTTAACCATGTGGGAGGGTTTGAAATAACCATTAATGGTTATTGGAGACTTTGTGGATTAAGTGGTTGAAGGTTGGAAGCCTTCAATGGTTTTCAAAGACTTTAAGGGTTTTGGTGGTTGAAGGTTGAAAACCTTCAATGGTTATCCAAGACTTTGGGCCATTTGAGAAGTGACCTCCCTTTGCTTAGGGATGTGACAAAGTTTAGAGGAGGGTTAGGTTAATTAGAATCGATTAGAAGATTCTAGAAGGGATTAGGAAGGGGTTTGGGATTTTGCAAGTGGATGGAGGATAATAGGATTTAATTGAATTAATTGATTTTCATTCAATTTGGTTGTAATTAAATAAATTTGATTTATTCAATTTAGGATAACTATTTAATTAAATTTGAATTTAATTAAAAGTGGCTAGGGGGATTTAATTGAATAAAATGATTTATTCATTAAATGGTATAGTGAATGAATTTAATCAAGTGATTTACTTAATTAAATAGAAGAATGTGAATAATTTAATTAAACTGGATTTAATTAAATAGAAAAATGAACATAAAATATTCATTTAGGAATGTGGTCATTTTTATACGTCTACATTTTGCCCCTGTTTGAAGTGACGTGTGTGCACATGTTAATTCAAAGAAAATGATGTGTTTTTGTGTTTTTATGATCAAATGCAATTTTTGTGTCGCTCTTTTAATTTTCCAGTCGTGCCCCAGATGAGATGTGATGCCCCAGATTCGATATTTTGATGGTGATGCCCCAGATTTGATTTGATGGTGATGCCCCAGATTCGATATTTGTGTCGTGCTGTCATGATTTTATGTAGTTGTCCAATATGAGTGTCGGTATAACTTGTTTTGATGTGAGATATTTCAAGTTATGTAGATATCAATGTGTTGTTCTTATCAAAATATGATTTATTTGCATGTTCTATTTCAAGTTCGATGTGGGAAGCCTGATGTGTATTACAAGCCGATATGGGTTGGAAACTTGAGTTGTGTTACAAATTGATATGGGTGGGAAACTTGAGTTGTTTTACAAGTTTATGTGATTTTGGTACTTGAGTTGTTTTACAAGTTTTGATATGGTTTTTGAGAACTTGAGTTGTGTTACAAGTTGATATGAAATGATAGGTTTTTGAACTTGATGTAGATGAGCAAATTTGTTTCATGTTGTTGATGTAAGTTTGATTTTGATATCTTTGTTTTGATGTGGAAACTGATATTGGATTTGTTTTGAGATTTGATATGATAATGCCCCCTCGGGAGATCGTTCGTGCACACAAAGCATGAATGATCTCTCGAAAGAAGAAGAATGTTGTTTGAAAGATGGAAGAGTAGATAGTGATGGCATGCATGGGTTTGATAAGATTGATTAGATTGATTGGAATGAGAGCAAGTCGTGTTTTGAGTATGACACCTCCTGTATAAGACATGGATGATCGAGCGTTTGGTTTCAAGAATGATACCACCTGTATAAGATATGGATGATTGAGCATCTAGTTTCAAGAATGATACTGTCTGTATAAGACATGGATGATCGAGTGTCTGGTTTCAAGAATGATACTGCATGTATAAGAGCTAATCAAAACATCTTGTTTTAGGAACGATATATCCTGTATAAGACATGATAGAAGATAGTTTGGAAGAATGATGAAGATAGTTTAGAAGAATGATAGAGGATAGTTTGGAAGAATGATGAAGATAGTTTAGAAGAATGATAGAAGATAGGTTGGAAGAATGATAGAAGATATGAAAGTGAAGAAAGATTCTATGATGATGTGATAGATATGCATGTGAGGGATGCAATGATGAATGATGAATGATATTTTGAAAATGAGATGTATGATATGATATGCAACTAATTGTAAAATGATATGCAACTATGTTAAAATGATATGCAACTATTTTTTTTATTTTTATTTTTTTGGTAGCATTCTCATTCTGTATTTGCCATCCGATATAGCCATTTGTTTGCTTTCTTTGTAGATATCATCATTGAGCATTGATTTGTTTAGGATATGTTGAAAATTTATACAAGCATAATGGTATAATTGAACCATAATGACCTGAGAAAAATTTACCTGATATTTGATTTTGCAAGATAGCACAAGCGTCAAGGTATAATTGAACCAGGACGACCTGAGTGCGTATTGCGTAAACATACAAGAGTTAACCTTTGTCCCATACAAATCCGAAATGTCCTCAGCGATATGCCACCAGATTTCTTCATAGGACAAATTTGCATGGTAAAAGACTTCACTCACAGATAGAAGACAAATAAAACATCACATTCCTTCCTTGCTTCTCTAGTCGTAAGACATCCTGGAGGTGCTCAGGAGATATGATAAGCAAAAATTAACAACCATAAGTAATCATGCATGCTATTGGAAATGTATTCTTGTCAATTAAAACATCTTGCAAAATAGATCTTTGTTCAGTTGAAATCAGTTCAAGTTCGTGATGTTTAGCCTTCTTGCATTGTCATTTGTCATTTGTTGGTTGTTTTGATCCTTGTTGTCTTGCTACGTTTTTGGTCTGATGTTGAAAATCTTGAAGGCGAAATGCCCCTAGCGAGGTCAGGATTTTCCCCCTTATTGTTGATACTAATTTGATATGGATATGTATACTGATCACCAAGCCATGGTGGGATATTATTTGGATAATTGTTTCAGAGAAACCAAGGACAGTGACTACACTAAGTATGTCCAAGATTGATAAGCATTTGTGAATTTTTGGTGATGTCTTAGATGGATGGATATGATATGTACAATATGATTTGTGAAACATGTATTTCCATCAGTTGATAAAGATAAGGCTAACTATAATAAAATCCAGCAGTCATACTGATTGATGTCATTGTTATGATTTGGTTGATGATTGATGTATAAAAATTTATTTCTCTTGATGAATTTGGAAAAACTAAGTTGTTGTTTCTTCAACGTGATGTTACGATAGAGGTTCTTTCTTCTCAGAATAAGGGGATTAGTCATGCATGAGTGATCAATGGTTTCCTTTAATTGGTTTGGATTTAGTTGATTCCTGTTTGAGAAATTTCAAATCTCACTTTATCAGAGTGAAGGTTTAGCTGTCCCTTCAGGATAAAGCGTGTCACATGATATGGATAAAAGCCTCCCGATCTGGAAACTGGATTTGACAATTTGAAAATTTTAAACAAGTGTTTTTGAGATAAAAATCCGTAAGATGGTAAAGGATTTGATTGATACTGATGATGAAAATTTTCCGGATTATGATAGGAGAGACATCCTCTATTGCTCGATTCATTTAGGATTCGGACAACTTTGTTTGACACAAATTTTGCTTAAGAAATAGTTTTATGGCTTGTTTTTGTCACTCTGCTTTGATGAAAAATGATGTTGATGGATGGATTGATTATCAAGACTTGACGATTGATAGGAATGTCTAGATTCAAAGAGTGAGTACCCCGTATAAGACCGATCTGTCTAGTTTCGAGTGTACCTATCCCTATATAAGACATGTTTGATGTTGATGTTGATTTCAAGAAATGAATTGATTAACAAGACATGTGATAAGTTTGATTGCAGACTTTGAGAGTTTTCCTGTTGTTGATCTGATTTGATGGATGGTCCATGTGTTCATGCTTTGATGATTTTTTGATTTTTTTGATTTTTAATTTTTGGATATTTTGATTTTTTTTGAGTTTTTGGATATTTTGATTTTTTTGGATATTTTGATTTTTTTGAGTTTTTGGATTAGAAGAAAGATGTATTTGGTTGCCCCAATGTATATCAAGACAAGGAATGGATGAATGGATGACTGAACCAAAATAGATTTGTTGTCCATAGTTTTGATCAAGATCAAGGATGAAAAAGGGGATATGGATAGAGATAGGATATAGATAGCACTGGATGATGGAACCAATGAATAGATAGGATAGATAGATATGAATTAGAGTGAAGCAATTTTGTAGAAAGAATTGGATGATAGAAGAAATGAATAGATAGGATAAGGGATATGGATTAGAGGACATGGGAGATATGGTAGGAAAAATAGAGTGGATGAACTTTGCCCCCCAAGCATAGAGGTTTCCATTTGCAAAAAGGTGATATGTAAGATTGTCATAATATTTAGCATCATCTGAATAAGTGTTCTCGAACTTTTCAAAGATAGAGACCCAACCCACACTTAGAACCTCTAAAAAATTCAACTGAACATTTCTAGCAACTAGGAAGCAGACTCAAAAGGGAAGAAGAATCTCAAACTGGATCAAGGTACTTAGTCTTTGATTACCCATGTGTGTGCAAGTGGGTTCATTCTGGCTCATATGATCATTGTAATCTTCAGAATCCAACATGGCTAGCTACATGAGTTACCTTGACTTCAAAAGCATCCTAGATAGAGCCTCGCTGCCAGCGAGCATCCATAGCCCCAACGAGGTTATCGCTGTAATCTCACAAATATTGCTCCATTGCCAGCCAGGCATCCATAGCCCCGATGGAGTTACTTGGATGTTCCCATAGCCAATCATTTTGATATTTCATTTCATTGCATTTTTCTTTTCTTGATATTCATTTTCTTGCTCATGCTTTTGATATTTTTTTTTTTTTTTTTTCTTCTCTTTTTTTCTTGCATTGGCTTGTAAGTGATGAAACTTACATGGGTCTGATAATTACAGTGGCGCTGAAGAAAGATTTTAGATTTTTCACAAGCCATGTCTTCAATTTAAGAGATCACAATGATTTAGAGCAATCAATTAAGTGTATGAGATATAGTAATCAAAAGATGTCAGTACCAAGATACGATAAGTGGTTCTTTTCTGGATTGAGTGTGTATCCCAACCAAAAGAAAATGTTAAAGAGGAACAACCTCGGATTCTAAAGCATTTCATGAATAGATATCTAAGAAAAGGACTGAACATGAGATTCGAGCATGGGCAAGTATGTGACAAAATGACACAAACACCTATTTCACTGATGAAGGATTTTATGCGAAGGATTGGATGAAAGGGATGGAAGGATAGAAAAGAGGTGTTGGATAATAGATAGAATGTTTGAAGATTTGTGCGAGGATAGATAGAAATGTTTTCAAGATGAGTGTTGGTACTTGAGAAGTGATGAAGAGATGGAGGAAAATTGAATTTTGGGACAGAAGGACCCTAAATAGATAGAGGAAATGATAGAAGAAGTTTTGGAAAGATGTTTAGATAGAGGATTGAAAGAATTTCAAAGATGTGCTCCTCGTTGATCTTTCTTATGGATCATTTGAGGTGATGGATTTGTGGATGGAGGGAAGTAAGGACCCAAGATGGAAGAAAGGGATGGAGAGTTTGATTGTGGAATGAAAGGACCTAAGATAGATTTGGAGGATGAAGAGATTCCTTGATCTTGATCTTGACTTGGAGTAGGATCATTTGAGTTTGTGCTTTCCTCGAATCTTGTTGGATGAAAGTCTTTCCTAAAGATAGTTGAAATGTTGATAAGCATCTCAAAAGATGTTTTGTTGGATATGGAAATTTTCTCCACTTTATGATTCTTCCTTGTTTGAACTGACTTTTGAGTTTGATTGTTAGATACTTTGCAAGATATTTTAGGATTTGTGACAAGAATACATAGCACACATGAAGACAATGATCATCCTAATGCTAAACATTGAGTGTATATTCATTGGAGGATGTGTTCAAATCCTTGATGTTATCACTGGTTTGATTTACAACAAAAGACACATCAGATAGACTCTTTATTCAAAGGTCATTGTCAATATCATAGCCCACTAGTCTCGATACTCCGTCAGCTCAAACAGCCTTGTCACCCCCTAGGGGGCACCCATTTTTTTGCCTTTTGCCAGAAATTAACTCAAAGTGAATCGCTTCACAATTGAGTAGTTATCTTGGGAGATATATGGTGAGTAATCTTGGGGGCAGATTCTTCCCCACCCTTGCACTATGATATTGCCAATGTTTGGCAACTGACTCAGCTCAAAGTTTCTATTTCTATGGTTTGTAATCAGGCTTCCTATTCGGCCGTCAGTGATAAACTCCCTCAGGAGGCTTCCCAACCTTTAGAACAAAGGCTTTACGTATCTCAAGGATACTAGGGGAAGGCTAATCGCTGCGCGTAACCGTTGAAAAGGACTTTCGTCACTTTCCACATTTGATTATAGTGGGTTGGAATACTTGGCGTCAAAGCAGTTCCCCACTTAGGTTGTTCCCTTCACACCGGCCAAAGAATGGCTTTAAGAGTTTTTCAACCCCTCGGGAAGGCAGGCCTGCTAAAGGATTTAAATGCTTGAAATACAGAAAGCTTAAGAGTGGCTTGGCTTTTTGGTCACCCAGTTATGGGGAGAGCATATACCTTCCACTTTCGAGACAAGGCAATCAAGTTGTTCTTTTTAGCCTTCAAGACAATGATTTGCTAACTTCTATTTGGAGATGTTGCTCCAAAAAGCATGGTGTTCTTTTTAACCTTTCATAGCAAAGTGTGTATTTCCAAAACTTTTATAAAACAAGCCTGGTCAACAAAAGTAAATCGTGATTTTTGGTCGACAAAATTAAAGTCGATAGGGGAAAACTTTCCCTCTTTGCTTTGCACAAAATGAAGATGAGGTTCTTTTACTTTGCAAAATGAAGTGAATCCTTTTAAACACCAAAGGAAGGTGAGGTTCATTTTAAGTTTTGCCAAAGTAAAGATTGTTTGTCTTGTTCTTTTTAGAGCTTCCAAAAATGAAGTGTTTTTCCTAACTTGCAGGAATGAAAGGTTTGTTTTGTTGTTCTTTTTACCTTGCAATAAAGAAAAGATGAAGTTTCTTTTAAAACACCAAAAAGGAAGGCATGAAGTTATTTTTATGCATCCAAATGAAATGATGAGGTTTATTTTAATTTGTGCAAAAAAGGAGAGTGAGTTCTTTTTAACCAACTTTTGTTGAAAGAAAGCAAAAAAAAGAGACTTAAACCCTCTAAACTAACTCCTTCCCCTGCACACAAAAAAAATATTAGAACCTGCACATAGTCAGTGATCAAGTGTTAGTGTGGGCTTACACAAGCCTAAATTCTGATCTTGGTTACAAATTTTACAATTCTGATCCTGAAATGCCCTGAAATTTGTCTAAGTCTGAAATTTGGAAGATCTTCCAAAAACTAGATTTTGCATTACAACTCCTAGAGGTCTGAAACCCCTCTCAAACATCCTGAAAGTATATATGGAATATAACTTAAAGTATAAGAACTTATACTTAAATGTTATATTCCATATATACTATGCCTCTCACAAGCCTAATTTTTGACTCTGTCATAAAATTTTGACTCTGTCAACTCCATGCGCTAAACTATTGCATGGACGCGCTAAGAAAAAGCACCCACGCGCTATTATGTGCCCCCAATGCGCTAATCTGTTTTATGGACGCGCTATTCTATTTTTCTCCCATGTCGAGACCTACAAAAAAATCTTAACGAAGGTCACGCGCTAATGTTTGAACTGCACGCGCTAGAAGATGGTCTCCACGCGCTGAAAAGTGGATTGGATGCGCTACTTTGTTTACTGGATGCGCTAAACAGTGTTTTGCCCGCGTCGATACCTACAGGAAATTTTTTTAATACAGATCATGCGCTAAGAAAAGGTCTTCACGCGCTAAAACAGAGAGCCCACGTGCTAAACAGTAGGCTAGAAGCGCTAAACTATTAGGCGGATGCGCTAATCTGTCAGGTAGACGCACTGATTTGTGTTTTGCCGGCGTCGACACCTACAGAAAATTTGTCAATAGTGTTATGCGTTAAGGAATAGTTTGAACGCGCTAAGACAAAAAGCCCACGCGCTAAACAGTAGGCTAGAAGCGCTAAACTGTTAGGCAGATGCGCTAAAAGGTTTCTTAGACGCGCCAATTCTAGTTTCCCGCGTACCTACAAAAGTCTTCAAATTCAATAAACGATAGGTTATTGGGGTGCGTGCCCCACGGTGGGCGCCAGATATGTATGTGGGAAAAATGGATTAATAAAACTTAATATGTGAAAATATTACTAATACTAGTCCACACACACACACAGGACTTCTTGATGCAAGCTATGGAGTAACATAGTGTTACTCAGCTTCCCAAGGAGGGTCCCATGGTTCTCTATCTCACAATGTCCCTCAAACCAATGTTTTGCTCTCAGATTACTGAGCAAAATGGCTTAGGGATGGCAAATATGAGAACGAGAGAGATTTTAACTGATCTTAGTATGAGATGTGTTATAAGCTAGATGAGATGCTAGAAATGCAACAAACTAAATGATAAGATGACGAGATTAGTATGAAGATTATCCTAGCATACTATATTTCTTCTATGATTGAACTAAAATGATAATGAACTTATTCTAACATGCATATTCATGATTAATTTATGATCTAAAAGAGGCTAAATGAGGAGCATATAAAAATGAAAGCTTGACACAATTTGAGCATAAGTGTGATGCTTCAAATTTGAAAGATGATTGTTAAAAATGGAGGAATGAGAGCTCTATTTATAGCACAAACAGGGCAATGGATGGTCAGGATTGAAAGGTTCAATCAAGGGCCAGGTTTGAAAGTTGGGGATCCATGTGCACAATTTGCACCAATGAAATGATGACAAGTGTCCATACCAGATTGGGTTGAAAGAAGAGGTTGGAGGCATCAAAGGCCTGAGGAGACCTCATGGTTATCTAAAGGCTAAGGGTCAAGTCTAAGTTAGGCTTACCCACTGGATTAAGAGTTAATCCAAGGATAAACCTTTGTGCAAATGATTAAGAGATAATCATGGTCAAAGCATTAATGGCCTGATGAGACCCTTGGGTTGGATAGAGGTTGAGTCAAAACAAATGTTTTAACCATGTGGGAGGGCTTGAAATAACCATTAATGGTTATTGGAGACTTTGTGGATTAAGTGGTTGAAGGTTGGAAGCCTTCAATGGTTTTCAAAGACTTTAAGGGTTTTGGTGGTTGAAGGTTGAAAACCTTCAATGGTTATCCAAGACTTTGGGCCTTTTGAGAAGTGACCTCCCTTTGCTTAGGGATGTGACAAAGTTTAGAGGAGGGTTAGGTTAATTAGAATCGATTAGAAGATTCTAGAAGGGATTAGGAAGGGGTTTGGGATTTTGCAAGTGGATGGAGGATAATAGGATTTAATTGAATTAATTGATTTTCATTCAATTTGGTTGTAATTAAATAAATTTGATTTATTCAATTTAGGATAACTATTTAATTAAATTTGAATTTAATTAAAAGTGGCTAGGGGGATTTAATTGAATAAAATGATTTATTCATTAAATGGTATAGTGAATTTAATCAAGTGATTTACTTAATTAAATAGAAGAATGTCAATAATTTAATTAAACTGGATTTAATTAAATAGAAAAATGAACATAAAATATTCATTTAGGAATGTGGTCATTTTTATACGTCTACACCATCCATTATCTATCGGATCCTCATCAGAATCATCAATGACTCCTTCATCAGCAAGATAACAAGATTTATCTTTATTCTTCTTAAATTTGTATCTCTAATATTCAAGGTTAAGCTTGTATGTTCTTCTAGCTTCTTCTCTTAGTCTATCATGTCTGTCAGGGCATCTTGAAGCCATATGACCAATCTTATTACAATTAAAACATTTAAAGGGTTCTTTACCTTCATACTTACTTCCAACTCAACCCTTAGGCATTTGCCTTGCAAATAGTGCTTCAAGCTCTTCAAGTTCTTCATTTTCTCTCCTACTTTCTTCAAGTTCTCTTGCATAAAAGGCTTTCCAATCAGATTTGTCAAATGATGGTGCAGATGATGTTGATGCCTTAAAAGATAAATTTGTCTTTATAGTATCAACAGGACCAAATTCCTCAATTTCAAAAGCTGAAAGTTTTCCAATCAATGTATCCCTAGTTACTGATTTATTAGGCATTGTTCTTAACTCATTTATAGCAGTAACTTTAATTTTGTATGTCGGTGGCAATCCTCTTAAAAATTTTGAAACAATTTCATCTTCACTTAAGGCTCCTCCACAACATTTAATACCCAAAACAATTTCATTAACTCTTTCCATAAAGGAAGAAATCCTTTCATCTTCTTCCATTTTTCAAATTTTCATACCTGACCTAGAAGCTTTCAAGTTTTGCAATTTTGACTGTGGAATCTCCTTCATTCAATGTTTCCAAATGATCCCAAATAGCTTTAATAGTAGATCTATCTGATAATCCCATGCTTATTGATCTGATAATGTGCTTAAAAGTGCTTCTCTTGCTTTGCAATTGTTCTCTTCATCTTTGGTCAGATTAGGTGGATTAGGCTGACTTTGAGAAGGAGCAATATAGCCATTCTTTGTAACATCCCAAATGTCCTTTTCAATACAATTCAGATGTGTCTCCATCCTAATCTTCCATATGCCATAGTTGGTTCCATCAAGTTTAGGACTATCTTCCTAAAATAGTTAGTAGACATTGAATCTCCTCAAGTTGTTAAACTACTACAAAAAGAGGACTAGGCTCTGATACCAATTGATAGGTCCCAGAGACAACTGAGAGGAGGGGGGGGGGTGAATCAGTTGTCAAATAAATTCAAACCAAAAAAAAACTTAACCAACCTTAAAGCTTTATACCGGTAAACCAAACTTTATGTCAGGAGATAGTTTATCAGTTAATTGCAGTACCGGTAAATATTAATGCATGAAGTAGAAAGACAATAACATCCACAACACATAACACCAATATTTGTATGTGGATACCTTGTAAGGGGAAAAACCATGGTGGGAAACCTTACCCACAATCAGATGATACTACTACAGATAGTATGTGTATACAAATGGGGTCTACACATGCAGAAAGGCCAAGTGCCTAGAGCTCACTACTCAAATACAAATAGGAGTCACACTGACTACAATTGGATGGTTAAATCCAATTATGATGTACTTCTCAAAATAGCATCTTCATATGCTAGATTCAGTACCAGTGTAGTTCTGATATGTCTTCATAAAACCTTCCTTCACCTTCAAATGATGTCTACATGTAAAGCTCTTCTTATTCTCACATATATCAAACTATTATCCTTCTCACATTTGCATTTTAGTCTTACAAATAAGATCTTACATATATACCATAACCTAAGACCAATTTTAGTAGGTCGACTCTAAGAGATATTACAATAAAATCAATTTAAAAGTAAAATAATAACCAATGCAATAACCAATACAACATGTCGGCTTAATGCATTTACAACAAAAACAAATAATCTCCAAAGCATGTCGTGCTGATCTGGGATAGATAAGTCTATCAGTGCTTATTTTGGACCTATTTGCTGGTAACAACAAATATGCAAATATGAATACACCAATGAACAAATCTCCAAGACAAAGTGTCCAAATGATGTCTTCAACATAACCAAGTGTTTTCCATGTCATTCCAAGTGTCGGTGAATATTATATCCTGTCGGTGTACCAAATACCGGTGACTATGCATAAGCCACTTGCTTGCCAATGAACATTACCGATTCTTCAAAGTGCCAGAGTTGATAAGTGTTAATAGGTGTTGACATCAATGAAAAAACCATATCAACATGTCCAAAATACCAACATAAAATCATTCTCGAAATTGTGAAGAAAGATGATACCCTAGGAGCATTCTCAAAAATACCCAATGGAGTTGCTTATGTTGAGGATCCTAGAATCTACATACATTGTCATATAAAAGAACTAGGAGATGATGAAATTAAGAACATGTACATGACTGTTATATGTGATGAAAATGGAAATGTTAAACCAGAACACAAGATAGTTGAAACCCTAGGTTTTGTGGAAATTCTAAGTATCCTTGATTTTCCCAAGAATGTTATAAGAAAAATATTAAGAAGAGTTCATGGGGAGTTATTTTGGTTGGATTCAATTCACAAGACAACCAAAGAAGTAGTTAGGGTAGTGATAGGTTTACCTTCCACTAGTAGCAGACCTAAGAAAGGGAAAAAGGTTCCTAATGACAATGTAATGACCCTAACTGGTGCAACTTTTGATAAGAAATCCTTGAGTAAATGATGTAAAGGATATCAATGTAAGGATAATTAGCATGATACTTGGATACAAAGCTACTCATGCCAACAGATTAAACTTTATTTCTAGCTTGTGTATCAAAAGTGCCTATGACTTGGTAAATAACAATGCAATGATTGACATATGTGAATGGTTGAAGGATGAATTGATAGATAATCTGAAGAAAATTAAAGGAGACAAGAAATGAACTTTTAGATTTGGCAACCTACTTGTATGTCTAATGTTGTATATAACAAAGCAAGTTCCCGGTATTGGTAGAAAGGATTTTGGCTTTGACATCCTGGTAGGAAAACAACTACTGGACATTCTAAACAACATGGGAGATAATAGAGAAAATAACATAAATGAATACTTTGAGGCATTTAAGGCTAGAATAAAAACTAGGATAAGGCTATCTCAAGCTATTGTTGACAAATATCAAAAGAAGATATGCTTTGTAATAAAGAAAGATGAGATCTGGATGGAGGTAGTGGTCCAAAGGACTATTTAGGTTACTAAAATGGGATATGAGGCAGATGACAATATAATTGAAACTTATGCAAAAGCCCTCTTGGAAGCACCTTAAGAACCAACTGAAGAAATATTTGGTAGTGCTGAAACAATAGAAAGCAAAATTCAATCCTAGAAAAGAATAAAGAAAATTGAGCATATAGTTAGGAAAGGAACAAGGTAGGCTAAAGCTATCAAAGAGGATGTATTAAATAAAACTGGTATCAAGGAGAGTGACTTAGAAGGACTACAACTAGAAACACATCTCTCACTGATTGCTACCTCCTCTAACAGTAAAATACCAGCAAAGTTTAAAAGGGTAGTTAGGAAAACAAAACCATCATTGGTACCTGCTCCTACACCAAAAAGAACAAGACATAAACAACAAGTAGTTAGGCCTCTGGCAAGGAAGTTGACACCAAAGAAGAAGAAACAAAAATAAGTTGTTCCTCCTCTTGACAAACTTCTGAGTGAAATAACTGAAGATGGAAAATTGGCTAACATCAGCAAGCTGTATAACACACTATCAGATGATGAAAAAGAAAGTATAGAAAATAGTGTTATTTTACATCTTGATATTTATAAGAATTTTTTTATGGAAGTTTTTGATGATATACCAAATGACTTGTACATAAGATTAGAAGCTAGAAGCATAGCAATTGTGGAATTAGATAAAAAGATCAAAATAGAAATATTACTTGCATTTCACCTAGTGAACTCAACTCAAGAGATTGATGAGTTAATCAGTGAGGCTAACCAGATAGTATTCTCAACCAGTCACCGACATGTAGCACTGATGGTAGGAAGAGTAAATGAAATATCAGAAGAAACTACAGACAAGGATATATTCTTTGTTGAAAAGGAGAAACAAGAAGAGCTTAAGAGACCAAAGACTTTTAAAGTCTATCAAAAAGAAAAGGACAAGGATAAGGGGAAAGGTAAGGTAGGTGGACCTCCAAGCGTAAAGGTGATAGATAACTTACCCCCACCTCCTTCTGATACTCCACCAGCAACAGAGAGTATAGAGACAACACATGAGGACACAAATCCTGATTCAAAAGTGTTATACACAATGATTATTGACACATAGGAAGTGAACATTATGGTTGATAAGGAATCAATTGAGAAAAGGATGTGGCAACTAAGGCACCGGTAGAAGACACAATAGTTGACACAAACATTGAGGATACAATTGGAAACATTGAGATTGGAACTAAGCAACAAACTAAATAGACAATTGATTTCCCAGATACAAGAATTGCAGATATCACTGGTACACATACTGATGCATCTACTGAGCAACTGATAACTAATAGCAATGAAAGATCTATTGAGATACTAGTTGTAGGTATTTTTGAGGTGAAAACAAACAAACTGGCAGTGGATACCACTATAAAATCATCAGAGGCACAATCAAAGAAACCATCAGTAGAGAGCATAGAGAAACTGGCAGAGACACATACAAAGAAACAGGTAGAGCAACAAGATTCACAGGTACATTCAGAAACAGTGCCACTGGCTACAATAGAAAAACCTAAACCTTTGGTAGTGGAAATGGAGACACAAACTAACCCTCTAGAGAAAGAGGAAAACAAAGCTATTACCACCACCGATGGATTACATATTGTAAAGGTAGATGGACAATCATCTAGAACCTCTATATCTGAATTTATACCTACTAATGTGATAGAGGTATTCCTATATTCAATCAAGAAAATAATAGAGTGTAATGCACTAGCTTATAAGGCTATTGATGATACTTTACCAATTTTGAAGATGATAGCACCTAAGTTTAATATAGAGAATAAAGATTCATTGAGCCAATTAAACACATTATCTAAGTACATAACTGGAAACCTACTGACAATTTATTAAATCAATGAGGAGACATTCAAAGAGAAAATGAACAAAGAGAAGGGAAATTTATTTGAGGATATAGTTCAGAAAAATAAGGAACATATGGATACCTTATTACTGGTACTAGGCAAGACAATTTTGGACTTCAAGAAACTATACAGAGATACTTGCAAGACAAACATTTTTACAAAAGATATAGATAAAGAGATCAGCATAGCTCAAAAGTAAATCGACGATATTGCTGACAACTTAATATGTTTATCAGACTCAGATCGGTAGTAGAACAATAAATTACCGGATTTGAAGAGAAAATAGAAAAACTTGAAAAAGATAAAGAAAGATTAAGGTTTTAAGGCAAAAGAACTGAAGTGCAGCCTAAGTCCTAAACTGGATATCCTCATCTCTTTGAGAAAAGAGATTTTTGAGGCTCTTGTTCTAGGACTTAAGATACTGGAAGAGAAAATTCACTTTCTCACTGGTATAATTTAGAGGATTGAAGCAACACTAAAAGACAGTGAGAGATTCTACAACAACCTGAATGTTGCTTTAGCGGAGTTATATCAAATTGTAACCAATCAGTTATAGGGATCATAACAAGAACTACACTCAATTGACATTGAATGACTGCCTTTATCATTGATGCCAAAGGGGGAGTAGTAGATGAGAAAAAGGATATGACAGAAGAGATCACCAGCTTAGGGGGAGCACACAATTTTGGTAAGATAGTTTTGGACAACAGTTTTGGATACACATTTTGGCTTTTCCTTATGAGTGTTGCCATCAATGCCAAAGGGGGATATTGTTGGCAAATGCACACTCCAATGAGAAATTGTAGGTGATTGAAGGTATTATCATTGATGGCAACCTTAGATTCCTATGGAACCAGTAGCCACTGACACAAGCACATACACCGACACCGGCAGCAACAAAGATGTTCATTGGCACCCTGGCCGACAAGATTTTATTTATTGTATTTTGTTTTTAATTGTAAAAAAAATTTGTAAGCCGACAAGGCAAGTTGTAATATGACTCATATAAGTATGAGCTCTTGTAAATCATTTAGGATATATGCAGGTATGGTTAGATTATTGTAGAACTAAGATGCAAATATTGAGGCAGTGTTTGGAATAAGGTTTTGGAAGTTGTATGAGCTTAAATTGGTATTGAACTTGGCATAACAGATGTTGATCTAAAGTAGTACATCACATTGGATTTTCATAATCCACTTTTGTAAGTCAGTGAGACTTCTCTTTTGTATTTAAGTAGTGAGCTTTAGGTAGTTAGCCTTCCTGCATGTGCAAGCCCCTATTGTATCAATAATATTCACTTATTGGCTAGTGAGCGAATATTGTGGGTCACAAATCCCACTGAGGTTTTTCCCACACCGGGTTTCCTCATTAAAAATATTGTGTTATGGTGTGCTTTCTATGTTGTGGTTGTTGTTCTTATTTACTACATTAATTCTTGTTTACTAGTATACTATTTTGATATGCAATTCATTTATTAAGTTAGGAAAATCCATTAACCGACAAGATACTGATTCACTCCCCTCCCCTCTTAGTATCTTTGGGAATCCTAACATCCTCTTCCTAAATTGCCAAATCTACCTCTATAGTTATTTCTCCCTCTAGAGTTTCCTCTACACTGTCCTCTTTTGCTAAGATTATCACCATTGTTCTCTAATTGATTTCCTTCTTCATTCTTACTTGGGTTATAGCCTCTTCCAAAGGTGCCTCTTCCTCTAAAACCTCTACCACATTTTCCCTTTTGGTTTTGTTCACATTTCCTTTTCATCTTATCCTCTACTCTCAAGGTTAATTGAAATCACTTATGGACTATGTCAGGTGCTATCATGCTGATCTCATCTTGAATGTTTTGTCTAAGGCCATTTAAGTACCTTGCAACCTTCTCCACTTCTTCCTCTTTCTTCCTAGCCCTTAAGGTAAGTTTATTGAACTCCTCTGTATAGGTACTCACATCCATTTCTCTCTATTTCAAATTCTACAACTTCTTGTACATTTGTACCTCATAGTCTATAGGTAGGAATTGAGTTTTGATCTTGATCTTCATTCTCTCCCAAGAGATGATCTTCTTCCTCCCTGTTTGTTCTCTTTACTCTTGCATCATGTTCCACCACACTAGGGCTAATATCTTCAATCTTGTCTTGGCCTAATTGACCCTCTTTTATTTTTCAACTTCTTTGTGTTCAAAATGATTGTTCAAGGCTTCTATACAATCCAATAACTCTTCTCCATTTAGGCTTCCATTGTAGATAGGTAAACCTTCTATGTTGTCTTTGTTGATGACTTGTGGGAATCCAAGAAGATTTTCTGATCTTTGTCCAAATCCTTCTTTTTTGTTATCACGCCTATCACATTTTCATCTTCATCATTAGTTTCATCACCTCATTTAGTGATTTTTCCCTTGCGTTTCTTGGTTTCTTGCACCCAGACTTGCGTAAGAATATCTTAGACCAACTTCTTGATGGCCTCTTGGCTCATTTATTTTGGTGGCATTTTGATGGCTTTTGAATCTACCTCTAGGTCTAACATAAACCACTTTTTTCAATCAATTGGCTCTGATACCAATTTGATGTAGAGGGAATTGACTCACACCTACTTGTGGCTATCTTGTCTTGATATCTCCTCAAAGCTACACTAGAACCATCCAATGGTTCTACACCTTCACACCCTCCAAAGGTCTACAAGACTTACCCTCTCTAACCTTTCCAAGGCCCTTAGAATATAATAAGCACTTTTTGTTTTGTGAGTTCTATACTCTTACTTAGGAGACCTTGTTTACTCACTCCCTTTCACACTCAATCTGAGAGTTCAACCACTCTACCACATGATATTAATTCTGCACATTACTCACACAAAAAGGATGATTTTGTGTGGTTTCCCAACCCTACTCCTTCCCCAAGAGCTCTGGTATTTACCGATCCCAAGCTTCACAAGAAAACTACAATTTTATGCCTAATTGGAGACCTAATTCTAGTAGCCTAGTCAGTGGGGTATTTTGCAATTATATGCCTATCTTCCTTAACAACCCTATGCACACTTTTCTAATCTAGACACCCTTTTTGGAGTTACATACAATATCTCAAAACTGGAGGTGGGTTCTGTTGCTAACATGTCTAACCCTTATAGGGGTAACTACGCCTAATTGCCCCATCCTAGGCCTAAAAAGTAGAGATTTGCTAAAACACCTTCACCGGTCCTATTGCCAGAGTAAAATGATGTTATTTTTAGGTATTTTATTCCATAAGGAATTACAATCCAACCATCCTTCACCTCCATCCACCGGATTCACCTAATTAGGGCATGTTACCCATGTTACCTAATGCTTGCCAACTCAATGTGCCAAGCCTAGGGTATGGTGGCAAATATCTGGTTTAGCTTCCCCTATCTAAAAACCAAAAAGAAAACATAAAATACATTGCAACCAAACATTTCATAGGGTTTCAAAGTGGGTATCCACCATGGAATGCTAGGTTGGAGCCATTTTTCTCTCAAAACCCTGGTTTTTAGGGATTTTGCACCCACTTGCAACAAAATTAAGATTATTTACAAACTACAACACTTCAAGACTTCAAACCAAAACAAAAATGTCATTAATACACTAGTTCAACATTCCATGTCCCTATTTGGGAATTATCAACCTGTACAAACTTGCCAAGAACAGGTAACAACTCAGAAAACACATGAAGTGGAGAAACCAAACTTGTTTATTTGCTTTGAATCTTCAACAATCGATTCTCATCAGCCTTTCCAAGCCTTATAATATCCTTGGAGTAGTTACACATGCTCACAACCAATTGTGACAATGAACTAGCCATTGGTGTACAAGGTTTGATGAAAATGTTGCAAAGTTGCTATGAGCAACTTTTGCAGCTTTTGCAATTTTTGCCTTGGCAGAGAAACTTTTCTCAATGCCAAGCTTGGTCACTTCCAAGTGACTCATATGACTTCAACTTCCTCAAAATAACACCAACCAACCTATATTAACCCAAAAACAACTTATCATAGCAAGTGCTCTACTTGGCACCCTTAAGAGCTCCCATGCAAACATTGGCCTAACAAAGACTCTTAGGGCCATTTTAATCATTTGAGCACACACTCAATGGCCTCTTGGCCTTATAAAAAAGATAAGAACATGATTCCAACATCTTGGAAATAAACTCAACAAAAATTTTAAGTGCCTCTACACCATACTCCCGGGGTAGGAAAGACTCAAGTCCCTTGAGTAGATAGGGTTTGAATAGTGGTTCCATGATTTTGTATATCTACTTTTGACATCCATGTAGCTTCAGATTCAGTTAGGTATGTCCATTTAGCCAGGTAGTCTCCATACTCCTTTTCTAGTCTTTTAGACAATTTTGGAATCTAGAATGCAATCCAATGTCACCGGTTGGCTTGGAGGTAGGTCTTGTATCCAATCTACATCGTCAGTAGTAGTAGGCTCTTCTTGGTTTGTAGCTGATTGAGTTCCTTTATACTAAAACATATCACATACATTGAAGATTGGTGATATACCCATGTTTGGTGGTAGTTCCGCCTCATAGGCATTGTTGCCATATTTATGCACAACCTTAAGAGGTCCAATATTCTTCATGCATAGTTTACTAGGCTTCCCCTTAGGGAGTCTCTCCTTTCTCAGATAGGCCATAACCAGATCACCTACCTTGTAGTGTACTTGTATCCTTATCTTGTTTGCTTGTATCTTGTATTTTTCATTGTTCTACTACAATGTTTTCTTGACTTGTTCATGTATCTCCTTCATATTCTCTACAAAGTTTTCACCTTGGGCACTCCTATGTTCCATGGATCTGAGATCCCTAAGTTCTAAGATACCCCTTGGATGATAACCATATACATTGTCAAATGGACTCCGACCTGTGCTCTTATTGACAGAGTCATTGTAGGCATACTCTGTTTGTCCCAATACTAGATCCCAAGCTTGACCATGCTGTTTGGTGAGACATCTCAACAAATTACCCAAGGATCTATTGACTACTTTAGTTTGGCCATCAGATTATGGATGGTATGCAGATGAAAAAGAAAGTTCGGTACCAAGTTTCTTCCACAAGGTTCGCCAAAAGTGGCTCACAAATTTAGTATCTCTATCACTCACAATACTAAGTGGAAAACCATGGATCCTCACAATATCTTTGAAGAACAACCCCACTATGTAGGAGGCATCATTAGTGCATTTTCAAGGTACAAAGTGTGCCATCTCTCTGGATCTATCCACTATGACATAGACATTGTCATATCCTCTTGGAGTTCTAGGTAAACCAAGGACAAAGTCCATATTCACACACTCCCATGTCCTTGTTGATATGGAAAGAGGCTAATATAACCTTGCATTGTTGGAGGTACCCTTATCCCTTTGGAAAATAGCACATTGCTCCACAAATTTCCTAACATCTGAATGTAGTCTAGGCTAATAGTAGAACCTTCTTGTTGGTATTTTGGTATAGTTTTGCAATTGATGTCAACACCTACTAACACTTATCAACTCTAGCACTTTGGAGAATCAGCAACATTCACCAGCAAGCAAATGACTCATGCACAGTCATAGGTATCTGGTACACCGATAAGATATAATGATCACTGGCACTCAGAATGGCATGAATAACACCTAGTTATGTCAAAGACATCCTTTGGAAACTTTGTCTTTAAGATTTGTTTATTGGCATATTCATATTTGCATATTTGTTGTTACCGGCAAATAGGTCTAGCTTATACACCAGTAGGATTACCTTTTCCAAAACAACATAACACGCTATGGAGATGATTTATTATTATTGTAAATGCATCAAGCCGACATATTGAATCGGTATTGCATTGGATATTGTTTATTTGTAAACAGATTCTATTGTAATATATTTTAGAGCTGGCCTACTAAAATTGGTCCTAGGTTATGATATAAATGTAAGATCTTATTTTTTAGATCAAATGTGGAATGCGAAAAAGGATTGTGTGAAGGTATATGCAAGAATAAGCAAAGCTATACATGTAGACATCATCTAAAGGTTGAAGGGAGGATTTTTGTGAAGACAAACATAACTACACCGGTACTGAATCCATCATAGAAAGATGCAAATTTAAGCAGTACATCCTTATTGGATTTAACCATCCAATTGTAGTTAGTGTGACTCCTATTTTGTGTTTGAGCAGTGAGCTCTAGGCACTTGGCCTTTCTGCATGTGCAGACCCCATTTGTATACACTTACTATCTACAATAGTATCATCTTATTGTGGGTAAGGTTTTGCACCATGGTTTTTCCCCTTATAGGGTTTCCACATAGAAATATTGGTGTTATGTGTTGTGGTTAACCTTGTCATTTTGTTTCATGCATTAATCTTTATCGATATTGCAATTATCTAATAAAATTGTCTATCGGTATAAAATAATGGTTCATCAGTATTAAGCATTAAGCTGGTTAAGTTGTTTTTGGTTTGAATTTATTTGACAAATGATTCACCACCCCCTCTTAGTTGTCTCAGGGACCTAACAATTGGTATTAGAGCCAAGTCCTCTTTTGCAGAAGTTTAACAACTTGAGGAGATCAAATGTCTACAAACTATCTGAGGAAGGACAGTCCTAAACTTGATGGAACCAACTATGGCATATGGAAGATTAGAATGGAGACACATCTAAATTGCATTGGTAAGGACATCTAGGATGTTACAAAGAATGGGTATACTACTCCTACTCTTGGTTAGCCTAATCCACCTACCTTGGGAAAAGATGAGGAAAATGATTGTAAAGCAACAGAAGCACTTCTGAGTGCATTAACAGATCAGCAAATCATGGAATTATCAGATAGGTCCTTTGCTAGAGCTATTTGGGATCATTTGGAAACACTGAATGAAGGAGATTCCACAGTCAAAATTGCAAAACTTGAAAGCTTCCAAGTCAGGTATGAAAATCTGAAAATGGAAGAAGATGAAAGGATTTCTCCTTTTATGGAAAGAGTTAATGAAATTGTTTTGGGTATTAAATGTTGTTTCAGAAGTTTTAAGAGGATTTCCACCGGCATACAAAATGAAAGTTACTACTATAAATGAGTTAAGAACAATGCCTAATACATCAGTAACTAGAGATACATTGATTGGAAAACTTTCAGCCTTTGAAATTGAGGAATTTGGTCCTGTTGCTGCTATAAAGACATATTTATCTTTTAGAGAATGAACATCATCTGCACCATCATTTGACAAATCTGATTAGAAAGCCTTTTATGCAAGAGAACTTGAAGAAAGCAGGATAGAAAATGAAGAACTTGAAGAACTTGAAGCACTATTTGCATGGAAAATGCCTAAAGGTCTAGTTGGAAGTAAGTATGAAGGTAAAGCACCCTTTAAATGTTTTAACTGTAATAAGATTGGTCACATGGCTTCAAGATGCCCTGATAGACATGCTATACTAAGAGAAGAAGCTAGAAGAACATACAAGCCTAACCCTGAATATCAGAGATACAGATTTAAGAAGAATAAAGACAAATCTTGTTATCTTGCTGATGAAGGAGTGACTGATGATTCTAATGAGGATCCGATTGACAATGGATGGGTTTTTGTTGTTGTAACAAAAGATCAACTGATACCTATAGTCCAATCGGTGGAGCAAGCCTTGGCAGCTAAAATTGAAGTTAAGGATGAATGGATCATTTATTCAGGATGCTCACATCATATGACTGGTGATAAAAGTAAATTATTGACTTTTCAAGAATATAATGGAGGTCTAGTGAGATTTGGAGATGATAAAGCTTGTTTGATCAAAGGTAAAGGTACAATAACTCTTGATAATAAACATAACATTAACAATGTTTACTATGTTGAAGGTTTAGAGCATAATCTCTTGAGTGTTGGTCAATTAGTTGAGAAAGGTTTTCAGTTACAAATCAAAAATGGAAAATGCAAAATCATGAATAGAACTGGCCTAGAAATTGCAACTGGTAATCAAAGTAGAGGTAACATCTTTCATTTGAATAACAGTGAAAAGAAATGCTTGATTGCACATATTGATGAAAGTTGGCTATGGCATAAAAGACTCTGTCATGTAAATTTTGATTGCATGGTAAAAATCAGTACTACTAAGGAAGTTAGGGATTTACCTAAAATTGTCAAACCTTACAATACAGTATGTAAGGAATGTCAATTTGGAAAACAAGTTAGAGCTACTTTCAAAAGTATTCCAGAAAAATCCAATAATGCTCTTGACTTAATTCACACTGATTTATGTAGTCTAGCTAGGACTAAAAGTTTACAAGGTGATAGATATTTCATGCTAATGATTGATGACTATTCTAGAATGTGTTGGGTTACTTTTCTCAGAGAAAAATCAAAAGCACTTGGAAAGTTCAAACTATTCAAAGCTATGGTAGAAAATGAAACCGGTAAGAAAATCAAATGTCTAAGATTGTTAGGATTCCCATAGATACTGAGAGGGGGGGTGAATCAATATCTGACCGGTAATAATATTTTCTTAACTTAAAACATGTAGAGCATATTAATATTGTGTACCAATAAACATAAAGTAATGCATTAAATAGAGATAAAAACAAGCACATGAAAACACACCAGAACATAATATTTTAATGAGGCAACCCAGTTTGGGAAAACCTCAGTGGGATTTGTGACCCACAATATTCACTTACTAGCCAATAAGAGAATATTACTGCTACAAGAGGGGCCTGCACATGCAGGAAGGCCAAGTGCCTAGAGCTCACTGCTCAATTACAAAATGGGATGTCTCACTGACTTAAAAAATAGATTATACAAATCCAATGTCTTGTACTGCTTCAAAATATCATCCATTATGCCAGATCTAGTACTGGTTTATAGCTCTTCTTCTTACATAAACCCTTAACCTATAATTTGCATAATAGGTCTGTCTTATTTCGCCTAATTACATTCCTCCATATATATTACAAAATGTTCTACAATGATCTCTCTTATATAAGAGTCATTTTATAACTTTCCAAGTCATCTTACAATGATTTTACAATAATAAACAAAACATATTAACAAAAAAATTCCTGTCAGCTTTTGTGCCAGTATGCTTCCTTTCACTGCCAGTGCCGATGGTCTATGTGCCGGTGTAGAATCTAACTTTGCTGGTGCCGGTGGATTGCCTTGCTGATGTCATAGGATTGTAAGGTTTCCATCAATGACAAAACCTTCAATCACCTTCAATGTCTCATTGGAGTGTGCATTTTCCAACAATCTCCCCCTTTGGCATTGATGGAAAAACTCTTGAGAAAAATTTAGAAGTGTATCCAAAATTTGAAGTCCAAAAATCATTACCAAAAATGTGTGCTCCCCTTGAGAAGATGATCCCTGAGTTATTGGATTTTTCTGATACCACTACTCCCCTTTTGGCATCAATGACAAAGGTTTTCAAAGTGTCATTAGAGTGTAGTTTCCTATCTCAACCTTGTAACCAGTTGGTTACTATCTAAAAAAGTTCTGCCAAAACCAAATTTAGGCTTTCAAGAAACTTTTTACTATCTTTTATTGCTGCCTTTGTTCTTTGAACTGTACCAGTGAGGTGTTGCATTTTCTCTGCCAGTGTTTTTTGTCCTTGAACTAATGCATCAGATATTTCTTTCCTTAAACATGTGAGGTAGTCCAACTTTGGACTTAATCTCCATTTCAGATCCTTAGCCTTACTTTTTATTTTCTCCTTTTCTATTTCTAGCTTTAGTAACTCTTCCTCAAAACCTATTATCTTTTGCTCAAAAATTGATAATGAATCATATGAATTAATAAAATTGTCAGCTAGTTGATTTATTTCCTCCTGTATCATGTTGATCTTCTTGTCTATATCAACTATCAAAAAGTTAGTCTTACAAGTATCTCTGTACAAAGTTTTGAATTCTTTTAATGTGCTACATAATTTTGGTAGAAGTGTGTCAAATTTCCTTGTACACTTCTTTATTTGTTGCTCAAAGAATTTCTATTTTTCTTTTACTGACCTCTCTTTGAATGCGTCCTCCTTTATTTGTTCAACTATCACTGTGTTGTCGGTAATATACTTAGACAAAGTGTCAAGTTGACTCAAAGAATCCTTATTATCTACATTACATTTTGGAGTTATCATCTTCAAAATTGGAATTGTGTCATCTATAGCCTTATATGCCTGTGAACTACAATCTGTTATTTTCTTTAAAGAGTCTAAAAGAACTTCAGTTACATTTATTGTCTTGAATCCTGCAGTTGAAGAGCCAATACTCTAAATTCTGTCGGTGGGAGAAATATCCTTCCTTGCAGTGACCTCTGGTAGGTTAGTCTGTGTTTCTATTTCTTTAAACAAGGGTTTGTCTTGCTCAGTAGTTTTCGGTGGCACTGATTTTGTATTAACCTGTTCCTGTACTGGAGCCTATTTCTCTTCTTGTTGCTCTCTTTGTTGTTCTATCTGTTGTTCTGTGTTACTATCTGTTGGTTTTCCTTCAGTGTTATCTATGTTATCAGTTACCAGTGGCTCACTAGCCTTATATGTCTTACCGGTTGTGTCCTTATCTACTACAATGTTGACCTTCTGAGTATCAACATCTACTATATATAATACCTCAGAATCAGGATTTGTATCCTCTTGTGATAAATCCATACTCTTATTAGCCGGTTGATCTTTAGTTGTTGTTACCAGTGGAGTATTTAGAGGCAGTGGGGATAAGTTATCTTTTATTTTTATGCTTGGAGGTCCACCAAGCTTTCCGTTTCCTTTATCCTTGTCTTTCTGATATACCTTGATTGGTTTAGGGTTTCTATATTCTTCCTATTTTTCCTTCTCAACAAGGAATATATCCCATGCATTAGTAGTTTCCTCTGTAACCTTATTTACTCTACCAACCATAAGTGCTACATGTTGGTGTGCAGTTGAGAATACTGTTCGGTTAGCTTCTAAAATAATATCATCTATCTCCTTTGGTGAGTTAATAGGATAAATAGCAAGTAGTTTCTCAATCTTTATTTTCTTGTCAAACTCTATAACAGCTTGTCTTCTAGCTTCGAGTCTCTTAAATAGTTCTACCAGTACTTCATCTACAATTTGCATCAAAAATTTCTTGTAGATATCCAAGTGTAGAATTACACTATTTTCAACTTTTTCTTTGTCATCAACTGATAGTGAATCATATAATTTGTTGATGTTTTTCAGCTGTCCTTCCTCTGTTATTTCATCTAGTAGTTTGTCAATCGAAGCAATATTTTTTTGAGTCCTTTTCTTTGGTGTTATTTTTTTCTTCTTTGGAGTTATCTTCTTGGCCGAGTGCCTTACTGCCTGTTGTTTTTGTTTGGTTCTTCTAGGCGAAGGTGAAGATACCGATGAAGGTTGTCTTTTCCTTACAATTCTTTTAAATTTAGCTAGCATGTCACTCTCTGAAGAAGCTGCTACTAGTGAAAGGTGAGTTTCTAGTGGTTGTGCTTGTAACTCATCTTCAGTGATACTGGTTTGTTTCAGTACATCTTCTTTGATAGCCTTAGCCTGCCTTGACCTCTCCTCATTATTGCTTCTACTTTCTTCACTCTCTTCTTGGATTGAATTTGATTTTCAATGGTTTCAGTATTGCCAAATACCTCTTCCTTAGGTTCATTTGGTGCTTCCAAAAGGGCTTTTGCATATGTTTCAATGATGTGATCATCTGTCTCATAACCCATTTCAGTAACCCAAATTGTTCTTGGGATAACTGCTTCCATCCAAATCTCATCCTTCTTGATAACAAAACATATCTCATCCTTATATTTATTTACAATTTCATGTGATAATCTTACTCTAGTTTTCATCCGGGCCTTCAATGCTTGAAAGTATTCATTAATATTCTTTTCTCTATTTTCACCCATGTTACTCAATAGATCAGATAATTGTTTGCCTACCGGTATGTCAAATCCAAGGTTCTTATTACCTATACCGAGCACCTATTTGGTTATATGTAGCATTAAGAAAACAAGTAAGTTACCAAATCTAAATGTCCCTTTCTTATCCTTCTTGATCTTTCCCAGATTGTCAATCAATTCATCCTTCAACCATTCACACACATCAATTTTCACATTATCCTTAATCATGTCATGAGCACTCTTTATGCATAAGCTGGAAACAAAATTAAATTTGTTTGCATGTGTTTTTTTGTAGCCTAGAATCATGCTAATCAATCTCACATTTATGTCAGTTACATCATTCACCCTTAAAGACCTTTTGTAGGATGTTGCACATATTAGGTTCATTACCATGTCATTTGAGACCTTCTTTGTCTTGTCTGGTTTGTTACCAGTGGAAGGTAACCCTGTTACAACTTTCACAGCTTCCTTGGTAATTTTATGAACCAAATCTAGCCAAAATAATGCACCATGTACCCTACTCAATACTATCCTAATAACTTCCTTAGGGAAATCTGGAATACTGAGGATTTTAGTGAATCCTAGGGTTTCAATAATTTTGTGTTCAGGTTTCATATTACCAGAATCATCACATATAACAATCTTGTACATGTTCTTCATTTCCTCATCACCTAATTCTTCTATATGGCAATGGATGTACATTTTAGGGTCTTCTGCAAAAACTACTACTTTGGGGATTTGAGAAAATGCACCAACATTATCATCCTTTTTAGCTATCTCAGGACCCTGACTATAGTAGGGTTTTCTATTAATTTAGGTATAGAAGAGGATGCCATGATTATAAATACCTTTTTCTGTCTTTGGAAAGATTGATTGCTGAAATGCTTTGCCTCTTTGCTCAAAATGCCTTAGCTCTAGAAATTTTGTGCTCTTTGAATGTTTGAATGGTTGGTGAAGTGAAATGGAGCCAAAAACACTAATTTATAATGTCAATCTACCAACTACCACATTTAATGCTTGCCAGTTAAGTAATCACTTAACTTTATCTACCGATATAGAAGTAATTTCAACTTCTTACCATCAACCGAGGGAATAATAGCATATTTCTCATTTGATTGCCAAACCCTCAAGGAAATTTTCTTTAGTTGGATGAAGACTCTCTTGCCAGTGGAATGTTAATTTCTTCTGCTAGTGGAGGAGTATTCCTATCAATGTTCAATTCAGATTTAATAATCCATTATTTTGAAAATTCTTGCTTTACTTCTTCAACCTTTTCTTTACCTTTCAAACTAGGACCTTTGTTGTTTACCGGAGAGGACTTGCTTCTACAAAATTTAGCAATGTGCCCAATTTTGTTACATGCATAACAAGTCACATTATTTCTCTAAATAGCCTTTCCATAACCTATGCCGGTTTGTGTTCTACATTGATTAGATAAATGTCCAAATCTCCCACAAACATAACATCTCACATTCATTCTACAATTCTCAGAATTATGTCCAACTTTGTTGCATTTTAAACATTGACCGGTGGGTGTACTGGTATTTTGATAATTTCTAGATCTACATTGATTTTCTCTATAACCATACTTGTTACAGTTAAAGCATTTGCCATTAAATTTATAAGTAGTAGGTTGTCTTACCAGTTTGCCATGATCCTATGTGTTTGTAGTACCAGAGCTTTCACCAATTTCAAAGCCAAGACCAATAGTGTCACCATTAGGCTTCTGATTCTTCAACAAGTCACCAAGTTCTTCTGAGCTTTTCTTGAATTTTTCTTTATGTTGATTTACAGCAGCTAGTTCTCGTTCCAAGATACCTTTTTGTCTCATGAATTCATTTGAGTCATTTTGTGCATGCACTAGATCTGTCTTCAACATATCATTTTCCTAACTGAGTCTTATGTTTTCATTTGCAACATCATTCAGTCTTCTAGTCAAGTCTTCTTCATTCTTCTTTCTATCTTCAATTTCTTTACAAAATCTCATAGTCATATCCTGCATCTTATTCTTTGTTGTCATGTGTTCTTATTTCAGCTTATTCATCAGATCACTAAGAGTTTCTTTTTCATCATTCTCAATTTGCATCTTTTCCCAAAGTTCTCTTCTCTTGTTTCTTGCAATAGTAATATTTTCTTGAAGTTCTTGAATAATATCCTGAGTTGCTTTTAGGTCATCTGCAAGCTTGATATTTTTCAATTTTTCTCCATCATAGTCTGAGAGAGTTGCTTCAAGTTGCTTCATCAAGTTTTCCATCTCTATCAGTGTCAAGATCTTCCTCAAGCTATTAGGCTTCTAAAAATAGAGGACCAAGCTCTGATACCAATTGTTAGGATTCCCATAGATACTAAGAGGAGGGGGGGCTGAATCAGTATCTAACCGGTAATAAGATTTTCTTAACTTAAAACATGTAGAGCATGTTAATACTATGTACTGGTAAAGAAAAAGTAATGCATTAAATAGAGATAGAAACAACCACATGAAAAACACACCATAACACAATATTTTAACGAGGAAACCCGGTGTGGGAAAAACCTCAGTGGGATTTGTGACCCACAATATTCACTTACTGGCCAATAAGAGAATATTACTGCTACAAGAGGGGCTTGCACATGCAGGAAGGCCAAGTGCCTAGAGCTCACTGCTCAATTACAAAATGGATTATACAAATCCAATGTCTTGTACTGGTTCAAAATAGCATCTACTATGCTAGATCTAGTACTGGTTTATAGCTTTGCTTCTTACATAAACCCTTAACCTATAATTCGCATAATAGGTCTACCTTATTTCACCTAATTACATTTCTCCATATAAATTACAAAATGTTCTACAATGATCTCTCTTATATAAGAGTCATTTTACAACTTGCCAAGTCGGCTTACAATGATTTTACAATAATAAACAAAATATATTAACAACAAAATTCCTGTCGGCTTCTGTGTCGGTATGCTTCCTTTTACTGCTAGTGTCGGTGGTCTATGTGCCAGTGTACAATATAACTTTGTTGGTGGCAGTGGATTGCCTTGCTGATGTCATAGGATTGTAAGGTTACCATCAATGACAAAACCTTCCATCACCTTCATTGTCTCATTGGAGTGTGCATTTGCCAACAAAGATCAGATCAAGGAGGAGAATTTACTTCTAAAGAATTTAATGCATTTTGTGAAGTGAATGGAATCAAAAGACAGCTATTAGCACCTCGGACACCACAGCAAAATGGAGTTGTTGAAAGGAAGAAAAAAAACTATCTTGGATGCAGCTAGAAGTATGTTATCAGAAGCAAACCTACCACATGTATACTAGAGAGAAGCAGTAAGTACAACGGTCTATGCATTCAACAAAGTTCACATCAAAGGTGAAACCGATAAGACCCCTCATGAACTATGGTTTGGTATTAATCCTACTCTTAAATATTTCAGAATATTTGGAAGTAAAAGCTATATTAGAAGAGATGAGTATATTGGGAAATTTGATCCTAGAAGTGATGAAGGAATATTTCATGGTTATTCATCTAAGAGTAAGGCATAGAGATGTTTTAACAAAAGATTGTAGAAAATTGTTGAGAGTACAAATGTGAAGATTGATGAACAATTCAGAGAAACTTCAAGGTATACAGATTATGAACTGGCAATAGAAATTCTAACAAATGAACCTACATTGAACCCACTGGTACAAAATGAAGATCCAGTTACACTGGTATCATCTGAAAATTCCACTATAACTAAGCAAAAGCAACAAACAAGGACACCTCGATATGTAAGACTAAATCATTCTAAAGATCAGATAATTGGAAACAAGTATAAAGGAGTTATGACAAGAGGAAGATTGGCAAATAAAGAGGTATGTCTTATTTCTCAAATTGAACCATCATCAATTAATGAGGCATGTGAAGATAAACATTGGATTAAAGCTATGGAAGAAGAATTAGAACAAATTGAGAAGAATAAAACTTGGACATTAGTTCCCCAGCCTAAAGATAAAAATGTAACTGGAACCAAATGGGTATTCAGAAACAAACTTAATGAAGATGGTAAGGTTATCAAAAATAAAGCAAGACTAGCATGTAAGGGATATTCTCAAAAGGAGGGAATTGATTATAATGAGACCTTTGAACTGGTAGCTAGAATTGAGGCAGTCAGATTATTTTTGGCTTTTACAACACATAAGAACTACAAAGTATATCAAATGGATATTAAATGTGTATTTCTAAATGGAGATCTTGAAGAAGAAGTTTACATTGAACAACCTGGTGGATTTTCTTTGACAGATAACAAAGATATGTTTTGCAGGTTAAGGGAAGCTTTGTATGGATTGAAGCAAGCTCAAGAGCTCAATATGCAAGATTGGATAAGTATCTTTTGAAGATTGGTTTTTCTAAAGGTAATGCTGACAACAACTTATATTATAAGGTGACTAATGATGACATATTGGTTATAGATGTTTTTGTTGATGATATAGTGTTTGGAGGAGAAGATGGATTATGTAAAGACTTTTCTATAGAAATGTAGCAAGAATTTGAAATGTCTATGATTGGTGAAATAAAATTCTTTTTAGGATTACAAATTTCACAAACTGATAAAGGTATATTCTTGAGTTAATCCAAGTACTTAAAGGAGTTACTAAAGAAATTTGGGATGGAGAACTTTAAACTGGTAAGCACACCTATGACTACAAGTGACAAACTATCACTAAGGGATGAATCTACACCTGTTAATCCAACTAGGTACAAATCTATGATTGGAGGTTTACTGTATTTGACACAAACCAGACTTGATATCATGAATGTAGTATGTATTGTATCAATATTTCAGAGTAATCCTAGAGAAAATCATGAATCAGCAATAAAAAGGATTTTCTGGTACTTACAAGGCACTACAAATCTTGGATTATGGTATCCTAGAGATGAAAACTTTGAATTATGTGCATACATAGATGTAAATTGGGTAGGAGATGTGGATGATAGAAAAAGCACCATCGGTGGAGCATTTTTTCTTGGAAGAAGATTAGTTTCTTGGTTGAGTAAGAAACAAAGTTGTACATCCTTATCAACAGCAGAATCAGAATATGTTGCAGCAACAACTAATTGTACATAGATATTATGGCTTAAACAAATGTTGAAAGACAAAAAGGTAAAATGCAAGGAATCTATAACTATCTATTGTGATAACACTGCAGCAATTGATATATCTAAGAATCCGGTACTACATTCTAAAACCAAACATGTTTATATCAAACTAAATTTTCTAAGGGAAAATGTTGAAGCAAAAGAAATAAAACTAGTTTATGTGAATACTAAAGAGCAGATTGTAGATATTTTCACTAAACCTCTACCTAAGGAGACTTTTGAATGTCTTAGAGATCAGCTTGGGGTGATACCCCCATCGGTAGATACTTAGAGATTTTGTGTTTGTCATCAATCAATAGAATTAATAGAGAAATATTTTACTCTAGCTTTGATGAGGAAGCTACTTCTCAGGGGGAGTAGTTGGTATGCTAAATTGGTTGGTATTTTGTATATGAACTTGGTTTTGTAGTAACTTTGGCATATGCTATCAAACGGAGAGAGATTGGTATATGGAAAAACACAAGAAAGACACATGTCACTCTCGGGGGGAGATATTGTTACTTTGGGAGAGATTACTTATATTTTTAAATTATTGGTTTTTGGTACTTGGCATTTCTGTTTTGGCACTTTGATGGTTTTTCCATCTTGTGTTGCCATCAATGCCAAAGGGAGAGATTATTGGTATTTTGGTATGGGTCTATCATTGATGTCAACACCTACTGACACTTATCAACTCTAGCACTTTGGAGAATCAACAACATTCATCGACAAGCAAATGACTCATGCATAGTTAGTGGTATCTGGTACACCGGTAGGATATAATGATCACCAACACTTGAAATGGCATGGATAACACCTGGTTATGTTGAAGACATCATTTGGACACTTTGTTTATAAGATTTATTTATTGGCATATTCGTATTTGCATATTTGTTGTTACCGGCAAATAGGTCCAGCTTATAGGCTGACAGGATTATCTTTTCTAGATCACCATGACATGCTATGGAGATGATTTATTATTATTGTAAATGCATCAAGCCAACATGTTGAATTGGTATTGCATCGGATATTGTTTATTTGTAAACTGATTTTATTGTAATATCTTTTAGAGCCGGCCTACTAAAATCAGTCCTAGGTTATGATATAAATGTAAGATCTTATTTGTAAGATCAGATGTGGAATGCAAAAAAGGATTGTGTGAAGGTATATGTGAGAATAAGTAGAGCTATACATGCAGACATCATCTAAAGGTTGAAGGAAGGATTTTTGTGAAGACAAACAGAACTACACTGGTACTGAATCTAGCATAGAAAGATGCAAATTTAAGTAGTATATCCTTATTGGATTTAACCATCCAATTGTAGTCAGTGTGACTCCTATTTTGTGTTTGAGCAGTGAGCTCTAGGTGCTTAGCCTTTCTACATGTGCAAACCCCATTTGTATACACTTACTATTTGTAGTAGAATCATCTGATTGTGGGTAAGGTTTTTGTTGTTCTCAAATTTTGATTTCCCTCTTATCCCCTATAAGAAAATGAATAACTCTATCTGCACAGAAAGAGATTAAGGAAAAAGAACCTTAGAGTAACATATAACAAGTTTTTGAAAACCTTCTACACTTTGAACTTATCAAAAGTTCAGGTGGGTATACCTTTTGTGAATACTTTCACACTTTTAAATGAGATCCATAGTAAACCAGTGTCAAAAACCACTGGATTTCATCACGTCAACATAAATTCAAATACTAAAGGAAAAACTTGCATTCATTTTCAGTATTGATCTTCAAGAAAAGATAGAAAGAAATCCTACAATCTGATGCCAGTGCCTTATCTGGGCTACAGAGTCACCTAAATCAAACAATAATTCTCAAAACGGAACACTCATATACATCTCATCATTTTGGCTTTTATGAATCCCATACATGCCTGACATATATATAGATTCTCTCCCATTTAACTAAAACAATTCATCAGATTCATAGCAACAAACAATAGACTTGTTGACAAAAGTATTTCATGCACATTTAATCCCTCTCCTGAAGAGAAAAGCTAGAAATAACATCTACAAGATTTCCTTACAATCCATGTTCAACCGAATAACCCTAGATTATCCAAATGAAACTAACAAACTAAAGAATGCACACCAGAAGACAAAGGAATTTTACACCTAAAACTTTGATTTGTATATTCATATTCATTCATAAGAACATTACATAACTCAGAGAAATCTCCTTAAAACTAGAAAAAGGTCCTAAATATATTTTGCCAGAGTTTCTTTACAAAATTCTTGTGATCCCTTTTTTTACTAGTCCTGGTGTCCATTTATAACATTATGGATGCATACAAGCTTCAAACTATAGACACCTAAAAATGGTCAACGCTTGCGGAGTCATACTTTAACATTTGTGCATTGCCTCATTTTAGGTTTTTGCGTCGCATTAACATTTCTTCCATGTTATGCACTTGGTTTTTATCATTTGTGAGCATCAAGTCATTCTTCTACATTCTTCATCTGTCTCACTTTCGAATTTGGTCTTGTTGACAACAATCTTCAGTCATGATTTTGGTCGATCTTTGTCCTTGTCAATCTTGTCATATTGTGATCGATTTGTCATCGATCCTTGTCCTTTTCAATCATGTCAATTTGGTCAATTTGTCATTGATTTTTGTCAACCAATCTCAATCAAATCTTTTATCACATTGGTCATTTATCAATTCAAAATCATGATCGAATCGATATCAACTATCCTTTGTCAAGACCTAATTGTCATTCTCGCATTGCTAATTCATCTTCTAGGGTTTCATGATTTAATCATTTAACCTTGTCTGCCATTTCTTCCTCTAGGATTAAATAATTAATTATTTATCCTAAGTCTTTGTGTCACAATTAAATGTTCATTTAATTGGCTAATTATTCCTCTTTGTGAATTAATTAATAAATGAAAGATTATTAATTAATTTACCTAATTCCTAATTTCATCATTTATTAATTCCTAATTTTCCTAATTCCTCCTATTTTCTAATTTTTCTAATTTCTTAATTCTTAATTTCAATTTCTTCCTATTTCTCTCCTAAATTCATGGAAATGACATGTCAATTTGTCATAATTTGTCATAATTGACAATCAATCAATTTTGACATAGAAGTTGTCATAATTTGTCATAAATTATCAATCAACAAGTTTTGCATAGAAAGTGCATAATTTTTCATAATTTGTCATAATTGACATAATTGATTTGCAATTTCCATTTGAATTGAATCATGCTAATCTTGTCATCTCTCCAATTCTTCCATAAATTGGATGAATTTCTTCAATCAAACCCCTTGATTAATAATCCTTAATCAGACTATCGAATTTCTAGTACTCTTGATCAAAAATCTTGTCTACTTGCTTTCAATCATGTATGTGCACTTGTAGGTGAGATCCACAACCAAACCATTTGAAGAGGAAAGAAGAACAATGGAGCCGCATGAAGGAGCATTCAAATCACATCTTTGGTTTGCATAATCTTTGCTTTTGAATGTTTTTTATTTCATGTCTCTATTGAGTGTTGTTTAGGATAGATTCATTGCAATGAATGGTTTTTGTGATTGAGCTAATGATTAATGAATATTTTCTATTTGCTTGTGATGATTTCCTATTTCCTATGCTACATTAATTGGTGAACCCGACGTGAACACTAACCATCTAACCACTTTATGGTGTTTTGAGTGCTTTCAAGTTGATTTTGCAGGCCAAAAAACCCAAAAATAGGGTCGTGCAAGGTTTTCTGGAAACTTCTGCGCTTGTGTGAAGCAACCTGCACTTGTGTTAAGCATTTTGCGCTTGTGTCATGACTTCTGCGCCTGTGTCATGACTTCTGCGCCTGTGTAAAGTCTAGAACAAGGGTAAAAATGTAGTGTTTTACTTGAAATTTGTTTAGTTTTTTGCATTCTATTTTCTGTGCTTTGGATTTTGGTACTAATTATCTATGCAGAATCTTGGCATACGCATGGCAAAGACAATAAATCAAACTACTAACATGTGTTATGCAGAATCGATAGTCAAAGACAACAAATCAAACCTCTAACTTGGGTTTTGCAGGTTGCCTTGGAGAAACAACCAAACTTTGTGTTTGTGTTTTTTAATTAGGCACTTAGTGATTTCTAAATAGGTTGGAATAAACATTTTTGTGCTTTGATTGTTGAGTGTGACATTGGAGTAGGAGAGTATGCTCTCATCCTTCTTAGGGTGATCAGAAATCCAGATCTTCGATACCATGCTTGTGTCTTTGATTGTGTGTCTCCTTTAGAGGGCCTACCTTCCCGACCACTTTGCTTTTGCAAGCAAGTGATAATCATGAGAAGGGAATGACCCAAAGTGAGTACGACTAGAATACCTTGGCATTCTAACTCACTATACAAAAAAAAGTGAAAAAAAAAAACAAAAAAAAACTGCACTTGTGTAAGGTAACCTACGCCTGTGTCAAGCAACCTGCACCTGTGTAATCCTGCGTCTGTGTTATGACTTCTATGCCTGTGTCATGACTTCTGTGCCTGTGTAAAGTCTAGAACAGAGGTAAAAATGTAGTGTTTTACTTGAAATTTGTTTAGTTTTTGCATTCTATTTTCTGTGTTTTGGTTTTTAGTACTAATTATCTGTGCAGAATCTTGGCATATGCATGGCAAAGACAACAAATCAAATTACTAACATGTGTTATGTAGAATCGATAGTCAAAGACAACAAACCAAACTTCTAACTTGGGTTTTGTAGGTTGCCTTGGAGAAACAACCAAACTTTTGTGTTTGTGATTTTTAATTAGGCACTTAGTGATTTCTAAATAGGTTGGAATGAATGTGTTTGTGCTTTGATTGTTGAGTGTGACATTGGAGTAGGAGAGTATGCTCTCATCCTTCTTAGGGTGATCAGAAATTCAGATCTTCGATACCATGCTCATGTCTTTGATTGTGTGTCTCCTTTAGAGGGCCTGCCTTCCCAACCACTTTGCTTTTGCAAGCAAGTGATAATCGTGAGAAGGGAATGACCCAAAGTGAGTACGGCTAGAATACCTTGGCATTCTAACTCACTATAAACAAATACTTGATGGGTGAAAGCTTTGAAGGAAGGGTTACATGGGAATTGCAGTTACTTGGGAAGTGATGACCCTTGAACTCTTTCTCATATCAACATCTAAGTAGGACCTCATGGTCTAAATTGTGCTTGTGCGACTACATTCGTTTGGTATCTTGATGGGCTTAATGTCTCAATCACGCTTGCATGACGTCAAGGAGTAACGCTTAACAAAAATCCTGACTAAACACCTTGTATTTAGAGGCCATAAACCCTTCTAGTTGCTTGAGAAGGACAAGTTCCGATACTTGGAAGAGATACTAAGTTCGCCATGGGGATATTTCCATGGGGACTAATGCTTGGCTGCCCTGAGAAGTGAGTGCCATGGAGGGGAGCCCGTGGGGTCAAGCATCTATGTATTCTCCTTGAATCCCATAATGAGTCTACCTCTCAAGTACCTAATGTCCTTGCCATCCATAAGAAATGTGTGAATGAGCATGATTGTCTTGAGTCTAAGTTGAAATATCTTGAATTCTTTGCTTGTCAAAAGTTGAATTGTATCTCATTTCAAGAACAAGGTTAAGAATAAGAGCATTCAATCCAACAAAGTTCAACACACCTTCAAGCATGGTTGTCAAACATTTTTCAAAGTCTTGTCTCAACATTTATGTCACTTGCATTTAGGTTCATCCTAGGTTGCATTTTGCAAAGTTCATTGTTAAGTACCAAGGTTAGGTTCCACCTAAGTCATACTCCTTTGCATATCAATAAGGGTCGTCCATTTTGCATATGTCCTCTTGCATTAAAGTCATACCATTGTCATACATTTGCATTTGCATATCCTAAGTCTCTTCATCAAGCTTAGGTCATTGTCATATCATATTAGGGTCACTTGCATAGTAATTATCCCTTATCATATAGTGTCAAAACTAGGTTTTGTCATCCTTGAGTAATAAAAATCTTTGATAAACCCTAAGTCATTGTTAAGAAGTCTAGACCTTATCAAACCTTTTGTCCTTTTGTCATCAATGTCATTTCATCAAACCTAGCTTAGTATCCAAGCATATAGGGGAGACATTGTCATCTTGTCCTTTGTCACTTAGTCCTTTTGTCCTTCGAGGTATAGACATCATTCCAATTTCCCAAGGGTCCCTCTCTTAGATTTGCATTCATGAGTTTGTCAAAATCTTGAAAAACAACCAAAAACATAGATTGCATGCTCGTCTATCTAGTTTGCATTTAGTTGCATATCATATATTATCCTTGAAAAATTCCAAAAATATTGCATTTGCATAGTGACATGTCTATTGAAACAAGGTTCCAAGCACCAATGATGCAACAAAGTTTGACATATCAACCGACAATGCAATCAAATTTTAATCCAAGGAAATCATAATTCTATCCAACCCAACAATAAAGCAACATTGATCAAACTTTTTATGATGAAACAAGTCTTCAAATACAAAAACTAGAGGAGAAGCTAGCTCAAGAAGAGGAGATATTGGAACAAAGAGTGAAAAACATTAAGAAGAATAGATCACAAATGTCCAAAATGTTTCAAAAATTGCCAGGTTGAAATCCAAAGATTGAGCCAATTGATGTAAGATATCTTCTTGAGCGATCAGACATACCAGCTCTCCTCTCCCAAATAGAGATGATGAAACAATTTCAAGAAAAGAGACAACATCAATTTCAACATTATGTGCCTCCACAACAAGAACAAGAAGGTGTTTACTATCAATCAGATTTTCAACCAATACAACCAATGGTCCAATTTCAACAATATGTCCAACCAACTATACAATGTCAACAAATGGTTCAACCAATGGTGGAATATCAATGTCAACAATCACAATCACCAAACATTCAAAAACAAATGTTGCAGCCCACACCAAGCCAAGTTTTGAACATGTCAAACCAATTTGATCAACATCTAGTCCAATATCAAAACATGACATCAAATAAAAAACAAGTTCAAATTCCAGGTCCAATCATGTCAAAACCTCGAAAGAAAGGTGGCTTTATTGCAATGATCTTAAGGAAATTACCAAGTGAGTTCTTTGAGGAAGATCAAGATAATACAATTATCTCTAGCAATGCCTCATCCCCTCGCAAGCAAATTGACTCTCCAGTGGCATCTATCCCTACACCTCTAGAAGTTTCACAAGAACCTTCCATATTGTCCTCATCAAACAATACACCCAAGGATGCAATTACCCAAGAGCTATCCATAATTGATTGCCAAGATAATCCAACTCATGATGCACATCCTTGTCATGTTTCAGAAATACTAGACCCAATGCAACCATGGACTTTATTGCCATTACCTGTTTTAGAGGATCCCATTTGAAGTCTCTCTTCCTCATGTTCAAGCATTGATTCTTTGCCAAAATCCATCACAAATGTTCAAAGTGCATCTCCTTCATGCCAAAACATTGATTCCTTGTCCGAATCCTCCATCCATATCCAAAGTCCAACTTCATGTCAAGAGGATAATTTAGAGCATGAAGAAATGAGTCCTAAAGAAGATCAAGATCAAGATCCTGAAAACTTATCATCCCATCCAATTGTTGACCAGGACCCCATGTTCCCAAACACTCACGATGATTCCCCTATTTTTGTCCATCCTATCCAAAGTCCTATTGACACTCCATTCCCCGAGCAAGATCAAGACATCCCAGTCCATCCAATCCCAAACGATCCCCTTCCATTTCATGAACAAAATGTCCTTTCAAATCCCATTGACATTCCAGATATCCCTTCCATCCTTTCCGATGATCCCATTGAAATTCAAGAGCAAAACACCTTTAAAGAGGATTCCAATGATCTTCCTCCTTGTCAAGATCAAATTATTCTTTTGAATCCTCCACAAGATCTTTTTGTTCCTCCATCTCCTTGTCTTAATGCTCCATATACACTCCAAGATCGCATTTCTTTTGATGATCCCATTATTTCTCCCATTCCATCTCTTGAAGAGCCTATCATTGAACCATGTCCACTACACAATCCTAATTGCCCTCATGATCCTAATCCCCCTCATGATTCTAAAGTGTCAGTGCAAGATGTTCATGAACCCTCGACATGCACAATGGGTTCTTCCACTTTGGTGCAATCTGATCCACTTCAAGATCTCATTATTTCTCTCATATCATATCCACCTCATAATGGACTCGCATCTTCTTCCCAAAGAAAAGAGTATCCTACAAGTCAAGATATTCATAAAGGCAAAGGAGTAGACCTTCATGAGAAAGAACCCCTTCATATCAAAGAATATACTAATGGTCATGGCTACAAAGCTCACACTCAAGGCATTGGTATCCCTTCAAAGTCAAAATCCAAATGTCCACCTTCCCCATCATCCCTTCCATCCATCTTAGGTCCTTATATCCCTTCGTCCTCTATGCAAGGTCAGCAAAGGCACACATCCTTGAGTAAATTTCATCCATCCAAAAGAAGTCCATTTCATTCATATCCATCCATGCATTCCTTTCCCCCTCCAAGCAATTTGAATGCCAAGTATAAAAATCATAAGTCTAGCAATCCACATGTATTCAAGGATCAACATGTCCAATATAATCGACATGTCAAAACAAAGAACAATATGATCTATAAAGAAAAAAATATATCCAAAAGGCCACAGAGGCCCACTGAGCAAAATAAAGCAAAGTCAAAATATATATGGGCTCCTAAATCCCTTGTGCAAGCAATGCACTCTAAGGAACCACAAAAGCATGAAAAATCAAAAACCATGTGGATCCCTAAGCAGCTCCTTGAAGCACAAAAGCCTAAAGAAACATCAAAATTGGCATCTACAATTGCTATTCCTCCATCCAAACATTCCAAGTCTATTCCTCCATCACCTTCTTTATCCATTTTGGGCCCTTATGTCCCAAAATCCATAGCCTTTCCTTCGTCAAAATCTCAATATCCAAAATACATCTTTCCTCCATCAGTCCATCACCCCTCAAGGTGTGTGCCAATGTCGATCTTGCCTTCATTTCCATCCAGTGAAGCCCAATTCTTCCAATACCCTACCTATTATCCAATGCATATTTTTCATCCTTCGATCCCTTTGATCCAATCCTTTGCATAAATCCTCACCTTAGTTTCATCTTATTGTCCATGTCCTTATCCTACCAACGTCTTTGAGCATGCTTTTAAAGGTCATGGTCCATTTTCTTTTCAAGGCTACTATCCAACAAAAAGATGCTTGATTCCTTATTCCATCCCCTATAATGTGTCCATCTTCTATTGAAAAAGTCAAAATACAAAAAAAAAGTGAAAAAAAAAAAGAAAAGAAAAGAAAAAAAAGAAAAATAATTCATCCACTGGTGAAAACCTGGCAAACAGGTGCTTTGGGCAAGTACCATGATGAAAACTTGGCAAATAGGCATCATGCATAATCTATGAACTTCTTGCACACCACACTTGGGGGCAGGTTTCCTCCTTCATATCATATTTCCCTTCACTATCCTATCGAACCCCTGTCATTACCCTTCATATCCTATTGTCCCTCATGTCCAGTTTCCCTTTCCACCTTTGATCTTGACAAGGCTGACGATCTTCATGAGAATCATGTATCTTGTTTGCAGCTTTTAGTCCATCCTAGCTTTTGGTCATTTATCCATTTTCTTGTTATAACCTTTCATCCATATTCCCTGGCTTATTGCAACTATCTGCCACTATCCCTTAGCCAATCCTGACCTTTAGTCCACGTCCCTTATCCATTCTTGGTCTTGCTTATCTTATCCATATATTATCACTATCCATACACTCTTTTTCATCCCTTGATCTTGATCTAACATAAGGACACAAAATTTAAACATGGTTTCAAAAACCTCTTGACATGTCCCTCATGCCGTGTTCCTGCTTTACATTGTCATATCCAGTCTCTTGTTCCATCACGCCATAGCCCTTGAAAATTGCATCCATATTGTCTCCATGATAAAAGGCCTTTGTCTTCTCTCTATTCACCATCATTTCAGAAAGCCTATTTATTCACTTGTCATATTCCTTGCCTTGCTAGACACTGGGGGCAAAAAACCTCTAAAAATTGAAAATGTCCTGAAATAATTCAAAAAAAAAAAATTTCAAAATGTCCTGAAAAAAGATCATTAAAAAAAAAAACATTTAAAAATGTCCTGAAAAAAATCAAAAACATTTTAAAATGTCCTGAAAAAATTCAAAAAAAATTGAAAACTATCCTGAAATAATTCAAAAAAAACATATAATGTCCTGAAAAAAATCCCTAAAACAAATCAAATAAAGTCCTGAAAAAATGAACACAAAAAAATTGAAAAATCCAAAAACACGCATTCTGCAATAAATAACCTCTCTATGCATAGATAGCTCACTGAGTATGCATCCAACAACAATTAATCCCAACATTGTGCTTTAATGAAATCATGCGTAAACAAATGAACTCTTTCCATCAAACTAGACATTCAAACTGATCACAATTGTCATATCAATCGAACATTACCATCAAATCATTTCTCCTTGTCTCTACTATCATGGGTCTTATACAGGGTGTGGTATACTCGAAACCAGACTGTGCCCTATCTTAGACGGGGTACTGCATGTCCTGAAACCAGACAGCATGATTGTCCTATCAACGCTTTCAACTTTTGACAATGAAGATCAAGATGTTTGTTTGATTTGTTGGAATTTGTGCATCTTATCTTTCTATTAATTTATCTTCGATCATGCTCCTATGTTTCTCGATGATGTCACTGAGTGATTTAGAGTGACTGGGATGGTTCATGGTCCCTTTCTTTTTTTGTGATTGTTTTTTGTCTGTGATGTGTCTGTCTTTTGCAAAGAGGGTTGCATTTCAGCTCTGGCCTTCAATGCCATGATGCTACGCATCCGTTTTGCTACATAAAAATAAAGGTTCTCACCTACAAAGTGCATTACTGAAAGCAAGTTTTTCTTCAACTGTCCTCTGTTTCATTTTCTTCTTACTAACATTTCTTCCATCCGGTCAGATAGTCAGTTCGGTCTAGTGCTCCGATTTCCAAACATACATGTTGCATCCTACATCCATTTGGTTCGTACATCTGCATTATATCAAGCATCATATCAAGCATTTTATCTATTTCATATTATAAATGCATCAAAAACACCTAAAAAATGCATCCATACATGTTCCACAATGGTACATAAATAGTGCATACGTCATCCATACATGAAAAATAACCATACGTCATAACATATTGCATCCCATCATATTGATACATATCATATTATCTATCACAAAAATATCGGAGTACAAAATTGGACTGTTTGTCCTAAGTATGGCCCGCAGGCTGACTACAAAATGTCAAACTACATAATGTCCACTGTCTATCCTAAGGAGCATGTGCCTCTATCACTGGGTGCTCCCTCTGTCCTCCTCATCCCTACCATGTCTCACGGATGATGTCCCTCCTATTCCTGGCTATGGTGGTCTCATAGGTCCACTCACCCCCATGCTACTCAATGACCTCCGAGAGCGTGCCCTGCTCTCTATCCTTGATCATGCCCGATATGAAGGTGCTCTCTGCTCTGGTGGAACTGTACTCTCATATAGTGTCCTCTAATGGTGTATCTCCTCTCTAGTCTCTACCAGCATCTGTCCTAGCTCCCGTACATTGGCATCCCGAATCGACCCAATATACTCAGTGACTCTCTATCCTTCTCGTTGTGCCTGAGCTACTATTGTATCTCGAGCCACTATGAGTCTAGCTATCTCCACTCTGAATTGCTCATGCTCTCTCTCTAAAGTCGCAATGTGATCCTGCTGACTCGCTATGATATCCCGACACATCTCCATCTCCTCTGTCCTAGCTGTCTCTGGCTCTATGGGTATGTCCTGTAATGCCTCCTGCTCCCCATCCTCTTCTCCATCCTCGTCATCATCCTCATCTCCATCCTCATCATTCCCACCATCCTGCTCCCCATCCTCATCATCCCCACCATCCACATCTCTATCCTCATCATCCCCATCATCCTCATCCCTGCCCTCATCCTCCTCATCCTCATCATCTCCCTCCTCATCTCCTGTGAGTGGGAAGTCCTGCTGTCACCTAGGTACTGGAATGTCCAGACCTGTCAATGGCACTCGCCGTCGTCGTGCAAACCATCTCTCATACTCCTCTGTCATCCCAGCATCCACCACATCTGATCTCCAATCCCATGGTCTCTATTGTAGCTGTGAGAAGTCAGCATATGCTGTGTGTGGCTGAATAATACTCCCCCACTGACTCGTCTCTCTGTGTGATCGGGCAAAGTGTGCAATCCTCCTAGGTACATCCTGCCTCTCTCCAAACTGTCGTCTGACTCTCTCTAGTAGGTACATCTCAATCACTCTCTGGTGATTCACTAGTCACCCAATCAGGTACCTCTCCTATCTACAATATGGTAGCTCATCACTCTCATCTGACCATCCCGGGCAATCACGATGTGGCCTCCATATGAACTCTCTCAGTCTGTCTAGCTCATGTCGCCAATATAATATGTATCCAAAAGGACCCTGTCTCAGTGCTCCACCACAGCAATACACATATGGTCGGTGTGGTACTACCTGTCTCTCTATCATCGATCGACATATAGCTATGTGCTCAAATGCCCATACTTGTAGTAATGTGACTCCACAGCTCAATGTCTGAACTCCCTGATATGCTATCTGATGCAGTTGAAAATACAGCATAGCCAGTACACATGGTCCCCATGCGTACACTGTCCCTTCTATCACCATCCGCTCTAGCACTCTTCCCCATTCAATAGGGAATCCATGTCCTCATCTGTCTCCTGCTAGTAGACACGCTATCACCACAGCTATCACCACATATCGTCGATCATACTCTGATGCCATAGTCTCCCAGCCAATCTCCCTCTTGACAATATCCAAATCATCTGCGTTGCACTCAAACAGTCTGCACAATGCATCTCTCCCTGTCACTGGGTCATACTCTATCATCTCTCCATGAATCGGAATGTGGAGGATACGCCATACGTCCTCCAGTGTCACCATCGCCTCTCCAGTCGCTAGATGGAATGAGGAAGTTTCTGAATGCCATCGCTCGGCCAATGCGGTAAGTAGTCCTGTGTTTTCCCTAATCTTAGGCATGAATGTGACATAGTATATCCCCAGTCCTGCTAAAGTATCTCTCTCTGTGCTCCTAAGTCTGTGTCATAGCATGAAGCAATCTGGTCGGTTCTCTCGCGTGATCAACGGATACTGTTGCCTCTACATCACAATTGGGGCACATTTTTGTCAGTTTTAGGGTTTGCTCCTATGGGTTGCATTTCCTCATTTTCATGTTCAAATCAGGGTGTTTTTCATCTAATCTGACCTATGCTACCCTTATCCCCCCGTTCTGGATCATTTGCATGTCATTTTGACCAAAATTAGGGTTTTTCCATGCACAATTGCACCTGTGTCAGGTAACCTGCGCCTGTGTCAGGTAACCTGTGCTTTTTTTTTCCTACACAAGCACAAAAGACCCTACACAAGCCAAGATTCGCCCTACACAAGCGCAGGAGTCATTTTTTGCATCCTCTGTGGGCCCCGCAATGTCCCGCAAGCAATCACAAGTCATGAAATTGAAAACATGGGTTTTTGAGATCCATACCGTTGCTTCTGCATCATTCGGTCATCTGAATGTGCATACACGTTCCCTAAGGTGATCCGCCATTGGAATGTTCGCCATCTCTCTGCAAGTGTCCTTGTCCAGATCAACAAATTCTCCTCTTTGTCTAGTGCAAATGAGCAATTTTCACTCTCTTAGTCCCATTTATAGATCTTTGTCCGTGCCTCGATGGACATGCATCCTCTCCATCTTATGTTGGTCATGGTCTTGTGCATCTTAAATTGCTTGTCCTTCCTACATCCAATCTCTGATTGTCAGTCCGTTCGATCCTATCATTTTTATCGATCAATTGGCCTCTTTTCTGCATGTTTCCGGCCAATTCCTCGAGGAGGCATGCATATGTCATTGTCATTGTCTAGGGAATTTTCATTATTGTTCTTTGAAACAATGCTTAAAATTGCATTGTCTCAAACAGGGGCAAAATGTAGACACCTAAAAATGGTCAACGCTTGCGGAGTCATACTTTAACATTTGCGCATTGCCTCATTTTAGGCTTTTGCGTCGCATTAACATTTCTTCCATGTTATGCAATTGGTTTTTATCATTTGTGAGCATCGATTCATTCTTCTACATTCTTCATATGTCTCACTTTCGAATTTGGTCTTGTCGACAACAATCTTCAGTCATGATTTTGGTCAATCTTTGTCCATGTCAATCTTGTCATATTGTGATCGATTCGTCATCGATCCTTGTCCTTTTCAATCATGTCAATTTGGTCAATTTGTCATTGATTTTTGTCAACCAATCTCAATCAAATCTTTTATCACATTGGTCATTTATCAATTCAAAATCATGATCGAATCGATATCAACTATCCTTTGTCAAGACCTAATTGTCATTCTCGCATTGCTAATTCATCTTCTAGGGTTTCATGATTTAATCATTTAACCTTCTCTGTCATTTCTTCCTCTAGGATTGAATAATTAATTATTTATCCTAAGTCTTTGTGTCACAATTAAATGTTCATTTAATTGGCTAATTATTCCTCTTTGTGAATTAATTAATAAATGAAAGATTATTAATTAATTTACCTAATTCCTAATTTTCCTAATTCCTCTTATTTTCTAATTTTTCTAATTTCTTAATTCTTAATTTCAATTTCTTCCTATTTCTCTCCTAAATTCATGGAAATGACATGTCAATTTGTCATAATTTGTCATAATTGACAATCAATCAATTTTGACATAGAAGTTGTCATAATTTGTCATAAATTATCAATCAACAAATTTTGCATAGAAAGTGCATAATTTGTCATAATTTGTCATAATTGACATAATTGATTTGCAATTTCCATTTGAATTGAATCATGCTAATCTTGTCATCTCTCCAATTCTTCTATAAATTGGATGAATTTCTTCAATCAAACCCCTTGATTAATAATCCTTAATCAGACTATCGAATTTCTAGTACTCTTGATCAAAAATCTTGTCTACTTGCTTTCAATCATGTATGTGCACTTGTAGGTGAGATCCACAACCAAACCATTTGAAGAGGAAAGAAGAACAATGGAGCTGCATGAAGGAGCATTCAAATCACATCTTTGGTTTGCATAATCTTTGCTTTTGAATGTTTTTTATTTCATGTCTCTATTGAGTGTTGTTTAGGATAGATTCATTGCAATGAATGGTTTTTGTGATTGAGCTAATGATTAATGAATATTTTCTATTTGCTTGTGATGATTTCCTATTTCCTATGCTACATAAACATTCCTAAAAAAAGTTTGTTACAAACCACAATACTCTCCAAGAAATGGTTACAAGTCTTTTTCAATATCAATGGCTTCTTTTGTTTGTTGTTCTACTGCAACCTTTTCTATCTGCTCTGGAGTATCTTCTTGTTGTTCGATATATTTATCCTTCCACTCCTAGAAAATGTCATCACTTGGCCAAGCAAAGCTGACAACCTTCTGATTCATCCCTTCTAGCCTTTTCCAAGTGACTCTTAACTGCCCAACTTCTATTTCTATGAAACCATAATGTGATTTCACCTTTTCAATTTCTTCAATTGTCTGGACAAATAAGGATGTGTCATCAGTGTTAATAATTTGATTAACCGTTTGGGACAAATTGTGGTCCAGTTCTTCTAGCCAGGTCTTCTCTTCTTTTAACTAAACTGGACCAACAAAATCCTATGGAAACAATTCAAATTTGTGATTTGAATACTCTTTTCTATATAGTTGGGCTTTTCTTTTTACACCTACCCTTTACTCTGAGAGTATATTCATTTCTTTTATAGACTCACTGGTGGACCTAAGGTTGTCATTCTCCTCTACATCTACATGGGATGAACACATGAGGTCTAACTCCTTAACTTTAGGCATCCATTTATTAAGGATTGGTTCCAAGGTGGCTTCATCCTCTCTTAATTTAATCAGAATATTCAAGATCCTTTTCATAGAGATGTATACAATAGAAGCCTTGACCGAATCTGTAAACTTCAAGATTATGGCTTTTACCTTTTCTTCATGCTTGCTTGCAAACAAGGCTTGTGCTTGTTTCAACTTTTCCAACTCATGTTGGACTGTTTTAGCTGACTGGAAACTAGAAGGCATAGGAGAAGGGGGATACTCTATAATGGGACTGGTAGGTGGAGGTCTTGCTAGAGAGGAGGCTATCATGAGAGTGGAGGATTCACCTTGATGGTGATAACCTGCCAACTGACTCTAAAGTCTAGTAATAATGTTGTCTCTATTGGCTATTCCTTCTTTGGCCTCATTGTAAGCCTTTAAGATGGTTTCCAATTTCAATTGGAGATTTTCCCTTTCTTTTGCCTCTTTTTCTGCTATCACCACACTGAAATTTGTAGTCTCCAAGACTATGCTTGCAGATTCCACTACCCCTGTATCTTAGACTATCTTTATAATCATGCCTCCTAGGAAACTAGAATCTGATACACTTTTCCTCTTTTTACTCTCATCCTTCTTCAGTGACCACATGACTAGAGAAACATTATCCTTGCTGAAGGTCACTCCTTCCATGGGTTTTGTTTCCTTTCTCACTACTTCAAGAACTAAAGCATCAACTATATCCCATTTAGGGAGGATTAAAACACTAGCCTTAGACACCATCTCTCTTCCCTTCTCAGGAGTAATAGTCTTAAACTCTTCAGTCATTTATTTCTTTATTTCTTCTTCTACCTAAGTTACATCTCTGAGAGGTTCTTCACTCTTCCTTTGCTCACATCTGACTTTGAATTGTTCCATATTTTGCTTCCACACAAATTGCATGAAAGCCCCTATTGTAACAAAATTACTATCAGCCAGGAACTCCTCACTGGCTTGCTTAATAGTAAGGTCTAATTCTTGGACCTTTAGCTCACCATCAGTCAAGTTCATTTCAGCACTAGGTGGCTCTTCTGGCATCCCCTCTTGGTGTTGGCATTATGTGAACCGGTATAAGGACATAATGACATTGTATGTTGTCATTAATGTCAATATCCTAAAGAGGTGAGAACCGACATATGTGAGAACCAGTATAACACTATGAACTGACATTTGTGCCAAAGTGAAGTGGTGTGTTTGTTCAAACTGAACTGGCATATGGTTATGGGAACCAGCATATGGTTATGGGAACCGGCATATGGTTATGGAAACTAGCACATGGAAGCATTGTGTGACTACCGATTGGTAGTCTCAACTTCAGGGTTTCCAGTTGAAGTGATTCGAGACTGTGTGGCTCAACTAGTGACTTTGTGTGATGAGTCAGCATGATAATGAAGAACAGATCATGTTGCCACGTAAGCTTTGTGTACGTGAAGGATCTTGCATGAAGGAGATTTTTCCTATCTACCTCGGGAATGTGTGAATTTTGTAAATGGTGATAATGCATGATAGGTTATCAGCCGCCATGAAATCAGTGGAAAATGAACAATGGAGATTAATGTAGTGTGCTCAATGGTCAAGATTGAATCATTTGAATTCCTTAACCTAATAGGTTTAGGGTTTAGGGTTTATGCTACTGACCTATCTATTTTCCTATAAGGTCAATGTTGTGATTCTTTCTAGGGTTGTTGGCAAAAGTTTGTGTGTGTGTATCCAAGAGAAAGGATATGTGATTCTTGCCAGACCAGAGGAGAGAAGTGATACCTACCGAGTGTAAGTGTAGAAGGTGAAGAGGAGCTGAAGCAGATCTACATTGGCATTGAGTGCTACTACCAGATCATTGTAATACCTATTGATCTCTAACCACTTCAATAGTTTAGAAATCCCTTAACAGGGTAGCTTTAACCGACTTGCTGTAAATCCTTTAACAGGGTGACTCAAAACCATTGAGTTTTTGAAATACTCTAACAAGGTAACCTTTAACAGGGTTTAATCCTTAACCGGGTATTCTAGCCATCCCTTAACCAGGTGATCCCTAACAAGATTGGTCCCTAATAGAACCTTTTGTATCAGCATTTAACCGGACAAGGCTCCTAACAGAGCAGACTTCTAAAGAGTTCAAAAACAAGCTTGTGGGTATTCATCCCCACCGTGGTTTTTCCCATTTGGGTTTCCACGTGAAAAAATATGTGTGTCATGTGTGATGTCTTCTTCATGTGATGCTATGTTGTTTTCTGTCAAGTGGTGATTCATGTTGATCTAGTTGCTTATATGTATATCTTTCATGGTAGATTACCTGTTCATTCATTAGGGTGAAATGAAAATGAAGTGTTAGATTATATGAGAAGATAAGTGTCAACCGGTTTATGCTTGTCTCAGTTATTCTGGGTTTTGCTAGTTATACTCTGATTAAGGACTATTGTTACTATTTGTCTATCAATGCATAGTGTCTGCTGACAAATCGGTTTAAGATTGTGTTTTTGTCTATACTGATTCACCACCCCCTCTCAGTACCGATTTGGTACTATCCATTCATCATTGTGTTATCAATTGGTATCAGAGCATCCTTCAGGTCCTCTGTGTTATAAGCTTAACCACTTTAGGAAAATATCCTATTCTAATGATGAAGAGGGAAGGTCCAAAGTTTAACAGAGAAGATTTCAGTATATGGAAAGACAGAATGAAGATATACATTAGAAGCATGGGTGCTTAACACTGGAGCTATGTTGAGAATGCCTATGTTGCCCATATCGGTACTCTCACTGATGACCAAAAGAGAGAAATGTAGGAGAATGGGAAAGGCATGGAAGCCCTAATTAGTAGTTTATCTGACATTGAGTTTATTGATGTCCAAGATAAGGTAAATCCCAAAGAGGTATGGGATACTCTTGAAAATATCTATGGCGATGATGAGCATGTAAAACAAGCTAAGGAAGAAAGCCTTAGAGGGATGTTTGAAGACATGCGGATGGTTGAAGGTGAGACCATTCAATAGTATGGAATAAGAATCAAAACCATTGTTGGAGATATCAAGAGTGTAGGTGGTAAAATGGAAGATTCCACTATGGTAAGCAAAGTCCTGAGATCCCTATTGCCAGTCTATGCAATAAGGGTTGCTGCTATTCAAGAGCTGAGATCAATAGACAAGACTAAAGTATCCCTAGATTCCATCATTACAAAGTTGACAACCTATGAGCTAAACAGTTTTGATGGCAGTGTTCAAAAGATTGAATTGGCTTTTAAAGCTTCTGTTGTACCATCTAGAAAAGGAAAAGAAGCTAGCACCAGTGGTGAACCAAGATAGAGTAGAGAAATGGATTATGAGGAGATTTTGATGGCATTTGAAGCTCTCCTTGCTAGGAAACTTCCTAAAGGAACTAGCAAATATAGAGGTAAGCTTCCTTTGAAATGCTTTTCTTGTAATCGGATAGGACATATTGTTGTAAACTGTCCTAATGGCAACAACAAGGACAAACCGGAAAGATTCAAGAAATTCAAAGGAGGAAACCAGAGAAACTATTTTGTGGTAGTTGATGAAGGTGTCACAGATGAGGAATCAGAAGATGAAGAAAATGAAGACATTGTTTTTGTTGTTGTCAAGGAAGATGTGTCAGATAAGAAGGCTCTTGTCTCTAGGTTTGATAATTCCAATGAGTGGATCATTGATAGTGGTTGTTCTCAACATATGACTTGTGACCTGAGAAAGTTTCTATCCTTGGACGAGTATGATGGTGGTGTGGTTCGCTTTGGTAATGATGCACCATGCATGGTCAAAGGCAAAGGGTCCATCTCTCTGAATGGAAAGAGTAGTGCTAACAATGTGTACTAGGTTGATGGTCTCAAACACAACCTTCTAAGTGTTGCCCAGCTGAATGATAGTGGTCTCACTTTGAAATTCAAGAATGGTGAATTGGTGTCCACTGGCATGCAGACTAAAGGTAACCTATTTTAGCTGAATGCAAATATAAGTACATGTCTTATGGCTACATTTGATGATAGCTGGATAAGGAATAGGAGACTCTGCCATGTAAACTTTGATAACATTATGAAGGCTAGTAAGATCAAGGCAGTTAGAGGGTTGTCGGTGCTAAGAAAACTAGATAATTCCTTGTGCAGAGAATGTCAATCAGGGAAAATGTCCTCCTCAACATTTAAAGGTAAACCTTTCACTGCTGACAATTTGCTTGATGTTGTGCAAACTGATTTGTTTGGCCCTATGAAAACTAGGAGTGTGTAGGGTGTAGGTACTTCATGATTCTCACTGATGACTGCTCAAGAATGATGTGGGTCACATTCTTGAAAAATAAATCTGAAGCTTTTGTAAAGTTCAAAGCTTTCAGAGCATTAGTAGAGAAGGAAAGTGGTAAAAGAATCAAGTGCCTGAGAACTAATCAAGGAGGGGAATTCACTTTTGGTGAATTCAACAAGTACTATGAAGAACATGTCATCAAGAGACAACTGTCTGCCCCTCGGACTCTAGAGCAGAATGTCCTAGCAGAGAGGAATAACCAAACTATGGTTGAAGTAGCTAGAACCATGTTGATTCAAGGAAAGGTAGCTCACACCTTTTGGAGAGAAGCGGTGAGCACTGCAGTCTACACAATGAACCGGGTACTCATCAAGAAAGGTAAGGATAAAAATCCTTATGAGTATTGGATCAATAAGACACATGTGGTTAGCTACTTTAGAGTGTTTGGTAGCAAATGATACATCAAGAGGAGTGAACACCAGAGAAAATTTGATGCTAAATGTGATAAGGGAATATTCTTAGGGTATTCCACCAAGAGCAAAGCTCTCAAGTGTTTCAATAATAGGACTCAGAGAATCATGGAAAGCATCAATGTAAGAGTTGATGAAACCTTTGAGAAAACTGAGAAAACCAGTAGTGAGCAAGTTGTAAATGAACCAGTTGTTAGTCATCCAAGTACCAGTAATAATGTTCCTACACCGGTAGATATAGATGTTGATACTGATAGAGATGAGGATGAAGAAGAAAAGAAAGAGGAATCTATCAAGACCATTCCTCAGTATGTCAAGTTGAATCATGATCCTAAGCAGATCATAGGAGATAAGGATCCAAGAATCCTTACAAGAAGAAAGGTTAGAGAAAACTCACGTATGATCTCTGAATTTGAGCCTAAATCATTCAAAGAGGCACATAAAGATGAACACTGGATCAAGGCAATGGAAGAGGAACTTTAGCAGATAGAGAAAAATGGTACATGGTCTTTGGTACCCAGACCGGAGCATAAAAATGTCTTTGGTACTAAATGGGTTTTTAGAAATAAGCTGAATAAGGATGGCACAATGATTAGAAACAAAACCAGATTGGTGTGCAAAGGATATGCCCAAGAAGAAGGAGAAGACTATGGAGAAACCTTTTCTCCTGTAGCCAGATTGGAAGGAGTTCATATGCTTCTTGCATATGCAGCTTTTAAAGGTTTCAAAGTATATCAAATGGATGAAAAATCTACATTGCTAAATGGTGTACTTGAAGAGGAGGTGTATATAGAGCAACCAGATGGGTTTGCCCTATCTGAAGATAGTGACATGGTATGTAGGCTACATAAAGCCTTATATGGTCTAAAGCAGGCACCTAGAGCATGGTATGAATGTCTACATTCCCATCTTGTGAAGATTGGATTTGAGAGAACAAGTGAAGATAGCAATATCTACTTGAAGTCTGAAGGAGATCAGATCCTGATCTATGAGGTATTCATTGATGACATTATCTTTGGTGAAGATGACAAGATGAGTCATTAGTTTGCAAATGAGATGAAGAAAGAGTTTGAGATGTCACTCATAGGGGAGATTAAGTTCTTCATTGGACTGCAGATCCAACAGATGAAAGATGGAATCTTTATCACTTAGTCCAAGTATGTCAAATAGGTGTTGAAGACCTTTGGCATGGAAGATAGAAAACCAGTTGGTACTTTGATGGTGACTAGTTATAAACTATCCAAAGAAGATGACTCAGCATTGGTTGATGAGAAGGAACACCGATCAATGACTGGTAAGTTGCATTATATAGTGCATAGTAGACTAGATATTGCACATGTAGTTGGCATTACTACAAGGTTCCAGAAAATCCCAAGAGAATCCCACTTGGTTGGAGTCAAGCGGATTCTTAGGTATCTAAAGGGAACTATTGACTATGGATTGTGGTATCCATATAGCAAGGATTTCAACTTGAAATTATACACAAATGTTGATTGGGTAGGTAAAGTAGATGACCAGAAAAGCACAACTGGTGATGCATTCTTTCTCAGTGGTAGACTAGTCTCATGGATGAGTAAGAAGCAGAGTTGTATCTCTTAGTCTACAGTGGAAGAAGAGTATGTTGTAGCTTTCACGAACTACACTCAGACAATTTGGATGAAGCATGTATTAAATGGCTTCAAAGTTCCTGTATCTAAATCGGTAAGTATATTTTGTGACAATACTAATGCAATTAACATCTCCAAGAATCTGGTTTTACATTCTAGAACCAAGCACTTTGAACCTAAGTATCATTTCTTGAGGGAAAAGGTTCTAAACAAAGAGATTGCATTGGAAGATGTTTTCAATAAGGATCAGTTACCAGATATATTCACCAAGCCTCTCCCAAAGGCTACATTTATGTACTTAAGAGGTGAATTAGGGGTGTTGCCCCTTCAAGAGGTAAACTAAAGGCATATGCTCCACATCAGTCAGGTATTGCATTGTCCAAAATAATTTTGAATTGATGTGTTGAAGGATGCTACTTCTCAAGAGGAGTAGCATAATGGAACAGGGAAGCTTGTGCCTCCACTTTGGCATTATTGTTAAAGGGGGAGAAGATGTGAAGTGGAAAAGATATCTGCAAAAATTGGGGAAAAGATGTGAAGCAGAGAGATATCTTTTGTATATTGCCATCAATGCCAAAGGGGGAGATTGTTGGCATTATGTGAACTGGTATGAGGACATAATGACATTGTATGTTGTCATTGATGTCAATATGATGAAGAGGTGAGAACCGGCATATGTGAGAATTGGTATAACACTATGAACTGACATTTTTGCCAAAGTGAAGCGGTGTGTTTGTTCAAGGTGAACCGACATATGTGAGAATCGGTATAACATTGTGAACTGACATTTTTGCCAAAGTGAAGCAGTGTGTTTGTTCAAGGTGAACTGGCATATGGTTATGGGAACAGGCATATGGTAATGGGAACTGGTACATGGAAGTGTTGTGTGACTATTGGTTGGTAGTCCCAACTTCAGGGTTTCTAGTTGAAGTGATTCAAGCCTGTGTGGCTCAACCGTTGACTTTGTGTGATGAGTCAGCATGATAACAAAGAATAGATCATGTTGCCACATAAGCCTTGCGTGCATGAAGGATCTTGCATGAAGGAGATTGTTCCTATCTACCTTGGGAATGTGTGAAGTTTGTAAATAGTGATAACACGTGATGGGTTATCAGCCACCATGAAATCAGTGGAAAAAGAACGATGGAGATTAATTTAGTGTGCTCAATGGTCAAGATTGAACTATTTGAATTCCTTAACCTAATAGGTTTAGGGTTTAGGGTTTATGCTACCGACCTATTTTTTTTCCTATAAGGTCGATGTTGTGATTCTTTCTAGGGTTGTTGGCAAAAGGTTGTGTGTGTGTATCCAAGAGAAAGGATACATGATTCTTGCCATACTAGAGGAGAGAAGTGATACCTGTAAAGTGTAATTGCAGAAGGTGAAGAGGAGCTTAAGCAGATCTGCATTAGCATTGAGTGCTGCTACCAAATAATTGTAATACTTGTTGATCTCTAACCACTTCAATAGTTGAGAAATCCCTTAACAGGGTAGCTTTAACTAGCTTGTTGTAAATCCTTTAACAGGGTGACTCAAAACCATTGAGTTCTTGAAATCCTCTAACAAGGTAACCTTTAATAGGGTTTAACCCTTAACTGGTTATTCTAGCCATCCCTTAACTGGGTGATCCCTAATAGATTTGGTTCCTAATAGAACCTATTGTATTAGTCTTTAACTAGACAAGGCTCCTAATAGAGCAGACTTCTAAAGAGTTCAAAAACAAGCTTGTGGGTATTCATCCCCACCATAGTTTTTCCCATTTGGGTTTCCACATGAAAAATATGTGTGTCATGTGTGATGTCTTCTCCATGCGATGCTATGTTGTTTTTTGTGAAGCGGTGATTCATGTTGATCTAGTTGCTTATATGTATATCTTTGATGGTAGATTACCTGTTCATACATTAGGGTGAAATGAAAATGAAGTGTTAGATTGTATGAGAAGATAAGTGTCAACTGGTTTATGATTGTCTCAGTTGCCGGTTCTACTCTGATTAAGGACCGGTGTTACTGTTTGTCCATCAATGCATAGTGTCTGTTGACAAACTGGTTTAAGATTATGTTTTTGTCTATACTGATTCACCCCCCCCTCTCAATACCAGTTTGGTACTATCCGTTCATCATTGTGTTATCACTTGGGTCTCCTCATATGTGTGGGAAATCTCTCTAAGACTCCCTAACTATAACAACTGCTTGGCCACCACCTACTCATCTCCTATATGGATAGGGGACTGAGATGGAGAATTCAAAGGCTCATTGGTTTCCACTTCCTTTCTTATCCTTTGCCTTTTAGGGGAGTCTTGGATGTCAATGACATCCTTAATTGCTCTTTTCCCTCTTGAAGTGGAAGGCTCACCTGTTACTGGCATCATCACTCTATACTTTGATCTCTTATGCATCACATAATCACCAAGTGGGATAGCCTTAGCCAAACTAGGCTTAGCTAGGACCAATTTAACCTTGTCAGGATCATTTTGCATTATAGCCTCCCTTTTTTCTTTCAAGATTTGCATGAGGTCTTCAAAATAAAGAACCAAGAATTTGATTTTAAAGGGATTGAAACTAGAGAGAGGGCCATAACTACTATCAAATTGATGGATGCAATCAAGAGCCCTCTTATATGCAACCCATCTCTCTTTCCTTAGTTCTTGCTCATCTAAATTGAATTCATTTCTAATTATATCTTTAGGGAACTCAAAATTGGTGAGGCCTACCTTTGCACACTACTTTCTTTCTAAACATGCCATTGAAAAAGTCCTCAGGGTCTGCACATCTTGAAACTATATTTGACAGCCTATATGGCTTAAAGAATTCTTCAAAATATTTCTAGCCACCTTTGGTGATTACAAAATGATGGGCCATGGTAATGGTTGGGAAAATGGTCCCTTTACCTCTATTTGTCAGTTCTTCCTCTTGTACACCTCCAATTTGCCTCAAAACTTCTACAATCCCTATCTTCAATGGGACCTAATAGGGAAATAGATAGGGGTACCTTTGAAAACATACACTCTAAAAATGGCAGAAACAGGGTATAAATACATATCTCCCCAATTGTTAACAATCTTAATACCCTCTTCAAACTCTTTAGGTCTAAGGAATTCCAAGAGAGCCTTAGGAATCCTAGGGTTTTCCATGCATAAAATAATTCTAATCTTAGATGCAAAACATCTATCAAACTTTAGATATCTAGCATCCTCTCTATCCCAGGATAAAACAGTGCTCCAAAGTTTAACAGGCATCTCTTCCTTGTCTTTCACTTTAACCAAGTCCATTTCCTTAGCAAAATAATCAGCACCTTTGAACAAAATCATGAGCGTTAAAATAGAGTACCATCCAAACACCCTATCCACCTTACCATTCTTTATCCCTACTAGCCCTGCATGAATTGCATCAGTAAGGTATGGGGCATAATCAAATGTTATTGCCAGGGAGGGGTTTAGAATTTGTGGAATCATCAGCATGTAATGGGTTGGCATATTTTTCTCAGCATCTTCTCCAAAGATCTGACACAGTGCCCAATACATACCCTTAGCTCTTAGAGTAAATGAATTGAGGGAGAATGGTTCCAATGTAATGGGGCCTACAACTATTATCCGCCTATCTTAACAAAGAACTCTTTCAATAGGCCACTCTTAAGATGATCCCTTTGTGCATTATAGATCTGGGCTAATGACTCAAAGTCAATAGGCTCTAACAAATTTGAAGCCTCACTAAGTTTAAAAACATTTCTGAATTCATCATCTTTTATTTCAATTAGGGTTGATCCCTTCACACTCCTGATACATCTAGCTATAGGGTCATAATTCTGTGCAATCAGGGTCAACAAATCTACATCCATGAATACACTAGGAACCACAAGCTTCCCCACATCTAGTTCCCATATGTTATTCAAAGGGTTGAGGGAATGTCTCTTACCAAAACCTACTTTGAACAATCCTAAACCTGACATCCCTATTTCTGGATCCCTTAACCAATTACCTTTATCATACAGGCCATCCCTAATTCTTAGATGAGGTTTCTTTGGTACCAATTCTTTAGCTTTGGCCCCAACATTGGTAGACATGGTTAACTACTCCATAAAATCACCACATATATTCCTATCCTGGTAATTTACTCTTCCTGTCAACTCCCTTCTTCGTGCCATCTTGATAATTCAACTATATCAATTGAAACTTGCATAGATTTCTAATGAAACAATTCTCACAGCAGTGATTGAATGCAGACCAAAATTGCTCTACAACAAACTCATTGAAATGATGCCAACATTCAAGTTGATGTGAACTCTAATACAACAAGTTGGCATTGAATTTTGGAAATTAATCTCACATGCTTCAGCCATCACCTCATAATTGAATTCATAAATCGAATTCAAAAACAAGCTCCAGCGGATCATAAATTCTCTGAGTATTTCCTCTATTTCATTGTTTCGCTACTTCATGGGCCTTAAACCCTCTACACCCTTCTTTTGCGAAACAATGACCACCATTGTATCACGGGAACTTGCACTGCTTTTACTCTATCTGATCTTTCTGTGTTAGTGACGGGCCCTACCTTCTTTTCATTATTTTGTAGGCCTTAAAACTTGTGCAATTTTCCTTCACGAAGCAACACCGGCCATTAGATCATGATCTACCTGCCCAGTCTTTATCTCCAACAACAACTGTCAGTCTTACTAACTAACTGTGCATTACCTTGATGGCTAGCAGTTTTCACCATTTCATAGAGACTAAGCTGCAAGCATCTTCGAGCCACAAAACAATGACAAGCATTGGATTGACCATGAGATGAACACCTTTTAACATGCTTCAGACCCTTCAAGTGGGCCCTTTATCTCGTCACTAGTTAACAAACGCTATGTGGTAGTTAGCCATTTTCTCATGAAGTTCCATCTGGTTCCATTCTGAAACCGCCACGAGCTTTACTTTACTATTCCCCACATAACTACCAGTTGAACCATGGTGGGCCCTCATTGTACACTTTAGAGCCATGTGCACTTAATAAGTCACTCTTACACTCCATAAACTAAACCATCTATCCTGCCATGTCATGCCTTCATGTCTGCCACCTCGACCTACCACTGGACTGCCAGCTAAGTGCCATTGGACCCGCCACCTGCCTTTCGCCATTTCACAATCACTAATCTCAACTTTACTTTAGGCCACGAAACAATGATAGTTGTTCGATTAAAACATACTTAATTGGTCTTTCACTTTATGACTTGCATGTCCTTTGGGCCCACCGGCTCCTTTTGCCATTTCGTAGAGCTTAAAAATCAGGTTACTTATCTTTGTGAAGTAGCGATATCCGTTGGATCTCAAGAACTTGCTTGTCAGTTACCCTTGCTACGACCACCTCAGTTGGGCCCACCACCATTTCGCTATTTCGTGAAAGGTAAAACACCTGCATCTTTTGGCCACAAATCAACGTGATCCGTTGATCTTTTCTAAATCAATCATCCTTTAACCAAAGAAGTCGCTTTCCTCTAGGACCCATCATGTGTTTTCATTGTTTTGTAGAACTTATTTCACATGCATCTCGAGCTAGCGAATCAACACAAGTCATTGGATTTAAAACAAGATGCATTTCTTTACTGTGACAGTCGATCCTCTGGTCGGGCCCACCTAGCCTTTTCGCTACTTCATGATAGGTAACTTTCTAGCATCTTTGCCTAGCGAAACAATGACAAGCACAAGATTTACAATGAGTTTCACAATAATTAAGGGCCCCGACAAACATTAAAATAGGATAAAGGTAAAGGTGCATAGATTTAAAATATTAAGGGATCGCCTAGGGAAATAACTAATGGGGGGACACTTTTCATGATAGACTGACCCTTCTTTAAGTGGTAAAAGTAACTCAAAAATAGAAAATAAGGGTTTTTTGCAAACATAGGACAGGTTAAAACTTGAAAACCTTAAATCCTCTTCTGACCCAAGAAAATCAGAGGCAAAAAGGCCATACTAGACACAGTTTTTGCAGACTTCTTAGCCAACTATGGAACAAGAATATCCATTTTTTAAATAGTGATAACAATAGCTCTGACTGGGGATGGTTGATTGCAAGATCAACACAAGAATTTAGAAACTCTCTGGAGAAACAGACCAAAGACAAGCCCAAAAACAACAACAAAAACAAACCTAAATATGTACAGACAAGAACTTACTATGCATGGACATCAAGAGAAGTAATGTTTTAGGAATTGTCCATGCACTAGAAATTCCTATACCTCACCATTCATATTATGCAAAAAAAATGAATCCTTTCCGTTAAGATCACAAACCACAGAGGGCCCTATCCATAGTGACTCAAATTTTTTGTGTTTTCCCTTATCTTGTGCTTTCGCATTCCATTGAAGAACAACATCACCAATTTGGAACTTTCTCAACAAGGTTCTCTTGTCAAATAGATATTTGGATTGCAATTGGATCATTAAATTCCTCTTGTGAGCCAAAGTTCTAATTTCTTCTATCTCCACCATCTGAATCATGCGGTCTTCCATAGGCTCAGATAACTCCATGTCTTTAGCTCGCAAGAACTTATACACTAGAAGAAGATTATTGCCTGGCACCCTAGATTGTGTGCCATAAACTAATTCAAAAGGTGAAACCCCAATAGCTTTCTTGACAATAATCCTGTTAGCCAATAAAGCTAATTTCAACTTCTACTTGATTCAGCTTGCCCATTACCCTGAGGATGGTAAGGTGAAGAGTAGGACATAACTATTCCATGGCTGGTGCAAAATTCAACAAACTCTTCTAACCTAAAGCTCATGGCATTTTCCATCACTAGTTTTACTGGAACTCAGAATCTAGTTATGACATTATCCATCAGGAAGTCAATAACAACCTTACTTGTGGCTCTCCTAGTCGGTATAGCTTCAATCCATTTGGTAAAATAATCAGTAGCTACTATAATCCACCTATGACCACTTCCTGATTTCTCAATGATTTATCATATAAAATCAATGCCCCATTGGACAAAAGGGGCTTCCACTGTGACTGGGTTGAGGGGTAAATCTCCCCCATACTTAAATTTTGATGAAAACTTCTAGCATGGGTCACATCTCTGGACATGCCCATGGTCATCTTTGAACAAAGTGGGCCTATAGTAACCAGCCTAGACAAACTTACCAATTGTTGTCTTAGCAAAATAATGACCTCCACACACTCCATCATGCATTCTAGTTAACACTCTCTTAGCCTGGGATTTATCCAAACACATTAGCAATGCCCCATTTCTATTCCACCAAAATAGATCACCCTAAATGAGGACATATTTCTGTGACTTCAACTTCAAAGTTCTTCTCTGGTTATGGGTCATTCCTTCTGAAAATGTTGCATCTCTTAAAAAATGCACTATTTCTAAATACCAGGGCTCTATCTCAATACTAGTGACCAGGATGTTCTCAACTTCAACATTATTCACATCAACATCAAGAAGGTTTGATTCAGCCATAAGTTTTGCAAGACCTAAACCTCTCACCAATTTAGTGATCTTAATTTCCAAATGAAATTCCTGGATTCTGGTTATCCATCTACATCTTTTACCTGTGACCTCAGACTGGGATAGAATATCTTCGACAACTGCATGTGGGACATAAGAAATTACTCTTGCATTTACAAGATATGGCCTAAAAGCTTTAATAGCCTTGACCAAAGCATATGCTTGCTTCTCCATAATTTCATACTTTAACTTCATAGCCTATAAATAGTTGCTATAAAAAGCTATAGGATGTTCATATCCTTCATTATCCTTTTGTAAAAGAATTGTAGCCACTATGTGATATGAAGCAAAAGAAAACAAAGAGAAAGGCTTATTGTAGTTAGGGGACTTCAACACTGGTGCCTCCTGAATAGCCCTTTTCATTTCATCAAAAGCCTTTGAAGCTTCTTGATCCCAGTAGAACTTTGTATCCTTTTTAAGCAGTTTAACAATGGGCTTGACTATCTCTGCAAAATTTGCAATAAATCTTCTAACAAAATTTACTTTGCCCAAGAAAGATTGGATACCTTTAACATTCTTCGGTTTAGGCACTTTGTTTATAGCCTCAATTCTTTTAGGGTCAATTCTTACTCCTTCTTTGGAGACAATATGCCCTAGCACCTTCCCTTCAGTAACAGCAAAATGACACTTTTTAGGATTTAAGGACACTCCAAATTCCAGAGCTTTATTGAAACCCTGTTCTAAATGTCCACAGTGGTCATCCGCCCTTTTGGAGAAGCATGTCAGATCATCTTGATATACTACCATGATGATATTGATGAATTCCTTGAAAGCTACATCCATTGCCCTCTGAAAAGTAGCTCCAACATTTTTCAAACCAAAAGGCATTCTAACATACACATATGTTCCCCAAGGGGTGGTGAAAGAGTTTTGAATTGTTCAAATTCTTTTACTAACACCTGGTTATACCTTGAGAACCCATCCATCTTAGATAATAGGTCACAACCAGTTACTCTTTGCAACATAGCTTCCATATTAGGAGAAGAGTAATTATCTTTCAAGGAAGCAACATTTAGGTTCCTAAATTCAACACAGAGTCTTATGTCCCCATTCTTTTTTCTAACCGGGACCAAATTTGAGACCCATGATGAATGCCTTATAGGCTTAATGATTCCCCCTTCCCTAAACTTAGTTAATTCTTGCTGCATTTTTTATTCCAACAGGGGGTTAATAGGTCTTTGTTTTTGTCTAAAAGGCTTAGCATCTAGAAGCAAAGGGACTTCATGCTGAAATAGATCCTATCTATATGCCTTCAAATCCTCATAAGACCAAGCAAAGACATTCTTATATTTCTTTAATAAATTAATAAGGTTTACTCTGACATGAAGAGGCAAATTTTTTCCAATATATACCAACTTAGTGGATGATTTTGTCCCCAAATTTACTTCCTCTAGTTCATCTAACTTAGTGGTTGATTGCTAGTGCAAATGACTATCACTGTAACTAAACATACCTTCTAGTTCTACCAACCCTTTAGGTATTTCATTAGTTTCTAACTGAACTAAGTCATGTCCAAACACAGTTTCTCTATTTTCAACCACTTCCACCAAGGCATTGCAATCAATTTTTTCTCCATCATAGTCATCAATGCATTGTATAAACCTGAGAATATCTTCATCATCAACAAACACTTGCCAATTATATACATTGTTAGAAATGATAGGCCTATCTTTTATCTCAACTACGGATATACCGGTTAGTGTTGCATCATCATTCTTTAATGCTACATTTGCTAAGAAATCTGCCATGATATTCTTAGATCTTTCTATCCAATTTGTAGAGAATGCACTAAAATGCTCAATCACATCCCGTAGTGCATGCTTGTATCTTTTCAATCTATCATTCTTAGATGCATACTTAGCTTTAACTTGACAAACAACCAATTATGAATCTCCTAACACTCTTAACAATTGAATCCCATGCCTTTTTGCAACTTCAAGCCCCAATAACAAGGCTTCATATTCAATAGTATTATTTGTACACTGAAAGGCTGACAAGAAGGAATACTTGAAGGTTATACTTGAAGGGGACACAAATAGAACTCCTGCTCCAGATCCTTCTTTAGAGAAAGCTCCATCAAAATACATGTGTCATAAACCATGCTGCTAAGATTCCAATTCAGTCGCAATAGAGTTAGTATTCTTCAATTGAGGTAAAATTGGTTGTAATCTAAAATAGTCAAGATCCATATCAATCATATAGTTGATCATACTAGGATCTACTTTCTCAATTACCCTAGGGGCACATGGTTCTCTATACAATTTGACTTGGTTTCCATTAATTAGAATAGTAGCATATGATAGATCCAACTAAACATTTCCACCCACTATTGTAGCCCACTATCTAGATAACAACATGTCATAATGAGGTTTGGTGTCAGTTACAATGACATCCATCTTGTATGTTGCTTCAGGGAATGCTGCTATTTTACTTCAACATCTTTCATTGTACCTATCATAGGCACTTCTCTATTATCCGTAGCATAACATTTCCTATACACTGTATTCACTAACAATCCTAATTCTTTCATGACACCATACGGCATTATATTTGCTGTTGCACCAAAATCTATTATACAGTTTTTAATTAATCGGTTATTTACTAACAAAGTAACATAGAAAGGATCAACCTGTGAGGGTTCTTGTGTAATAGTTGTTTCAACATATACCTTTGGGGTTTGCAGCTCTTGATCCTTTTCATCCTTAGTTGAACCAGAAGGTAAAGTTGTGTTATTGTCAGATATCTTAGAAAACAAAGATAGAGCAGCTTCTCTATGTTCCTTTATTTTCAATAATTCTATCAATGGGACAGTAACCTTCATCTGGGTGAGAGCCTGAGTCATATCAAATGTGGAATTATTAATCAACTCGGTATTAACTTTAGCTTTCTCTGTCTTAGGCTAACTTGCCTTCTTTATTGCAGCAATTCCTTGTATATCACTAGTAGCCTTATCATCCATAGTTTTAGCTATATCCTTTAATTTGTCATTCCCCTTTTGACTATCTTGGGGCAAGGTATCTTACTTGCTTCTTTCTTTTGAGATATCTCTTTTATAAACATTGAACCAGGTTCACCTTGATCATTGTCCTTCTTAGTACTTCTCAAATTGTAATTGTGCTTGGCTTTGGCTATGGCAACTTTAGTGAGATTTTTAACTTCTTCATCACTAGGTCTTTTGAGATGAACTTCTTCATCTTCAATTTTTACCACATTTAAAGTGGGATGCCAATCAAGTGTTAACTGTCCTTGGTAAGACCTCTTACTATTTAGCACATCACATTCACTAAGTTCACTTTGTAAAGACTCATCATCGCTCTCTATGATGGTTTCAAACATATTTATATCAGAATTAGCCTCTTTTCTCATGGATTCTTCAAGGTCTTGAGCTACAACACATAGATGAGGAGAATGTGGTCCATCACAAGCCATGCACCAAGGAGTATTCTCCATGTTATGAACATTTCCTCCTTTGAAAGGATCTAGGGTATCTTAGTTCTGAGTATTCTTTGGCTTCTCATTTTGAGGCTTTCCATCCTTCCAAGTAGTATTATAGGGCATGTCATGCAACCTAGGAGGTCTATCTTGCCAATTATACTGACGCTTATCATTTTTACTTACCTTGGCAGTAAGATCCTTCATAGTAGTCACTAATTTCTCTATTCTGCCTTCTTCTTTAGCAAATTTATTAGGCTGTTGTAGACACTTAAAAATAATTACTTTTAATTATTTTTAATTCCTCACATAATTAATTATGTTAATTCAAATTCTCCTTAATATTAATTAAATATAATTAATATTGTCACTATAGTATGTGACTGATTTATTTAATAAATCAATCTCTTTATTTATTCTTCTAAAAAATTAAATCCTCACAAATCTTCCTCTTGGCTAATTAATTTCAATTAATTAGTTAACCTACATGATTCCTACAAATCATCTTCTTAATTCATCATTAACCTAATAAATTCTTCTAGAAACTCCCTAAACTCACTTAACCTTATTCTTCTATTTTTTAATTCTCTCCACTCATTCTCTCTCCTAGTCAAATCCTCCTACAAATCCTAATCCCACCTAACATTTCCTCTAATCCCCCTCCTAATGAGTTGCTAATGGCTAATCATCATGGTTAGCCACAAAGTCAACTCTTTGTCCCTTCCATCCAACCACTAGCTTTTAATGCTCTTTTCCTAGGTGAATGTGAGATTTTCAAAATCTCACAATCCTCTAGGCATCTCCTCTCCCAAGAAATTTTTAATTCCTTCTTATTCCTCCAATCCCCAAGATTATCCCTTTTTGGAGAATTTTAAATTCCTCCTCCCCATTCTTCAAGGAATGTCACATCCCTTGCTCCTCTCAAGGCACATTGGGAAGTCTTCCCAATGCACTTTTCTCTTCTCAAGGTACCTTGGGAAGTCTTCTCAATGTACCTTGAGGAGTGTGAAAATAAGAAATGCCTTTAAGGCATATCTCTTGGTCTCCACACCCTCTCTTGGGCCTTGTGGGAGCTCACAAGAAATCCTAGCCCTTCATCTTAAATCCACCCTAGCCATCCATTTTTCCTCTCCTCTTCCTATAAATTGAGGATTCCATCCCTTCATTCTTCAGCTCCAAGTTCAGTAATCTTATGGTACCCTTTTGAGCCTATGAAATCATCTTAGCAACCTTATCATGTCCAAATCATATCCCATCCACACTTAACCATTTTATCCATATCATCCTCCTACAATCCATTTCATATTATGCACAATATTGGAGAGCCATCCACATCAAGTGGAGCATCATCAAGGGGCACCTTCACTTCATCAAGCTCCATCCGAAGGAGAAGGTATTGGTTTGTGAGGTATATGCATTTGTTCTTTTTTTGAGCATTTCAAATTATGTTTTTGGATTTCATGTGATTATATGTTTGATTTGCATATTTGTTATCTAATCCACCTCACAAGTCTTTTGCCCTCTTCATTTTGGCATGCCCGGTGGGACCCATGTCCCTAAAAACTAATATTTTTTGTGTTTTTGTGAGTCATGAGATGCAAGTACTGGAACAGGATGAGAGACTGCAAATCAGCGTGAGTGCCTTGGGTTTAGCACGACATAAAACTTGTTTTGGCATGAGCACAGGTGCATCAACATGAGCACACATGCATCGGCGCAATCGCATCCTAACATTTAAATTTTTTTTCATCTTCTAAACATTTAAAAATTTCACTCTCTGTCTGTTTCCAAAATTCCCGCTCTGTTATTTGGAATTGAATTTTGAAATTTTACCCACTAACTCCTACCAATCTCTATTTTTCAGTTTCAGTATGAGCACAGGCATTTTGACGCGAGCGTTTCCATCCAGCGTGATAGATAGGTATAAAATCCCTTCCTATTTTATGTGATTTGTCAATTTGTTTACTTGTTTTATTTGGTTTAGCGCGTACGCAGGCGTTTCGGCTCCTACACAGATGTTTGGGTGCGGGTGACTACACTTCAACGTGTGCACTATATGTGCAGTATATTTAGGACTAATTTCTATCTTTTTAGTTTTTCAGCTTAATTCGACCGTCCAAGACTTAGAAAATCAGAAAAAAAAAAACTACTTATCCCACTATTTTGTAGGTAGCCTAAGCATATTCAAACAAATATTGTGCATTTATTTAAATTAGGCACCTAGATATTAATTAAAATGGAATGAACCATTGTCTTATGTGTCTTTAAGAAAAGCATAAAGGTAGGAGAGTATGCTCTCGTCTTACTAAATGATCAGAAATCTAGACCCTCGAACCTTTTCTTGTTTGTTTGTGTGTTTACCTCTAGCAAGCCTGCCCTCCCAGCTTGCTCTTTGAGAAGGTAAGAGGGGAATGACCCAAGTGAGTACACCTAGACCTGGGGTTCCCAGCTCACTATAATAAATAGGCCATTAACTATGAAAGGGTCAATGGTTGGGGCTATATGAGAGTTCACTCTCACATTGGGTGCTTAGTAGGATCCTAGAGATCTCAATCACACTTGTATGACTACTAAGTTCTTGGTGCTTCATTGGGCTATAGGCCTCAATTGTGCTTGTGCAACTGCAAAGGATAGCTTCTTACGGGAAGACTTACTAGACACCTTGTTCATAGTGGTAAAAAACCTTTTATTCATTGGTGCAGGTGGTCAGACCTCTGAAGCACCCATATTTTTACAGCCCTTAGTAGAGAAACAAAGTTTTCCATGAGGAGTTTTCATGGGAATTGATGCTTGGCTACCCTAAGAAGTGAGTGTCATGGAGGGGAGCTAGTGGGGTCAAGCATCTAAGTGTCCACTCTGGGTAAGCATAGCTGGGAAACCGATTGGGATCCAATGACTATTGTCCTTTCTAGCCTTAAGAGTGTTGTATATGAGCATGAGTGTCTTTGAATCCAATTGCATTTGATCATTGTGTTTGCTTTGTTTGATACATATTTGCCAAGAGAAGACTAAAAACACATCATTATCCTCAAACACTTTGCAAAACATTTGTCCAGACACAAACAATTATCCAGGTCATTACCCACACAAAGTCCAAAATTGTGTCAAAACTCCATCCGTCCCATGTCTCATAAGCCTAAGTGAGAAACTAAGAGTCTATGCTCTCCATCAAGGTTTAGACTCATCCTTTAAAACACCAATTATCGCCAAAATCAGGGTGGTTGTATCCCTTCATACAACTTTGTCAATCCTCTATTGAGTCATGTTCATGCCAAGAACAACCTAGTCATCAAGTTTCTTCTAAGTCATCACTATCACGCCTCCTCAATCAATCATCCTCAAATTTCCAAAGGACTTAGCACATCAAATCAATCTCCCTTCACTATCAAATCAATTATCAAAATCCAAATCCAATCATCCTCTAATCCAATTTAACCTCACGTTAAAGTTACATGCCTTGTGAAATTTCATTTAGACCTCATCATTAATCAATTGGCTCTCATACTTGAAGGAGAATCCTCTCCAAGTACCTTTTGCCTAATCCTTTTTGAGTCGATCAAGATTCTTAACTCATGTCTTTACTTTTCTTAGGGTCATTAGTCAACCCCTTGGTCATCACCTTGCTTGTGGTTGCATCCACCACCTAAAATCCTCATCCAAGGACTAAGGTGTCAAATTCTAATCAAATCTAGGCTCTAATCTAAGAACCCCACCAATCAACAAAATCCCTTGTCATAAAAGACAAAATCCAAAATTCCACAAATATCTTGCTAAGTCCTTCATCACAAATTTTCCTCCTCCAAACTTTTCTAAGGTTATTTGTGTATGGTCACAACTTGATCGCAAAAGAGAAAGATGGTTGAACAACAATATGGCATGCCAGAAATTAGTGTCCTATATGAAGATCCCATGCAAGATCCTACACAAAGTGGGCAACCTAGCAATTGTGATCAAAGCCAAAATCCTAACATTGTTAGCCAAGATGAACTCTCTCTGGAAGTGCAAACTTTCCTAGCGGATTCTTATAACCAATAGATGATGGAAAAGTTTATTCAACACAATCCTACTATACTTCTAAAAACTCTCCTTGAAAATGGAGCTCAAATTCCACCTAAATTTAATAGATCTACTCTCGCCCAACAACCACAAGGAGACCTCGCTCCCACACAAAGTGCTTCACCTATTATTCAAACACAATCAATTGTAGCCCCATCAATCATCCAAGCTCAATCAATGCCACCCGTGGTGCCTCCCACTGTGGTCTCCATCCCACCTTCTTCCTCCTTACCATCTATACCACTATCATGTCCGATCTCATCTATTCTCCAACACACATCTATACCACCCCCTTTCGTTCAACCACATATTTCTATTCCACAAACTTCCCTTCCTGCCAACAATGTCGCAAGTTTTATCTGGGCCATACTCAATCTCGTCACAACAATTTGCAGACCACAACCAACTATCACACAAATCCCTATGACATCATTCCTCACATCCCACATTCCCACCTCCTCATCATATCAATATATTGGTGGTGGTGCACCTTCTTTCACTCATCCAATTCTTGGGGCAAATACAATTCATCATTATAAAAGTCCACAACAAGAACTCATCAAGGAAATTCAAGACATAAAAAATATCATCAAGGACATGAAAGAAAGGACTAATAAAAGGAAAACTTACTCATTGGAAGAGTTTTTCCCTTGTCCTTATGACCCATCTATATCAATTGCACCCTACCCCCCCAAGATTTGAGATCCCCAAATTCACCAAGTATGAAGGTAAAGGAGACCCCCATGACCATGTCTGAGAATTCCACATCTTATGGTAAGAAGTCTCCTATAGTGACCTTTATCTTCGTAGACTCTTTCCCAAGAGTCTCACGGAACACACCCTAGCATGGTTCTCATCTCTACCATGAGGTTCCATTGTCTCCTTTCTAGACTTGGCAGAAAAATTTGTGGCCCACTATGCTTACAACATGGTTAATGATGTTTCTATGATGGACCTATGCAATACAAAACAAAGGCTCGGAGAAACCTTCGCCAATTTCCTACAAAGATGGTGACATCTTATCAGGAAATTCTAGTGGGACATGCCAAAACAACATCAAATTGAGCTACTTCAAAAGAACTTGGTGCCTAAACTTTCAAGACCCTTAATATTCCAATGTATCAAATCCTTCCAAAAATTGACTGATAAGGGCCTCGCCCTCGAACATGTCTTGTTGGAGGAAGGAACCTTGAAACATTACCAAAAGTCGACACAAAGTTCTCTCTCTTATCATAACGACAAGCCAAAATTCTAGTCTAAAAACAAAAACATGGTCAATGATGGTATAACTAATGTAAAGCGGGTCCAAACCATGACTGCTCCCCCAAAATCCACCACCAATAATCATCAATTCAATAATCAAAACAATCAAAATCAATCCCAAAAACCTCACAACAATGTATCAATCTAGGGATGACCACCCCGATCGAATAACAGGACTCCAAGAGAATTCACTCCTTTGGTTGAGCCTATTGAAATGGTGTTTCAAAAACTTGTCCAAGCAGGTGCAGTGGTTTTTCCAATCACTCACCCATTTGACCCCAATCAACCTAAACCAAGATGGTATAATGAAAATGAGTATTGTGAATACCATCGTATCAAGGGGCATGATACACAAAAGTGTATGAAACTGAAAATCTACATACAAGATCTCATTGATAGGGGTGAGATTGAAGTAGCAAATGTAGAACCTGGTAATAACAATGGCAAACTCAAAATGTACTAGGAACCCTTCTCGAATCATGATAAAGGAAAAGGGTCATCATCTAATGCAATGGGTTATGACTACACTAATCACATAATGGGCTTTGATTTTTTAGTAGGTCACATTGAACCTGAAAACAATCATGTCAATATCATAACCATCCAAGGAGTTAATCCTCCTTCTTCCCAAAGAAGACCAAATCTTTCTAGGATAGTTATTCAAGGTGCCATGCCTTCCACCTCCCATTTCCAGAATGACTGCAATGTAACTACACGCTGAGGTAAAGTCACCATCCAAGGAATCCCTCCCCCACCAAACCCCCCGCCCATGTCTTGCACCTGCCGATATGACCTCCTCAACCAACTTGGGAAGACCCCTGCAGAGATCTCCATTTTGGAACTTCTCAAGAATTCCCCACTCCATAAAGAAATTTTGGAACAAGCTCTTCTTGAATCACGCGTTCTTGATAACATCAATGCCACCCAATTCCAAGCCCTCATTGGAAACCTTGCTGCCCAGTAGCACCTTGTATTTACCTCCAAAGATGCTCCCGCAGATGAAGACCATAACAAACCTTTGCACATCAAAGCTCTTATCCACAAGCATAAGGTCAAATGTATCCTAATAGATAGTGGATCTGGGATTAATCTGTGTACATACAAATTAATAAAAAATTTGGGACTTTCTTAGGATCTGGTAGACATATTAGGAAGGATCACAATAAAGGCATATGATGATGCTGAAAGAGTTTCAAAGGGCGTGATCACCTTACCTTTTCAAGTAGGCCCCATTATAATTAAAACCCCTTTCCAAGTACTAGATCTTGATCCCTCCTACAACATTCTCCTCGAGTGGCCATGGATTCATTCCTTGCAGGTTGTACCCTCCACCTATCACCAATGCATCAAATTCTCCTATAATGGAAGAGAGATCACTATCAATGGTGATCCCCAACCTTTTCAATATTGTAAACTATTAGAGGGGAAGCATCTGTATCATTGTCCACTAAATAGACCCTCCCCAACACCTCCATCTGACACATCAAATGCCGCCTCCACTTCATCCCAACCAGATAATCAAATCAAGATCTTGGACAATGGCTCTAGAGAATACAAGTTGGAGGACATCTTATTAATAGGAAACCTCCCTCTCTCTCTCCTAAGTCATTTAGCAAACCAAAAGAGCTCAAAAAGGACCTGAAACCAGTCATGCAATGCCAAAATACCACCATCCAGCAATAGGGCCCACTTAATGAGGAGAGACTTGAAGTAGATGTCTCTTCCTAGTTGTACTGGGAAGAGGATGATGATCTAGCAAAAGTATCCAAAAAAATGTACCCAAAAGCATCTACCATAGTTGAAAAAATGGGTTACAAAGGACATGGCCTGGGACCAAAGGAGAAAGGAAGAAAAGCACCCATAAATCCTATCTCCTACAAATACAACAGAGGCTTAGGGTACACCCTGGTGCCTAAGACCACTATCATCGGTGCCCCTTCTAGTCCTTCTTTGGATATCAAAAGCACTGATGAAGAGGAATTCAATGAAATGCCTTATGAATATGAGAAAGATATCTTCTTTGACGCTTACATCAATACCATCACCCCCTTAACCCCTCCCACTTCACACAAGCTACATCTTGTCCATCCCGAACTCATTGACTGGGGCCAACGAGACAAACCCACTTTAGATATCTGCATCGATGATAATGCTCTCATTTCTCTCCTGACAGTGCAAAATCTGGAAGATTGTAATAGAATTGAGGGTATTAAACTATGCAAAAAGGGATACTTTGGTAATCAGGACAATGCCTTTAGCCACAAAAAAGATAATAAAAGGAAAAGACATGATTCCCTAGGTGAAAACCTCCCTAAGGCACCTTTGGATGAATAAAAAATAAAAACAAAGGGCATATCCGAAAGTGAAAACCTGGAAAAGGCACTTGACGATGAGGGACTTGACCTCCCTACCATTGGTTACCTTCCATAGGACAAATCAAATTTGCTGATAGAAGAAATAGACAACATCAACATGGGCACCGAAGTCATTCTAAAAAATGTGTTCATTGCCAAGCCCCTCATAGAAAAGGAGAAACAAGATTTCATCAACTTCCTTACAGAGGTAAAAATCAGTTTTGCATGGTCCTATGCCAGGGTTGGATCCGGCCTTGGTGGTTCACAATCTCGCTATTCGTCCAGATGCAAAACCTATAAAACAAAAATTATGCAAAATGCACCCACATATTGCACTCCTAGTCAAAGCAGAACTCCAAAAGATGTTAGATCCAAAATTCATCAAACCAATAGATTATGCTGAATGGGTCTCCAATGTTGTACCTATTGGCAAACCTACTAGGGGCATCCACATTTGCATAGATTTTTGAGATCTAAATAGAGCTTGTCCTAAAGAAGATTTCCCGCTCCAAAATATAGATATGATTGTGGACCTTATAGTAGGGCATGGGATGTTTTCACTTATAGACAGATTTTTAGGATATAACCAAATCAGGATTGCAGATGAGGATCAACATAAAACTACATTCACAACACCATGGGGGACTTTCTATTATCGGGTCATGCCTTTTGGCCTCAAAAATGCGGGAGATACATATCAACATGCCATGACGAAAATTTTTCATGACCTCTTACACAAAATTATGGAGGACTATATGGTTGATCTTCTAGGAAAATCTAAGACAAGGCAAGAACACATTTCCATTCTAAAGAAGATCTTTGAAAGATTAGAAAAATAAAAACTATGCTTGAATCCCAAAAATTGTGTGTTTGGAGTGACATTGGGAAAATTATTAGGATTCATTGTTTCCTGTAGAGGCATCGAGGTCGACCCGAGAAAAGTAAAAGCTATCATGGAAATGCCTCCACTAAAAACTCTCAGACAACTATGTAGTTTCCAAGGGAAACTCCAATCTATTAGACGTTTTATTTCACAACTAGCAAATAAATGCCATCCATTCGCACATCTCCTATGCAAGGACATGAAATTCAAATGGGACTACTTATGCCAAAAGGCCTTTGAGAAACTAAAATAATATTTAGCATCACCTCCAGTGTTGATGCCTCCTACTCTTGGAAAACCCCTTATTTTGTATATATGTGCTACTGTAGTGGCATTGGGGGCATTATTGGCATAGATAGATGATCAAGGGAAGGAACATGCCATTTACAACATCAGTCAAAAACTGGTAGGATATGAACTCAGTTATACCCCCATTGAAACAACATGTTTGGCATTAGTGTTCAGCACATAGAAACTACGTCACTATATGCTAAACAACAAGACAAAACTAATTGCTAAAATTGATCCACTTAAATATCTCCTGTCAAAAACTTCTCTCATTGGTAGAACCACCAAATGGGTCATGCTCCTAAGTGAGTTTGACATCAAATATGTGGACAGAAAGGCAATCAAGGGACAGGTCATTGCAGATCTATTGGCTAAAGCTCTACTTCTAGGTGACCATCCTCTTCTCATAGAATTACCAGATGAGTTCATTATGACTATTTCCACATCCTCCACATGGCAGTTATACTTTGATGGCTCCTGCACCCAAAATGGATCGGGGGTAGGAATATTATTGGTCACACCTCAAGCAGATGGCATCCCCAAATCATACAAGATAGCCTTTGCATGTACCAACAACATAGCCGAATATGAGGCACTCATCACAGGTCTACACCTGGCTATCCACTAGAAAATAAAAGGGTTACAAGTCTATGGTAATTCCCATCTTGTCATAAAATAAGTCAATGATGAGTACCAGACAAAAGATGATAAACTCCTTCCCTACCATACCATGGTTGAAGATCTTAAGCAACATTTTACGGCAATCAGGTTTGATCAAATCCCATGGACAAACAACAGGGATGCAAATGCAATGGCCACCATTGGCTCCCTCCTTCAAATTCCAACACACAATAAGAAGTGTGAATATTTGGTTGAGAAACTATTTATACCAGCATATGACCTACCAAAGTCTGAAATGGTGTGTGTTCTCATTGGTCTTGAGTCCCCTTGGTACCAAGAAACCTTCACTTTCCTCAAAGACAATACCATTCCCCCACATCTAACTAAAACCCAACAACAAACCTTCACCTGCCAATGTTCTCGTTACACCATTCTTGGAGATACCCTATTTAAAAGGGATTTCGATGGTTCCCTCGTAAGGTGTTTAGATAAACAAGAGGTGGAATGGGCATTACGCGAAGTACACGAGGGTATTTGTGGGGCACACTCAAGTGGCCTCACATTGGCTAAAAAACTTTTGAGAAGAACAAGATACTATTGGCCTAAAATGGAAGTAGATGCATATAACTATGTGAAGAAATGCATCCCTTGCGAGCAACATGGTGACAAGATTCATGCATCATCACAAGAATTGCAGCCATTTATTACACCATGGTCCTTCTCAAAGTGGGGGCTCAATCTCATTGGGAAAATTCACCCTCCATCTGCCAATAGACATAAATTCATTATAACCGCCACCAAATATTTCACCAAGTGGGTATAGGCTATCCCTCTTACTTTTACCACTGGTAAGTAGATATCCAAATTCATCCTTAATTACCTAATATGCCAATATGGCACTCCAAAAGTTATTATCACAGATAATGGCAAACAATTTAAAAACTAGGATGTCAAAGAACTCTGCCAAAAATTCATCATCCTACATTTCTTCTCTACCCCATATTATCCCCAAGGCAACGACCAAGCTAAGGCTTCTAATAAAACCGTAATCAAAATCCTCAAAAAGATAGTCAATGAAGCTAGTCATGATTGGCATCTCCAACTCCATCCTGCTTTGTGGGCCTATCGCACCTCTATCTGCACTATCACAAGTGCCACTCCTTATTCCCCAGTATTTGGTTCTGAAGCCATCCTTCCCCTTGAGATCAAGATCCCCTCTCTAAGGGTATTGGTGAAAAATATGTTACCAGATGAGGAATACAGAATTGCCCACTTACAAGAGCTAGAATTGTTAGATGAAAGGTTCCTCAAGGCCTTGAATCATCTCTGGGTATATCAGAACCACTTGCGTATGAGTTATCACAAAAGAGTCAGAACCTGGGATCTGCAAGTTGGTGATCTTGTCCTCATGGAGAATCAAAAAAATCTACAAGAAAGAGAAAAGAAAGGAAAGTTCAAACCTAATTGGCTTGGACCATATGTAATCATAGAAAAATATGGATTAGGAGCTTATCAGTTGGCTACTCCTGAAGGTGATCCTTTTGATGATCCAATGAATATCATGCATCTCAAAAGATTTTATGCCTAGTCCTTAGAAAGTCTTAAATTATCCAAAAAAAATAAAAATTGTCCACCAGTGAAAACCACTTTGTGGTGCTATGGACAAGTACCTTGGTGAAAACCTCCATGCAGGTGCCAAGGTAAATAACTGGATCCATTGTCTATCAGGTCGACACTACAAATCGCCCGCCATCCAGTCCACCCATTTGCAACATTCCTTCATTTCTACCTCCCAATAAAACACATGTATGATGATGAGTCTTCGCCTGAGTCATGAACAAGGAGTATCCGATTAAACTGAGGTTTTATGCCTCAATGCAAGCTTCAAGAAGTCTTGAGAACAATCCCAAATCCACTGGTCACTCTCCAAAACCATAGAAACACTTGCTTAATCCAAAAGCCCACTTTGCCCTAGGGATGACTCCTTCCCTCGCCTGGCAACCTAATCATTCATCCTAGTTCTACTCTTGGCAAGAGGTATCATTTGGTTGCAAGAAAGTGACTTGTTAGATTTTTTTAAATATTTTCATATAGACTTGCATCTTTTGCCCTACGACTGCAACTATCTATGACTGCCTAGATTTGCCATATCTAGGTATATTACAATAGCTGCATATTGGGACATATTTTCATAGTATGGCATGTTTCAGATCCCTCTTGTATAAACTAGCTACCTGGTACTAGTGTTTATCACCACTTACCTTCTCATGTACAAGAGGTATCGGTGTGTTTGAGGGTTTCCTTGCATGAACCCACAACTTTTTATTAGTGTTTTTTAACACTTGCATTGTTGTGTGTAAGAAATTCCCGTTTGTCTAAAGAGTTAGTCCACACCTTGGGTTTCTCGTGGCACCCTGATTTCTATAATCAGTGGTGCAAGTCACTTAGGGCAATAGAAAACTAGGCTGGCTCTCCACATTTGTTGTGCACAAAATATCACCATCATTCCATCAAAATCCTAAACTCAATAATCCCATGGAGTTCTCAATTTCCCCCACTTCCCATCTATTCCATATTCTTCTATCTAAGATCATTGTGTTATTATTGGCATGTTCCCTCTTTTTATTAAATCATTCATATCAGGTAGAGTGCATTTCTTAGATAGTCATATTTTTCACAAAACATTTACCATATAAGATTGCATCACATAAATAAAAGATACACTCATCCATATAGCATTACATTTAGACTTCATCATAAATCATTCACGCATGTGTATTTATATATAAAGCATAAAAATCACTCATCTTGCATCCAAAACTATGTCAACAACACATCATAAACATACATATATAAGCATCCACTCTGCATCACAAAATAGGTCAGCATAGCACATCCATGATTACATCCATATATGACATCATAAGAAAAACAAAAATAATCCATCACAATAAATGCTACACATCATCTGCCACCAATCAAATCATGTATATATATATATATAAAGAGGAAAATGTGTCTGTCATGATACAATGATTGCCCTGAAGGGTCAAAATATAATACACAAGCAATACAAGGAGCTATCTCTCCCCTCCTATCTCTCCACCCCCCTCTACTATACCACCCCCACCCGATCCTCCTACTCCCCTGCTGGTGGTCGAAAAACCACTGACCCTCCTATCTGCTGACTCTGACTCGGCCACTCACTCTGGGTCCTATGAGACTATACACTCTCAATGTATGAGGTTGCTTACTATCCTATAGGTACTACTATGTGATATTAACCCCTGTAATACTATGCCTCTCGAACTGACCTCTTAGCTCTCTCTCACTGCTGCATACTATCAAAAAATATTTGTGCCAATCCTACAAGAACTAATGCCTGGCAAGCTACATCCTTCTCCCCCCGTAGCCATACCACATCTGCCTCTGCCCTTTACACCCTGGCCTGTAATCCCTCTAAGTCATCATCCTATCACTTAATGACATTTTGTAGCCCTGCAATAGCTATACCTATCCAGGCCTCCTCTAACATCCTCTCTGCCTCCTCCCCCTTAGCTCTCAAAGCATCCACCTTTGTCCTAGCAATATGAAGAGTCTCGATCAAATCATCTATCTCACGCATCAGCCACCCCACCTCTACCTCCATGCTCTCCCTTTGAGCCCTCTCTACCTCTAGCTCATCCTCCACGGGATGAAGCCTTGCCCAATAACTATCTCGCTCCTGCTATAAATGATCAAAATCAACCTATCTCAATCCTCCCCTCCCCCCTTCTTGTGTCTCAGGAATGTCCATGGGAACAACCTCCTCTCCCTCACCAACTGTAGCCTCCTCTCCCTCACCAACTACAGCCTCCACAACCTCTCCCACTGGGGTATCACCTCTATCTCCCTTCTCCTCCACTGGCCCCCTCTGCCATACAACCCAAACTCTCCTCTTCTCTTTGCCTGCACCATGCCCTGTGTGAAATACAACTCTCTCTCTCTTGGGCCATCATCCTCCCCACCCACCACCTGATCAACCCCCAACTCCAACTCCTCATCACCCACTAGGAATCATAAGCTGCACTGGCAAGTGCCCCTCCCACCAGCTCCTATATCCACCTGTCATACCCGGGTCCTCCCCAGCTCCCATCCGCTCATCCTAGACTATCTGAAAAGTTTTTTGGAAGATTGTACACCCATCCAAGGGAATCGCTGTAGGCCCCCAATATCTCACCTCCCGTGTGATCTGAGGATACAATGGAGTATCCCCCACTATGTCCTGTACCTACCGAAGCTGTCAGGCCACCCTAAATAGAGCATAGTACGCCATGATATACATAGACCTCCCAAAAATCCACATCTCTAACCTCGCCCAGTGAAGTTGCCAGTCACCTCCCCATCGCTCACACCCCAAAAAAGGCCTCCATGTAAACTGTGCTAGCTCATCTACAATTTGCCTCCAAAATCACACGGATGTTGTCTGTGTGTAATGCAGTAGTCTGTGGTACCTGTCCACAAACAACTATCACGGACACCTATCCTGAACTCCTAGTGGCTGAGCCACTACAATATGCTACCACACCCAGATATGTAGCAATGCAACCCTTGTGGATAAACTGGCATAATCCTTGTAAACCACTAGGTGCATGTCATGATATAACTAGGCTATCATTGCTGACCCACACGCATACTATTGACCATCATGTACCATGAAGTAAAGACATCTACTCCATCCTAAAGGAAATCCATGTCCACCCAAATCTGGCAAGATCCGCCCACTCAGAAAGTCACAAATCACCAAAACTAGCTGAGGAATCTGCCGAATGGCCATCACTCGACCCAAGTGCATCTTGCTCCTGTCTAGCATTGGTGGCGTCTCATACTCACACACCTCCCTCAAATAAAAATTAGCTGCATCAAACTGATACTCAAGGATCACGCCACGAATGGTGATCTTCAAGATCCTCCAAACATCCAACAAGGTCACTGTCTAATCGGCAAATGAAAGGTGTTATACTGACTATCCCACCTCTCCACTAGCGGAGTCATCATAGCAGCATGTGCCCGAATCCTTGGCCATTTGCCTACATAATGCAATCCCAGTGCATCTAGAACCTCCAACTCATCGCGGCCTAGCTTGTGGTACAGGCTCATCATGGTAGACTAATGCTCTCTCGAAGCCAGTGGTCCCCTCTCCACCTGCATCCATTGCATCAAATCATTAATTCCGCATCTCAAAATCCCCTCCTGACCTCCAGAACCAACCATACCCCTTTCACCCATTCCAAAATTCTAAACAAAAATTCCACACCCCCTCATTCCCAGGTGCACGCGCTAATTCACCCAACGATCGTGCCAATAGAGACCCTTCCTCTATTTCTTTTCCCTCCTAGACCCATCAATGCGAGCACCTACATTTTAGCATGAGTGCCTGCATAATCCCTTAGGTTCCCGCACAATAGCGTGACTACCTGCATCGAAGCGCAATCACTCAAGCTGAAGCGCGAGCGGCCGCACTGATCCCTAGTTCCGCTGCCCAAAAACCCTATTCTACCCGACCTCTTGGCGAGTGCCCACTCTAGCGTGAGCACTCGCGCTAGCCTAAGGGCATGCATGTTGAAACAGCAATCAGTGCGAGTGCCTCACCTTATCCCAATACCTATTTCTAGCCCTAAATATACCTAAAATAAAAAAATTCCAAAAGAGAGATAGACCTACTCATCGGTGGTCCATAGCTCATTGATCAGTCAAATCGCCAGATCCTCTCACCATGATGATCATGAACGGGAATATGGTCCTTCTCTCCTTCTCTTCTTCTTCACTTTGAATAAATCCAAGGCTTGTGTGTAACAATGACCCCTCATTGGGTTTGTTGTGGCTTATATGGGCCCCCTGTGAGGGCCCATTTTCCTCCGTGGTCTCGTATCTCCTATTCTTCTTTCCAAATTCTTCATGACTGCTTCATATTTCTTCCTCATTTATCCCTTCCACCTTGATTCTTCTTCCTCTTTTTTTGAGATTTTTTGTCCTTTATCCAAAAAAATTCTCGAGGGGGCATATACCTCCCATGCTTTACACTGGGGCATCCTTTTCTTCTTCTATCTTCTACACACCACCAAAATGTAGACACTTAAAAATAATTATTTCAGTTATTCTTAATTCCTCACATAATTAATTCTGATTCTAATCATGTCTTATACAGGATGAATCCTTCCTAAAACTAGACGCTCTGATCATGTCTTCTACAAGATGAATCCTTCTTGAAACTAGATGCTCTGATCATGTCTTATATAAGATGAATCCTTCCTGAAACTAGACATTGTGATCAATCATGTCTTATACAGGATGAATCCTTCTTGAAACCAAATGCTCTGATCATGTCTTATATAGGATGAATCCTTTCTAAAACTAGACGTTGTGATCAATCATGTCTTATACAAGATGAATCCTTCCTAAAACCAGACACTCTGATCATGTCTTATACAGGATGAATCCTTCCTGAAACCAGATGTTCTGATCATGTCCTATATAGGATGAATCCTTCCTGAAACTAGACGTTGTGATCAATCATGTCTTATAGAGGATCTATCCTTCCTGAAACCAGATGCTCTGATCATGTCTTATACAGGATGAATCCTTCTTGAAACGAGACGTTGTGATCAATCATGTCTTATACGGGATGAATCCTTCCTGAAACCAGATGCTTTGATCATATTTGTCTTAAATAGGATGAATCCTTCCTGAAATTAGACTAAATCTAGATCTTATCAATCGAATCGAACAATATTTTCCAATCTTACCTACCTAAGCCATCAAGCTAATCGAAGAACTTGTATTTTCATCAAACCACAGTTGTAGAAATCAAACCAAATCTATCAGGATATCAATCTCACAAAACTACAAAAATCAATTATCTCAATTGATCTCCCAAGGGGGCATCATCATACCAGAATTTAGCAATCAAGAGCTAGGGCATCCTATCAAATCAATATCATCATCAAAGAAATGAGATTATTCTTTGAATCAATGCATCATCACACCTCACTTCAAAGAGGGGCAAAATGTAGACACTTAAAAATAATTACTTTTAATTATTTTTAATTCCTCACATAATTAATTATGTTAATTCAAATTCTCCTCAATATTAATTAAATATAATTAATATTGTCACTATAGTATGTGACTGATTTATTTAATAAATCAATCCCTTTCTTTATTCTTCTAAAAAATTAAATCCTCACAAATCTTCCTCTTGGATAATTAATTTCAATTAATTAGTTAACCTACATGATTCCTACAAGTCATCTTCTTAATTCATCATTAACCTAATAAATTCTTCTAGAAACTCCCTAAACTCACTTAACCTTATTCTTGTAATTTTTAATTCCCTCCACTCATTCTCTCTCCTAGTCAAATCCTCCTACAAATCCTAATCCCACCTAACATTTCCTCTAATCCCCCTCCTAATGAGTTGCAAATGGCTAATCATCATGATTAGCCACAAAGTCAACTCCTTGTCCCTTCAATCCAACCACTAGCTTTTAATGCTCTTTTAGTAGGTGAATGTGAGATTTTAAAAATCTCACAATCCTTTAGGCATCTCCTCTCCCAAGAAATTTTTAATTCCTTCTTATTCCTCCTATCCCCATGATTATCCCTTTTTGGAGAATTTTAAATTCCTCCTCCACATTCTTCAAGGAATGTTGTATCCCTTGCTCCTCTCAAGGCACATTGGGAACTCTTCTCAAGGTACCTTGGGAAGTCTTCCCAATTTACCTTGAGGAGTGTGGAGACAAGAAATGCCTTTAAGGTATATCTCTTGGTCTCCACACCCTCTCTTGGGCCTTATGGGAGCTCACAAGCAATCCTTGCCCTTCATCTTGAATCCATCCTAGCCATCCATTTTTCCTCTCCTCTTCCTATAAATTGAGGATTCCATCCCTTCATTCTTCAACTCCAAGTTCAATAATCTTATGCTGCCCTTTTGAGCCTAGGAAATCATCTTAGAAACCTTATCATGTCCAAATCATATCCCATCCACACTTAACCATTTTATCCATATCATCCTCCTAAAATCCATTTCATATTGTGCACAATATTGGAGAGCCATCCACATCAAGCAAGCAAGAGGAGCACATCAAGTGGAGCATCATCAAGGGCCGCCTTCACTTCATCAAGCTCCATCCAAAGGAGAAGGTATTCGTTTGTGAGGTATATGAATTTGTCCTTGTTTTGAGAATTTCAAAATATGTCTTTGGATTTCATGCGATTATATTTTTGATATGCATATTTGTTATCTAATCCACCTCACAAGTCTTTTCCCCTCTTCGGTTGTTGTTTTGATTCTTGCCATAGCCTACCATCAATTCTTCTCCCTATTTTCCTAGATGCTTTCCTATTACTCTCCACATTAATGGCATTTTTAAATGCATCTTTCAGAGTATGCAGATTTTTATCCCTAACAATATAGGCCATTTTAGAATCAAAGGCATTGTAATAAGTATTCAGGCAAATATTGTCATCTAACCTCATTACCTGATATAGCCTATGCATTGCTTTCTGAAATCTGGCATTAAAATCTGTGACAATATCATTGTCAGACTTTCTGATATTGTTGAACTCATTGAGCATTAAGCTCACATTAGTCTTGTCACCATATTGTTCCTGAAAGAAATTTTTAAAATCTTCCCAAGACCCAATGCTATTTACAAGGAGACCTCTATACAAGTCCCTTGCATCATCTACTAGAGACTATACAAACAATTTCATGATGACATCTTCATCTATAATTTCATAATCATTGATCAAGTCACCAAAAGATTTTAAGTGCTCTTCTGCACTGATTGCATTATTCCAAACAAATTTATGAAGTCTATCCCTCAATTCAATAGGAACATGGTTAGGGTACCCTGGGATTCCATCAAAAAAGAGTTGCCTATAAAGTTCTAGACTAATAGGTCTTCTCTAGAATTGGTTAGCAGCAAGGTTGTTTCCCATGTTCATTCTTACATTGGGGCTTTGAGTCAGAGATATCTGGTTACCTTGGTTAGTAATAGGGGCTTGATTGGCTGTGGTAGTGCTAATAGGCAAGGATTCTTGCATTTTAACTGGAGGGAGTGAAGTTTGTTGAGGAATAGGTTTATTTAGATCTACGAAGGAAAACATGATAGGAGGAGCCTTCAGATAGCTAATCTTTCTCTTAACTTCTTGTTTGGCTACTTCTAATTAAGCTTTCTCTAACTCCATTTGCAAATCTTCTTTCTCTTTCCTCATCCTTTCCATCTCTCTTTTATGTGCTGATAGCATGTGAGAGATCTCCACTGTAGCCTTAGATCCAGACCCACCTTCCATGCATTTCTGCTTTCCTTTGTCAACATTATCTCTAACAGGTTGTGGGTTACTAAGGACTTCCCTATTTGGTTGTACTACTGACTTGTATGTAGGTTTGGTCTTGGGAACAAGGATTTCTCTAATCACTAAACCTTCATCCTCGCTCTTGGCTTTTTCTAGGGTAAATAGCTCAAGGTCAAAAATTTGTCTTAGAAGCCTATCTCTCTCCATCAATTTTGCTTTCACCTCTCTCTCTTTATCTACTTCCTTTTGTGTTCTTAAGGAAATTAAATGATGGACTCTTCTGTTACGGACTTCAATTTCTCAGGATACCTTATCATCCTCAAGGAATATTTCTTCAGAGTTTGACATATTGACTTGGTCAATATCAATTAAACTGATGTTTCCATCAATTTTCCTAGGTACAAAATCTCTCTTAATGTTTGAACTACTTCTATCTTTCCCAAAAAAACTAGCATGGGAGATCCCCTGATTTGAAACTTGGACATTTTTAATATTCCCAAATAAACTAGAATGGAAACCTAAAATATCATGCTCAAATTCATGGGAAGAAGAATTTGAATTTGCATAGATGGGTCTCTTAGATGACTTACCCGTATTGATGCTCTTCTGTACCCAAGTAGCATTAGATGGTTCATGTACAACTAATCTTTTCTAGCCTCTCCATGACTATTCAGGCAATCCCTCTTGCAATTTCTCATGATGATGCTTCTTCATTAAAGACTTGGTGTTCCTTCCTCTCTGCATTATGCTTGTTTTCTAAAAATAATTTTCACTTATATAAAAGGACTCGTTATACTTGTCAAAGTCACCACCCACAAAGACTGTGGGAAATAAGAAAACAAGCTTTAGACAAAAACTTGCCAATTTTTTAAAACACAAATCACAAAGATTTTCAAAGAGACAGATAACACAAATCAGAGATTAGGTGATTTTCCACAACACAGATATCTGAACAACTTCTGAACTAATTCAAGCACCAATCTACAACATAGACACACTATGACTCTCCCTAGCAGAGTTGACACTTTTGTAGTTCTCAAATTCTGATTTCTCTCTTATCCCTTGTAAGAAAATGAATAACTTTGTCTACACACGAAGAGATTAAGGAAAAAGAACCTTAGAGTAACATATAACAAGGTTTTGAAAACCTTCTACACTTTGAACTTATCCGAAGTTTAGGTGGGCATACCTTTTGTGAATACTTTCACACTTTTAAATGAGATCCACAGTAAACCAGTGTCAAAAACCAGTGGATTTCATCACCTCAACATAAACTAAAATACTAAAGGAAAAACTTGCATTCATTTTCAGTATTGATCTTCAAGAAAAGATAGAAAGAAATCCTACAATCTGATACTAGTGCTTTATCTAGGCTACAGAGTCACCTAAATCAAACAATAATTTTCAAAACAAAACACTCGTATACATCTCATCATTTTGGCTTTTATGAATCCCATACATGCCTAACATATATATAGATTCTCTCCCATTTAACTAAAACAATTCATTAGATTCATAGCAACAAACAATAGACTTACTGATAGAAGTATTTCATGCATATTTAATCCCTCTCTTGGAGAGAAAAGCCAGAAATAACATCTACAAGATTGACTTACAATCCATGTTCAATCGAATAACCCTAGATTATCCAAATGAAACTAGCAAACTAAAGAATGCACACCAGAAGACAAAAGAATTTTAGGCCTAAAACTTTGATCTGTATATTCATATTCATTCCTGAAAATATTACATAACTTAGAGCAATCTCCTCAAAACTAGAAAAAGGTCCTAAATATATTTTGCCAAAGTTTCTTTTCAAAATTCTTGTGATCCCTTTTTTTACTAGTCCTGTTATCCATTTATAATATTATGGATGCATACAAGCTTCAGACATTCCTAAAAAAGTTTGTTACAAACCACAATACTCTCCAAGAAATGGTTACAAGTCTTTTTCAATATCAATGGCTTCTTCTGTTTGTTGTTTTGCTGCAACCTTTTCTATCTTCTCTGGAGTATCTTCTTATTGTCTGATATATTTATCCTTCCTCTCCTAGAACATGCCATCACTTGGCCAACCAAAGCAGACAACCTTTTGATTCATCCCTTCTAGCCTTTTCAAAGTGACTCTTAACTGCCCAATTTCTGTTTCTATGAAACCGTAATGTGATTTCACCTTTTCAATTTCTTCAATTGTTTGGACAAATAAGGATGTGTCATTAGTGTTAATAATTTGATTAACCCTTTGGGACAAATTGTGGTCTAGCTCTTCTAGCCAAGTCTTCTCTTCTTTTAACTGAACTGGACCAACAAAAGCCCTTGAAAACAATTCAAATTTGTCATCTGAATACTCTTTTCTATATAGTTGGGCTTTTCTTTTTACACCTGCTCTTTCCTCTGAGAGTATATTCATTTCTTTTATAAACTCATTGGTGGACCTAAGGTTGTTATTATCCTCTGCATCTACATGGCATGAACACATGAGCTCTAACTCCTTAGGTCTAGGCATTTATTTATTATGGATTGGTTCCAAGGTGGCTTCATCCTCTCTTAATTTAATCAGAATATTTAGGATCCTTTCAATAGAGATGTATACAATAGAAGCCTTGATCGAATCTACAAACTTCAAGATTGTGGCTTTTACCTTTTCTTCATACTTGTTTTCAAACAAGGCTTGTGCTTGATTTAACTTTTCCAACTCATGTTGGATTGTTTCAGCTGACTGGAAACTAGAAGGCATAGGAGAAGGGGGATATTGTATAATCAGACTGGTAGGTGGAGGTCTTGCTAGAAAGGAGGCTATCATGAGAGTGGAAGATTCACCTAGATGGTGTTGACCTACCAACTGATTCAGAAGTCTAGTAATAATGTTGTCTCTATTGTCTATTCCTTCTTTGGCTTCATTGTAAGCCTTTAAGATGGTTTCCAATTTTAATTGAAGATTTTCCCTTTCTTTTGCCTCTTTTTCTACTACTGCCACACTAAACTTTGCAGTCTCCAAGACTGTTCTTGCACCTTCCACTACCCCTGTATCTTGGAATCTCTTTATAATCATGCCTCCTAGGAGACTAGAATCTAATACAATTTTTCTCTTTTTAATCTCATCCTTCTTCAGTGACCACATGACTAGAGCAGCATCATCCTTGCTAAATGTCACTCCTTCCATGGGTTTGGTTTCCTTTCTCATTGCTTCAAGAACTAAAGAATCAACTATATCCCTTTCCGAGAGAATTAAAACACCAGCCTTAGACACCATCTCTCTTCCCTTCTCAAGAGTAATAGTCTTAAACTCTTTAGTCATTTCTTGCTTTATTTCTTCTTCTACGTGAGTTACATCTCTGAGAGGTTGTTCACTCTTCCTTGGCTCACATCTGACTTTGAATTGTTCCATATTTTGCTTCCAAAAAAATTGCATGAAAGCCACTATTGTAACAAAATCACCCGTCAGCCAGGAACTCCTCATTGGCTTGCTTAACAGTAAGGTCTAAGTCTTGGCCCTTTAGCTCACCATCAATCAAGTTCATTTCAGCACTAGGTGGCTCTTCTGGCATCCCCTCTTGGGTCTCCTCATATGTGTAGGCAATCTCTGCAAGACTCCCTAACTATAACAACTGCTCGGCCACCACCTGCTCATCTCCTATATGGATAGGGGACTGAGATGGAGAATACAAAGGCTCATTAGTTTGCATTTCCTTTCCTATCCTTTTCCTTTTAGGGGAGTCTTGGATGTCAATGACATCCTCAATCACTCTTTTCCCTTTTGAAGTCGAAGGCTCACCTGTCACTGGCATCATTACATTTTACTTTGATCTCTTATGCATCACATAATCACCAGGTGGGATAGCCTTAGCAAAAGCAGGCTTAACTAGGACCAATTTAACCTTGTCAGGATCATTTTGCATTATAGCCTCCCTTTTTTCTTTCAAGGTTTGCATGAGGTCTTCAAAATAAAGAACCAAGAATTTTATTTTCTCCTCAAAGGGATTGAAACTAGAGAGAAGGTCATAACTGCTATCAAATTGATGGATGAAATCAAGAGCCCTCTTATATGCAACCCATTTCTCTTACCTCAGTTCTTTCTCATCTAAACTGAATTCATTTCTAATTAAATCTTCAAGGAACTGAAATTGGTGAGCCCTACCTTTGCTAAATTTCTCTCTTTCTAAACATGTCATTGAAAAAGTCCTCAGGGTCTGTACATCATGAAACTTTAGTTGACAGCTTATATGGCTTAAATAATTCTTCAAAATATTTCCAGCCACCTTTGGTGATTACAAAATAGTGGGCCATGGTAATGGTTGGGAAAATGGTTCTGTTACCTCTATTTATCAATTCTGCCTCTTGTACACCTCCAATTTGCCTTAAAACTTCTATAATCCCTATCTTCAATGGGACCTGATAGGGCAATAGATAGGGGGTACCTCTGAAGCCATACACATTAAAAATGGTAGAAATAGGGTATAAATACATATCTCCCCAATTGTGAACAATCTTAATACCCTCTGCAAACTCTTTAGGTCTGAGGAATTCCAAGAGAGCCTTAGGAATCCTAGGGTTTTTTGTGCATAAAAGAATTCTAATCTTAGATGCAAAAAATCTATCAAACTTTAGATAGCTAGCATCCTCTCTATCCTAGGATAAAATAGTGCTCCAAAGTTGAAGAAGTGGCTCTTCCTAGTCTTTCACTTTAACCAAGTCCATTTCCTTAGCAAAATAATCAACACCTTTGAACAAAAGCATGTGCATTAAAAGAGAGACCATCCAAATGGCCTGTCCACCTTACCATTATTTATCCCTACTAGCCTTGCATGAATTGCATCAGTAAGGTATGGAGCATAATCAAATGTTATTGCCAGGGAGGGGTTTAGAATTTGTGCAATCATCAGCATGTAATGGGTTGGCATATTTTTCTCAGCATCTTCTCCAAAGATCTGACACATTGTGTAATACATACACTTAGCTCTCAAAGTAAACGAATTGAGGGAGAATGGTTCCATTGTACTGGGGCCTACAATTGTTAACCCCCCTATCTTAACAAAGAACTCTTTCAATGGGCCACTCCTAAGATGATCTCTTTGTGCATTGTAGATCTGGGCTAATGACTCAAAGTCAATAGGCTCTAACAAATTTGAACCCTCACCGAGTTTAAAAGCATTTCTGAATTCATCATCTTTTATTTCAATCAGTGTTGATTCCTTCACACTCCTAATACATCTAGCTATAGGGTCATAATTCTATGTAATCAGGGTCAACAAATCTACATACATGAATACACCAGGAACCAAAGGCTTCCCCACATCTAGATCCCATATGCTATTCAAAGGGGCGAGGGAATGTCTTTGACCAAAACCTACTTTGAACAATCCTAAACCTGACATCCCTATTTCTGGATCCCTTAATCAATTACCTTTATCATACAGGCCATCCCCAATTCTTAGATGAGGGTTGTTTGGTACCAACTCTTTAGCTTTGGCCCCAGCATTGGTAGACATGGTTAACTATTCTAGAAAATCATCACATATATTCTTGTCCTAGTAATTTACTTTTCCTGTCAACTCCCTTCTTGGTGCAATCTTGATAATTCAACTATATCAATTGAAACTTACACAGACTTCTAATGAAACAATTCTCATAGTAGTGATTGAATGCAGACCAGAATTATCAAGAAAAGAGCACAAAAACCTGATATTCGCTTGAAGAAAACTGCTCTACACCAATTGCTTTGCAACAGACTCATTGAAATGATGCCAACATTCAAGTTGATGTGGACTCTAATATGGCAAGTTGGCATTGAATTTTAGAAATTAATCCTGCATGCTTTGACCATCACGTCAGAATTGAATTCATAAATCAAATTCGAAAACAGGCTCCAATGGATCATAAATTCTCTGAGTATTTCCTATGTTTCATTGTTTCGCTACTTCGTGGGCCTTAAACCCTCCACACCTTTCTTTTGCGAAACAATGACAACCATTGGATCACTGGAACATGTGCTGATTTTACTCCATTTGGTTTTTCTGTGTTAGTGATGGGCCCTACCTTCTTTTCGCTATTTCACAGGCTTTAAAACTTATGCAATTTTCCTTCATGAATTAACACCAGCCATTAGATCATTATCTACCTACCCAGTCTTTATCTCCAACAATGATGGTCAGTCTTAATAACTAACTGTGCATTACCTTGACGGCTAGTGGTTTTCACCATTTCATAGAGACTAACCTACAAGCATCTTCGGGCCATGAAACAACAACAACCGTTGGATTGACCATGAGATGAACACCTTTTAACATGCTTTAGACCCTTCAAGTGGGCCCTTTATCTTGTCACCAGTTAACAAATGCCACGTGACAATTGGCCATTTTGTCATGAAGTTCCATCAGGTTCCTTTCTGAAACTGCCATGTGCTTTACTCTACTATTCCCCACATAACTGCAGGTTCAACCAAGGTGGGCCCTCATTGTCCCCTTTAGAGCCACGTGCAATTGACAAGTCACTCTTACACTCCATGGAACAAACCATCTATCCTGCTACCTCAACCTACCATTGGACTGCCATCTAAGCACCATCGGACCTACCACCTGTCTTTCACCATTTCGCAATCACTAATCTCTGCTTCACTTTAGGCCACAAAAAAATGACAACCATCTAATTAAAACATACTTAATCAGTCTTTAACTTTATGACTTGCCTATCCTTCGGGCCCACTGGCTCCTTTCACCATTTCGCAGAGCTTAAAACTGAGGTTACTTATCTTCACAAAGCAGCGATATTTATTGGATCTCAGGAACTTGCTCATCGGTTACCCTTGCTACGACCACCTCGGCCGGGCGCACCACCCTTTCACTATTTTGCAAAAGGTAAAACATGTCCATCTTTTGGCCACAAATCAACATGAGCCATTGATCTTTTCTAAACCAATCATCCTTCAACCAAAGAAGTCACTCGCCTCTGGGACCCACCACGTGTTTTCATTGTTTAGCAGAACTAATTTCACATGCATCTCGGGCTAGCGAATCAACATGAACCATTGGATTTAAAACAAGATGCAGTTCTTTACTATGACAGTCGATACTCTGGTTAGGCTCACCTAGCCTTTTCGCTACTTTGTGATAGGTAACTTGCTAGCATCTTTGCCTAGCGAAACAACGACAACCACAAGATTTACAATAAGTTGCACAATAATTAAGGGCCCTGACAAACATTAAAATAGGATAAAGGTAAAGGCGCACAGATATAAAATATTAAGGGACCCCCTAGGGAAATAACAAATGGGGGGACACTTTTCATGATAGACTAACCCTTCTTTAAGTGGTAAAAGTAACTTAGAAATAGAACATAAAGGTTTTTTGCAAACATAGGATAGGTTAAAACTCAAAAACCTTAAACCCTCTTCTGACCCAAGAAAATCAAAGGCAACAAGGCCATACTAGACACATTTTTTGCAGACTTCTTAGCCAACTATGGAACAAGAATATCCATTTTTTAAACAGTGATAACAGTGGCTCTGACTGGGGATGGTTGATTACAAGATCAACTCAAGAAATCAAAAACTCTCTGGAGAAATAGACCAAACACAAGCCCAAAAACAACAACAAAAACAAACCTAAATATGTATAGACAAGGACCTACTATTCATGGACATCAAGAGAAGTAATGTTTCAGGAATTGTCCATGCACTGGAAATTCTTGTACCTCACCATTCATATTATGCAAAAAATATGAATCCTTTCCATTAAGATCACAAACCAGAGAGAGGCCTACCATAGTGACTCAATTTTTTTGTGTTTTCCCTTATCTTGTCCTTTCACATTCCATTGAAGAACAACATCACCAGTTTGGAACTTTCTCAACAAGGTTCTCTTGTCAAATAGATATTTGGACTACAATTGGATCTTTAAAATCCTCTTGTGAGCCAAAGTTCTAATTTCTTCTATCTCCACCATCTGAATCATCTAGTCTTCCATAGGCTCAGATAACTCCATGTCTTTAGCTCGCAAAAACTTATACACTGGAATAAGATTATTGACTGGCACCCTATATTGTCTACCATAAACTAATTCAAAAGGTGAAACCCCAATAACTTTCTTGACAGTAATCCTATCAGCCCATAAAGCTAATTTCAACTTCTAGTCCCAAGACCTTTTATTTTCCTCCAAGATTTTCTTAATAATGTTTAAGAGGCTTTTATTACTTGATTCAACTTTCCCATTACCCTGAGGATGGTAAGGTGAAGAATAGGACATAATTATTTCATGGCTGGTGCAAAATTCAACAAACTCTTCTGACCTGAAGCTCATGGCATTGTCCATCACTAGTTTTACAGGGACTCCGAATCTAGTTATGACATTATCCATCAGGAAGTCAATAACAACCTTACTTGTGGCTCTCCTAGTGGCTATAGCTTCAATCTATTTGGTAAAATAATCAGTAGCTACTATAATCCACCTATGACCTCTTCTTGATTTCTCAATGATTTCTCCAATAAAATTAATGCCCCATTGGATAAAAGGGGCTTCCACTGTGACTGGGTTGAGGGGTAAAGCACCCTCATACTTCAATTTTGATGAAAATTTTTGGCATGGGTCACACTCTGAACATGCTTATTGGCATCTTTGAACAAAGTGGGCCAATAGTAACCAGCTCAGACAATCTTACCAGCTATTATCTTAGCAAAATAATGACCTCCACACACTCCATCATGCATTCTAGTTAACACTTTCTTAGCCTGGGATTTATCCAAACACATTAGCAATTCCCCATCTCTATTCTGCCAAAATAGATCACCCTGAATGAGGACATATTTTTGTGACTTCAACTTTAGAGTTCTTCTCTGGTTATGGGTCATTATTTCTGAAAAATGTTGCATCTCTTAAAAAATGCACTATTTTCGAATACCAAGGTTGTGTCTCAATACTAGTGACTAAGATATTCTCAACTTCAACATTGTTCACTTCAACATCAAGAAGGTTTGATTCAGCCATAAGCTTTGTAAGGCCTAAACCTCTCACCAATTTAGTGATCTTAATTTCTAAATCAAATTCCTAGATTTTGCTTATCCATCTATATCTTTTACCTATGACCTCAGACTAGGATAGAATATCGTTGATAGCCACATGTGGGACATAAGCAATTATGCGTGCATTTACAAGATATGGCCTTAAATCTTTAATAGCCTTGACCAATGCATATGCTTGCTAATCCATAATTTCATACTTTAACTCTGCAGCCTGTAAAGATTTGCTATAAAAAGCTATAGGATGTTCATATCCTTCATTATCCTTTTGTAAAAGAACTATAGCCACTATGTGATATGAAGCAAAAGAAAACAAAGAGAAAGGCTTACTATAGTCAGGGGACTTCAAAACTAGTGCCTCCTAAATAGCCCTTTTGATTTCATCAAAAGTATTTGAAGCTTCTTGATCTCAGCAGAATTTTGTATCCCTTTTAAGTAGTTTAACTATGGGATTGACTATCTCTACAAAATTTGCAATAAATCTTCTAACAAAATTTACTTTGCCCAAGAAAGATTGGATACCTTTAACATTCTTCAGGTCAGGCACATTTTGTATAGGCTCAATTATTTTAGGGTCAATTATTACTTCTTCTTTGGAGACAATATGCCCTAGAAGCTTCCCTTCAGTAACAACAAAATGACACTTTTTAGGATTTAAGGATACTCCAAATTCTAGAGCTTTACTGAAAACCTATTCTAAATGTCCACAGTGGTCATCTTCCCTTTTGGAGAAGAATGTCAAATCATCTTGATATACTACCATGATGATATTGATGAATTCCTTGAAAGCTACATCCATTGCCCTCTGAAAAGTAGCTCCAGCATTTTTCAAACCAAAAGGCATTCTGACATACACATATATTCCCCAAGGGGTGGTGAAAGCAATTTTGAATTGTTCATATTCTTTTACAAACACCTGGTTATACCTTGAGAACCCATCCATCATAGATAATAGGTCACAACCAGTTACTCTTTTCAACATAGCTTCCATATTAGGAGAAGAGTAATTATCTTTCAAGGAAGCAACATTTAGGTTCCTAAAATCAACACAAAGTCTTATGTCCCCATTCATTTTTCTAACCGGGCGAAATTAGAGACCCATGATGAATGCCTTATAGGCTTAATGATTCCCCCTTCCCTCAACTTAGTTAATTCTTGCTGCATTTTGTATTCCAACAGAGGGTTAATAGGTCTTTGTTTTTGTCTAAAAGGCTTAGCATCTAGAAGCAAAGGGACTTCATGGTGAAATAGATCCTATCTATACGCCTTCAAATCCTCATAAGACCAAGAAAAGACCTACTTATATTTCTATAATAAACTAATAAGGTTTACTTTGACATAAGGAGGCAAATTTTTTCCAATATATACCAACTTAGGGGATGATTCTATCCCCAAGTTTACTTCCTCTAGTTCATCTAACTTAGTGGTTGATTGCTAGTGTAGATGACTATCACTGTAACTAAACAAACCTTCCAATTCTACCAACCCTTTAGGTAAATCATTAGTTTCTAACTGAACTAAGTCATTTCCAAACACAGTTTCTCTATTTTCAACCACTTCCACCAAGGCATTGCAATCAATATTCTGTCCATCATAGTCATCAATGCATTGTATAAACCTGAGAATACCTTCATTATAAGAAAATAGTTGCCAATTATATACATTGTCAGGAATGGCAGGCCTAGCTTTTATCTCAACTGTGGATATACTGGTTAGTGTTGCATCATCATTCTTTAATGCTACATTTGCTAAGAAATCTTCCATGATATTCTTAGATCTTTCTATCCAATTTATAGAGAATGCACTAGAATGCTCAATCACATCCCATACTGCATGCTTATATCTTTTCGATCTATCATTCTTAGATGCATACTTAGCTTTAACTTGATAAACAACCAATTCTAAATCTCCTAACACTCTTAACAATTGAATCTCATGCCTTTTTGCAACTTCAAGCCCCAATAACAAGGCTTCATATTCAACAATATTATTTGTACACTGAAAGGCTAACAAGAAGGAATACTTGAAGGTTATACCTGAAGGGGACACAAAAAGAACTCATACTCCAGATCCTTCTTTAGATAAAGCTCCATCAAAATACATGTGCCACAAACCATGCTACTGAGATTCCAATTCAGTCACAATAGAGTCAGTATTCTTCAATTAAGGTAAAATTGGCTGTAATCTAAAATTGTCAAGATCCACATCAATCATATAGTTGAGCATACTAGGTTCTACTTTCTCAATTACCCTAGGGGCATGTGGCTCTCTATACAATTTGACTTGGTTTACATTAACTGGGATAGTAGCATATGACAAATCCAACTGAACATTTCCACCCACTGTTGCAGCCCACTATCTAGATAACAACATGCCATAATGAGGTTTGGTGTCAGTTACAATGACATCCATCTTGTATGTTGCTTCAGGGAATGTTGCTATTGTTAGTTCAACATCTTTCATTGTACCTATCATAGGCACTTCTTTGTTATCCATAGCATAACATTTCCCATACACTATATTCACTAACAATCCTAATTCTTTCATTACACCATAAGGCATTATATTTGCAGTTGTACCAGAATCTATCATACAGTTTTTAATTAACTAGTTATTTACTAGCAAAGTAACATAGAAAGGATCAACCTATGAGGGTTCTTGTGTAATAGTTGTTCCAACATATACCTCTAGGGTTTTCAGCTCCCGATCCTTTTCATCGTTAGTTGAACTGGAGGGTAAAGCTCTGTTACTGTTAGATATCTTAGAAAACAAAGATAGAGCAGCTTCTCTATGTTCCTTTATTTTCAATAATTCTATCAATGGGATAGTAACCTTCATATGGGTGAGAGCCTGATTCATATCAAATGTGGAATTATTAATAAACTCAGTAGTAGCTTTATCTTTCTCTATCTTACTGTGACTTGCCTTTTTTATTGCAGCAATTCCTTGTATATCACTAGCAGCCTTATCATCCATAGTTTTATTTGTATCCTTATGCTTAGGCTTAATGAGTTTACCAATTTTCTAGAACCCATAAATTTCAAATCATTAGCTCAAATTTACAGTGCACAGAGGAGTCATCTCAGGAATGGACCTCTCAAGTAGTTTTTTGTGAAGATAGGTGAGTTGACAGTTGTAGGACCCAACACACAAGAGCCCTTTTCATTGAGTATGTTCACCCTTAGGGATAAAGGAATGTATTGGGCACTTTGCCAAGTTTTGGGAGAAGATGCTGAAGCAAATATGCCAAATCAATACCTATTAATGATTGCTCAGATTTTGAATCCTTCTCTTGCAATTACATTTGATTATGCTTCTTTCATTGCTGATGCTATCCATGCAGGGTTAATAGGAATAAAGAATGGAAAGGTGGATAGGCCTTTCAGATGGTACTCACTCCTGATGCATCTATTTCTTTTCAAAGGTGGTGATTACTTTGCTAGTGGACTCGACCTTGTCAAGGAGAAAGAAGGAGAAAAAATGTCGGTACAATTATGGAGTACTGTGTTGTCATGGGATAGAGAGGATGCCAGTTTCTTGAAGTTTGACAAATACATTGCATCCAAGATCAGGACTCTCCTCTGCTTGAAGAACCCAAGAATCCCCAATGTTCTTTTGGAATTCATAAGACCAAAAGAATTCGTAGAGAACATAAAAATTGTTCACAATTGGGGTGACATTTATTTGTATCCAGTCTCGACAGTTTTCAGAGTGTTTGGTTTTAGAGGCACCCCATTCTTGCTACCTTACTAGGTCCCTCTCAAAGTGGGAATTGCAGAGATCCTTAGACAAATTGGTGGTGTACAAGAGGCAGAGTTGACAGGCAGGGGTAAAGGGACTATTTTCCCTCCAGCTACCATATCCCACCAATTTGTAATAAGAAAGGGAGGTTGGAATTGCTTTGAGGATTTTCTCAAGCCTTATCATTTGTCAACTACAGTGTCCAGGTGTGCTGATCCTGAAGACTTCTTCAATGACATGTTTAGAAAGAGTAGCATGCAGAGGTAGGCCCCATCAATTTCAATTTCCTGAAGACATCATCAGAAATGAGTTTGACCTAGATGAGTAGGAGCTAAGGAAAGAGAAATGGGTGGCTTATAAGAAAGCCTTGGATTTTGTGCATCAGTTTGATGCCATCTATGACCCATTGTCTAGGTTTTTCCCTCTGGAAGAGAAAATAAAGTTTTTAATTGTTTTCTTTGAAGATGTGATGCAGACCCTGAAGGAGAAGAGGGAAGCTGTAATCAAAAGAAACCCTAAAAAGGCAAGAGTGATTCTAAGTAGGTCAGCTTCCAGCAAAGCAATCCCTCCTAGTGATTATACACTACACAAGAAATCTAGTTATAGTGTGTTGATGCCTACAACAGGGGAGCCCTCTACCTCTAAAGGAAAGAGGAAGATACAAGATGTCATTGACATCCAAGAGAGCCCAAAGAAGCAAAGGGTAGGGAAAGAAGTACAATTGGATGCACCTTTTTATTCCCCATCCCAATCCCCTATCCATATAGGAGCTAAGCAACCAGTAGTTGAGCAGCTCCTACAACTAGGCAGTTTAGGGGAAATTGACTACACTTATGATGAAGTGGAAGAAGGATTGCTAGAAGAACCCCTTCCTGCTGAAATGGACATTACCACCGCTAAACTCAAAGGCCAGGAGTGGGATCCTGAGATATAGCAGGCAAGTAATGTCTTCTTGGCTGACAATAATTTTGTCACATCAGAAGCATTTATGCAGTTTATATGGAAACAGAACATAGATAAATATAATGCTAGGTGTGAAAAGAGAAAGGTTGAGCAGCCTAATAGAGATCCAGCCCTGGTAGAAGAGGAAATAAAGAAAGATATGATGGAAGAGTTCAAAACCATCACCCCTGAGCAAGGGAGAGATATCATGGCACAAGCTAGAGTGCTTATTTTACCCGAGTGGGATATAGCAGATGCCTTGGTACTAGCTGCAGTGAGGAAGGAGACCAAACCCATGGAGGGGATTACTTTCAATAAGGATAATGCTACACTCATCATGTTGTCTCTCAAGAGAAATGAGAGTAAGAAAAGAAAATATACCCCAGGGTCAAGTTACCTTGGTGGGATGATGGTGAAAAGAGTGCAGAGTACAGGGGTAGTGGAAGCTGCTAGCACTATGGTAGAGACTACAAAATTTAGTGTTGCAATAGCAGAAAAGGAAGCCAAAGAGAAAGAGATCCTCCAAGTCAACTTGGAAACAATTTTGAAGGCCTATAACAGTGCTAAGGAGGAGGTAAGAGGTAAGGATAGCATCATTGCTAAGCTGCAGAGCTAGTTGACTGGACAATACCATCAAGGTGAGTCTTCAACACTGATGATTTCCTCTTCTCCTGCAAGACCTCCACCTACTAGCCCTATCATTGAGTTTCCAACATCTCCAGCACCCTCCAGCTCTCAAATGGTTAAAATTACCCCTCAAGAATTAGAAAACTTAAAACAGGCTCAGGCCTTATATGCAAAGAAGTATGAGGAGAGAGTAAGGGCTACAATTTCTAGTTTTGCAGATACAATGAATTCCTCATTGCTCTACAACAATGTAGGTAAAATTGTAGATATATGGAATGAGCTCAGGGGAGACAAGGCCATTTTGACACCTATTTTTGACAAATGGAGGCCTAGGGAGCAAGATTTAGAGTTTATGTGTGTATCGTACAATGAAGCAAGGGCCAATCCTATCATTAGATCCACTTCTGACATCAATAAAGATTTAGTACAATTAGCAGTAGGGGTGGATAATGTTGATAGGAAAGTTAACTTGTGCAAAAAGGAGTATACTAATCAAGTTTTTGAGTTGCCCCTGGGAGTTTTTGCTAGCCCAGATTAGCTGAAGGACAAACAAATATGGCTTAAGGAGATAGAAGCTAAATTGTGAGCAAGAATTAAACGAATTATTGATTTAGATGATGCCTCTTTGTTTGTTTTGACAATATAGGAAATAGAGAAAATTAAGGTGCATTATAGTTTTCTCAATTCGGAAGTCAGCAAATTGAGAAACTCTTGGGCAAGGTTGACTAAAGCTAAAACTAAAGTGATTAATTTTTCATGGCCAACCGATGATGTGTACAATGAGTGGACAATGAAATATGCCACTCATGATATAGAATAGTTAGAGAGTGCCCCTGAAAAGGTGGAAGAGGTTGCAACCAAATAGCCTGTTGAAGAAACTGCAGAGGCCGAAAAGAGGTTGTAACTGTTTTTGTGAAAATATTGTAACCTCTCTATTTTGAAAGAAATGATTGTAGAAAACTCTCCTTGAGAAGTCTGAAGCTTTGTGCATCTGTTGTTATAAATGGATACCAGGACTAGAGGAAAAAGGATCGCAAAGAATTGTAAGAAAACGCTGCAGAAATTTATTTGAGCTTTTCTAAGTCTAATGGAGAATATTCAAAAACTGCTTGTAATTTTTTTCTGAACTTAATATCAATATACAAACCATCGGTTTTGAGTGAAGCTTTGTGTCATCTTCAAGTGTGTTTACAATTTGTTTACTATTTTCATTCTGAATAATCCAGGGTTATTTTGTTTGAATGGGATTGCAAGGCAATTTTCAGTAGAAGTGTTTGCTAGCTTTTCTCTTTAGGAGGGAAATTAAAGATACGGGGATCACTCATGCCAGTAAACTCTTTGGAAGAGTTTTTGAATCTTGATGATCATGGTTTAATTTGGAATGCATAAATTCTTATAGGTGTCAGGCATATATAAGGATTAATAAAAACCAAGCTAAAGGGATGAGTAAAGATATTTTGTTTGAGGAGTATTATCTGAGTTTAGATGACTCTGTGACCTTGGATAAGGCACTGGTATTGATTGAAGTTGTTTATTGCATGTGTTATTGATTGAAATACTGAATTTAAGTATAATTCCATTCTTTGTTTTCAGTTATTTTCAAGGTGAATAAATTCACTGGTTTCTTGGACTGGTTTGCTGTGGGTTTATGTTTGAAAGTGTGAATTTAATTCATAAAGGTATACCCACCTGGGCTCTGAGTAAGTCCAAAGTGTAGAAGGTTCAATCAAACCTTGTCATATGTTGTCTTGAGAATTTCCTTATCTTTGATGTCTCTTCTGCACTGATTTTAATCATATTATTTTAAGGATGTTAAAGAGAATCAGATTTTGAGGACAACAAAAGTGGCGACTCTACTGGGGAGAGTCACAATAAAGATATAAATGCAGATCTGTGTTGAGGCTTATAAAGAAAATTGTTGTGTGTTTGTGGATTAGACTGCTTGTTTTCATAATTCCCATAGTCTTGTGGGTGGCGACTCTATTACTTTTGAACCAGTCCTTGTGAGATACAAATATTTCTTAAAGGAAGACAAGCGAGATGCAAGGAGCGAAAAACACGAGATCATTCATGAAGAAACATCCTCATGAAACCTTGCAAGAAGGTCTACCAGAACAGCCACGGAGAGGCCAGAAGAGATCTATGTTGCATGAGCCATCAAATGCTGCTTGGGTGTAGAAAAACAATAATATTGGTAAGATGCCTGATCGACCTGTTTATGCAAAGTCTGATTCATCTTCTAGAGATTTAGAACATGATATCTTAGGTTTCCATTCGGGATTGTTTGGAAATATTGATAATGCACCTATTTTAAATCAAGATCTATCTCATGTTAGTGTTTTTGCAAGAGATAGAACTAGTTCAAATTCAATTAGACACTCTGTTCCTAGGACAATTGATGGGAACATTAGTCTGATTGACATAGATCAAGTTAATGCATCAGACTCTGAAGAAAACTTCCCTGATGAGGATAAAGTGTCTCAAGAGATTGAAGATTTAAATAGAAGAGTCTATCACTTAATCTCCCTAAGAGCCAAAAAGGAAGAAAATAAGGAGAAGGAAGTTAAAGCCAAACTAATGGAAAGAGATAGGCTCCTTAGACAGGTAGCTGATCTTGAAATACTTGTTAAGGAGAAAGAAAAAAGTGATGAGGAAGGCCCTGTGATTAGGGAGATTCTAATTCCCAAAACCAAACAGGCTTGTAAGTTAGTAGTACAACCAACTAGGGAAGTATTTAATGACTCCCAGCTTGCTAAAGCTAATATGGACAAAGGAAAATAGAAATAGGTAGATGATGGAATAGAATCTAAAACTGTAGAAGAGATCTCTCATAAGCTTTTAGCACATGAGAGAGAAATGGAAAGGATGAGGAAAGAAAAGGAAGATCTCCAAATGGAATTAGAAAAGGTTGAGTTAGAAGCAGTGAATCAAGAAGTAAAAAGAAAGATTAATTACTTAAAGGCTCCCCCTATTACATTCCCATCAGAAGATCTTAGCAAGCCTAATCCCCAACACATTTCCTTTTCTCAAGCCAATACTCAACCTAAAGCACAAGCTAATATTGCCTCAGTAAGTCAAATCCCTGTGAATAAATAGTGCACTCAAATACCACAATCTCCAATCCCAAAAGCTAAAATGAGCATGGGAAATAACAATGCTATTACCCCTTTTCAAAGAAGACCAATCAATTTAGAATAATATAGACAATTTTTCTTTGATGGGATCCCGGTATATCCAAATCATGTTTCGACTGAGTTAAGAGACAGACTCCATAAATTTGCTAGGAACAATGCAATTAGTGCTAAGGAACATCTGAAATCTTTTGGAGATCTAATAAATGATTATGAGATAGTAGATGAAGATGTTATTATGAAACTGTTTGTTCAATCCCTAGTTGATGATGCAAGAGATTGGTATAGAGGTCTTCCAGTCAATAGCATAGGGTCATGGGCATATTTTAAAAAAAAATTCCAAGAGCAGTATGGTGACAAGACTAATGTGAGTTTCATGCTAAATGAATTCAACAATATCAAAAAATCTGAAAATGAAATGGTCACTGATTTCAATGCCAGATTCCAGAAGGCCATGCATAGATTGTATCAAGTGATGAGGCTAGATGATAACATGTGTCTTAATACATATTACAATGCATTTTACTCCAAGATGGCCTATATTTTGAGGGATAAGAACCCACATAATTTGAGAGATGCTTTTAGAATTGCCATAAATGTAGAAAGTAACAGAAAAGCATCTCAGAAGTTAGGAAGAAGGACAGATGATAGATTATGGCAAGAAACCAAATAGCAACCTAACAAAGTTGCTAAAGAGGATGATAAGATAGAGAAATTGGTTACTGCTATGAAAGATTTGACTACCAAGGTTAACAAAAATGATAAACCTCATTATAACTAGCAAGATAGACCCCCTAGATTGCATGATATGCCATATAATACCAATTGGAAAGATGGCAAGCCCCAAATTGAGAAGCCTAATATTGCCCAAAGTCAAGACACTCCAAATCCCTTGAAAGAGAAAACTATTCACAATATAGAAAATACTCCTTGGTGTATTGCTTGTGATGGACCACATTCTCCTCATCAGTGTGCAGTGGCTCAGGCTCTAGAAGAATCTATGAGACCAGAAGTAGAGCCTGACATTAATATGTTTGAAACCATCATAGAAAGTGATGAGGAATCCATGCAAAGTGGATACAGTGATGTGCTGGATAATGAAAGGTTAGTGCAGGGACAGCTAACCTTAGATTGGCATCCTACATTGAATGTGGTAACAATTGAGGATGAAGAGGCTCATCTTAGGAGGCCTAGTGAGGAAGAAGTTAGAAATCTCACTAAAACTGCAATTGCCAAAGCAAAACACAATTATAACCTGAGAAGCACCAAGAGAGACACTGATCAAGGTGAGCTGGGTTCTATGTTCATAAAGGAAGTTACTAAAAAAGGGGCATCAAGTAGTGCTACTACTGTTCCTAAGGTCGGTCAAGAAAAAGGGGAACAAGTTAAAGATGTACCCAAAGGAAAAGATGATAAAAATATTGGTGATGTAAAAGGAGCAGAGACAGTGAAAAAACCAAGTCAATTCAAAATAGAAAGAGTTAGGGCTAATAATGAAACATGCAATAGTCCTACATTTGACATGGCCCAAGCTCTTACTCAAATGAAGGTCACTATTCCATTAGTAGAATTACTAAAGATTAAAGAACATAAGGATGCAACTTTGTCTTTATTCTCTAGTATATCTGATAATGACATAGTCTTACCCACCGATTCAGCTAAAGTTGGAAAGGATCAAGAGTTCCAAACCCTAGAGGTTTATGTTGGAACCACTATCACTCAAGAGCCTTCTCAAGTAGATCCCTTCTATGTTACCTTGTTAGTCAATAACTGGTTGATTAAAAACTTCATGATAGATTCAAGAGCTGTTGCTAATGTAATGCCCTATGGTGTTATGAAAGAGTTAGGGTTAGTAGTAACCATTGTGTATGGGAAGTGCTATGCCATGGATAACAGAGAAGTGCCTGTGATAGGTATGATGAAAGATATAGAAGTAAAAATAGCAGCATTCCCTGAAGCCACTTAAAAAATGGATGTTATTGTTACTGACACTAAACCCCACTATGGTATGTTACTTTCCAGACAATGGGTAGTAGTAGTAGGGGGAAATGTTCAACTGGACTTATCCTATGCCACCATTCCTATTAATGGTAATCAGGTCAAATTATGCAGAGAGACACAAGCTCCTAGGGTAATTGAAAATGTAGACCCTAGTATGCTTAATTGTATGATTAATGTAGATCTAGATAACTTTAGACTTCAACCAATTTTACCTCAATTAAAAAATACTGACCCTATTGTGGTCGAGTTACAAGCACAATAGTATGGATTGTGGCAGATGTATTTTGATGGAGCTTGCTCTAAAGAAGGATCTAGAGTAGGGGTTCTTTTTGTGTCCCCATCAGGTATAACTTTTAAGTATTCATTTTTATTGGCATTCCAGTGCACAAATAATACTGCATAATATGAAGCCCTATTACTGGGACTTGAGGTTGCAAAAAGGCATGGAATCCAACTATTGAAAGTAATGGAGGATTCGGAATTGGTTGTCTCTTAGGTGAGATCTAAATATGCATCCAAGAATGATAGATTAAAGAAGTATAAGCATGTTGTTTGGGATGTTATTGAGCATTTTGATGCATTTTCTATTAATTGGATAGAGCGAGCAAAAAATATTATGGCAGATTTCCTAGCTAATGTTGCTTTGAAAAATGATGATGTAATGCTAACCGGTATTTCCACTGTAGAAATAAAATATAGGCCTGCTATTCCTGATAATTTGTACAATTGGTAAGTTTTTGTTGGTGATGAAGACATTCTTAGGTTTATCCAATGTGTTGATGATTATGATGGACAAAAGATTGATTGTAATGCATTGGTGGAAGTGGTAGACAATAGAGAGACGGTGTTTGGAAATGATGTGGTCTAGTTGGAAACCAATGAGATACCCAAAGGACTGGTAGAGTTGGAGAGCATGTTTAGTTATAATGATAGTCATTTACATCAGCAGTCTACCACCAAGTTGGAAGAGTTAGAGGAGGTAAACCTGCGGACAGAATCATCCCCTAAGTTGGTATATATTGGAAAGAAGCTACCCCCTCATGTCAGGACTAACCTTATTAATTTATTGAAAAGATATAAACATGTCCTTGCTTGGTCTTATGAGGACCTAAAGGCATATAGGCAGATCTTTTTCAGCATGAAGTTCCTTTACTTCCAAATGCTAAGCCTTTCAGATAGAAATAGAGGCCTATCAATCCCTTGTTAGAAACTAAAATGCAACAAGAGTTGACCAAATTGAGAGAAGGGGGGATTATCAAACCAATAAGGCATTCTTCATGGGTCTCCAATCTGGTCCCAGTAAGGAAGAAGAATGGAGACATCAGATTGTGTGTAGACTTTAGGAATTTAAATGTTGCTTCCTTGAAGGATAACTACTCATCCCCAAATATGGAAGCCATGTTGTAGAGAGTGACAGGATGTGACCTTTTATCCATGATGGACGGTTTCTCAAGATATAATCAAGTGTTAGTAAAGGAGTCTGAACAGTTTAAAATAGCTTTCACTACTCCATGGGGAACTTATGTTTATGTGAGAATGCCATTCGGATTAAAAAAAGTTGGAGCTACATTTCAGAGAGCCATGGATGTAGCTTTTAAAGAATTCATTAACATCATCATGGTGGTTTATCAAGATGACCTAACTTGTTTCTCTAAGAAGGCTGATGATCATTGTGGACATCTGGAGAAAGTGTTCAATAAAGCCTTGGAATTTGGTGTATCACTAAATCCCAAGAAATGTCATTTTGGAGTCACTGAGGGAAAGCTACTAGGAAACATAGTTTCCAAAGAGGGGGTAAGGATAGACCCTGAGAGGATTGAAGCAATCAATAAGGTGTCTAAACCTAAAAATGTGAAAGGTATTCAATCTTTTTTAGGCAAAGTAAATTTTGTTAGTAGATTCATTGCAAACTTCATAGAGATAGTGAAGCCTATTTTCAAGCTCCTCAAGAAGGATACCAAGTTTTATTGGGATCAAAAAGCCTCAAAAGCTTTTGTTGAGATTAAGAAGGCAATACAGGAGGCACCAGTGTTGAAATCTCCTGATTACAGTAAGACTTTTTCTCTATTTTCTTTTGCTTCATATCATACGGTGGTTGTAGTGTTACTACAAAAGGACAATGAAGGATATGAACATCCCATAGCCTTCTATAGTAATTCTTTGCAGGTGGTAGAACTAAAATATGAGACCATGGAGAAACAAGCTTATGCTTTAGTTAAAGCTGTTAAAGCTTTTAGGCCGTACTTAGTGAATGCAAATATCATTGCCTATGTCCCACATGCTGCAGTTAAGGATATTTTATCTTAGTCTGAGGTTACTGGGAAGAGATGCAGATGGATCAATAGAATTCAGGAATTCAACTTGGAGATAAAGATCACCAAATTGGTGAGAGGTTTAGGTTTGGCTAAACTCATGACTGAATCTAATCTCATGAGTGTAGAAATACATAATGTTGAAGTTGGAGATGCTTTAGTCACCAGTATTGAGAGGCAACCTTGGTACTCAGAGATAGTCCAATTTTCAAAAGGTGCCACATTTTTATAAGAGATGACACACAATCAGAAAAGAACTCTGAAACTCAAGTCCCAAAAGTATGTGCTCATTCAGGGTGATCTTTTCTAGAGGAAAAGAGATGGAGAGCTACTAATGTGTTTGGATGAATTTCAAGCTAAATAGGTGTTGACTGAAATGCATGATGGAGTATGTGGAGGTCACTACTCTGCTAAGACTACTGCTAGTAAGATAATCTGGGCTGATACTATTGGCCCACTTTATTTAAAGATACTCATGCATATGTTCGGAAATGTGACCCATGTCAGAAATTCTCATCCAAGTTGAAGTATGAAGGAGCCTTACCCCTAAATCTAGTCTAGGTAGAAGCTCCTTTTGTCCAATGGGGCATTGATTTTATTGGAGAGACTATTGAGAGGTTAGGGAGAGGTCATGGATGGATCATAGTGGCCACTGATTATTTCATGAAATGGATAGAAGCCATCCCTACAAGAAGAGCTACTAGTCAATTTGTCATTGATTTCCTGATGGATAATGTTGTAACTAGATTTGGAACACCTGCAAAATTGGTGATGGATAATGCCATGTGTTTCAGATCATAAGAGTTTGTAGGCTTTTGTACTAGCCATGGTATACTCATGTCATACTCTTCACCTTATCACCCTCAGGGGAATGGACAAGTAGAATCCAACAATAAAAGCCTGTTGAATATCATCAAGAAAATCCTAAAAGAGAATAAAAGATCTTGGGATCAAAAACTGAAGTTAGCTCTATGGGCAGATAGAATAATAGTTAAGAAATCCATCAGAATGTCACCTTTTGAATTAGTCTATGGTGCCCAAGCTAGATTTCCGGTAAATAATCTTCTTCTAGTTTATAAATTTTTGCAAAATGAGGACATGGAGATATCTGAACCAATGGAAAATAGAATGATCAAAATTGTAGAAATGGAGGAGCTTAGGACTTCTGCCCATAAGAGAAATCAGAAGATCTAGTTGCAGTCAAAATATCTTTTTGATAAAAGGACATCATTAAGGAAATTTCAAATTGATGACATGGTTCTTCAGTGGAATGCAAAAGGATAGGATAAGGGAAAGCACAAGAAATTTGAATCACTATGGATTGGCCCTTTTGTGGTTTGTGACTTAAATGGTAAGGATTCATATTTCTTGAAGAGTATGAATGATGAAATACAGGAATTTCTAGTGCATGGACAATTCCTAAAGTATTATTTCTCTTAATGTCCATGCATGGTAGGTCCTTTGTTTGTACATATTTTGTTCCTTTCCTGCTTTTCTATTTTGGTCTATGTTTTGGTCTGTTTCTCCAGAGATTCTAAGTTTTCTTGTGTTGACCTTGCGATCAACCATCCCCATTCAAAGCCGTTGTTATCACTGATTAAAATGGGCTTTTCTTTTCCCATGATTGTCTATGGTTTGTTTAAATTTTGAGTAGGGCACATTTTTTAAATGCTTCAGCTCTGTTTTAGGCCTTAAGGGTTCAGGGGTTTTTGATTTTAGATCCTCTAATGTTTGTTTAAAACCCTCTAGTTTCTATTCTTTCGTTACTTTATTCACTTAAGTAATGGGTCATGGGATTGTAGGAAGTGTCCCCCCTTGTAGTTTGCCTAGGTGGTCATGTTAATTAATCACAAAAATTTATGCCTTATATGTATTTTTCCTAAATTTGTCGGCCCCAGTAACTAGTGCACATCTCACGGATGGATCTACAACTTTCACTATTTTGCTAGGTGAAGTTGCACGTAGTTTAAAACTAGTGAAGTTGTGAAAATGACATGGCAAGCCACCTAGGCAGTCTAGCTGGTTGATGAGAGCAAGTAAAATGGTGGCATGCGGCATAAGTCACAACAGTCAGTAGGTCAGGATTAAAGGTTAAAAGGTGGGCCCTAGAAGTGAGTCAGGTCGCAAGTTAGGAGATGACCTGGTGGATACAGCTGTCAAGAATTAACTGGAGCCCAATTCTTTCTCTCAACAAATGAAAAAGCAACGAGTCAGCTCTGAAGGTGACTGGACGCTAGGTTTTCAAAGTGAATCTGAGGGCCCACCCCTCCCAAAGCCTATTCAGATGGTTAATTGTCAATCAATTAAAAAATGATCTGAAGGCCCACGCTATTTTGCAAGGGCAAGATGCTCATGTTGTATACCCTATGAAATAGCGAAAGTGAATGAGAACCATCCATGTGTCATGATGGATCGCAATGTGTCTAGCAACACGTGGTCTTAGAAGAAAGCTGTCAGCCCGCCAAGGTGGAACCAGCGGTATAAGAAAAGGACATGCAGCCAGTGTTAAGTCGAATGTGAAAGACATTTCAAGGCTAGTGGTTGGGCACCACATGGCAGCACGTAGCCAATAGAGAAGTGGGACCCAGCGCGGAGCCAAAGTTGTCAGTTAGTATAGTGCTTGATCAAGTTTCTTTTGATCAGACAGTCAGCGCTATTTCATAGGACCAAGCTACTCGATAGTTATGCTTCACGAAGTTGCGAAAGAGAAAAATGAAAGACTTGCAGGAACGTTGTGACCCATTGGAGAGAAAAATATGAATTCTCCTATGAATTCAATTTTGAAGGGATGACCAAAGCATGCGAAATCAATGTTGTAGTTAAGACCCTGAGTACAATATATGATTTCCCATCAACCAGGTGAAGATATTTTTTAAAGAATTTTTGTAGAGGAGTGGATGCAGAGCTATTTTCTTCAGGTACAGAGTAAGTCATTTTAGTTTTAGAGCAAATTCCTTCAAGTTAAGAATAGGTTTTCTCGTACTCTTGTATAGCAATTCCTATGTGGTGTGTTTCAGATAAGATATTGATTCATCATAGAAGTGTCTAGGATCGATATTAATTTCTTACATTTTAAATGGCTACTAAAAGAGAATTTTTTGGCAAAGTCAATTATTCAGAAAGGAGTGTCTGTGATGATTTTCTTGAACAGTTGACGTTGTCAACTAATCAGGCATCGAAGGCAAAAGAATGAGTGCCTAGAGCTCCCCATTTAAAGATAGGAGAAGGACTGTATGACAAGGGTAACTGGTTGAGAGACCCACAGGTTGGATTGTCTAGGTTGGGGTTATTTAAGATTGGATATGGAATGAGAAATTATCCGGCCCCGCAAAACAGTATTTGGGAATTAGATGTTGGGAAATTGGTAGTCCCAGGGGTATTTATGGACATAGATTTGTTGACCCAAATTGCACTCAACTATGATCCAGTGACAAGAAGCATTCAAGATATAAATGGAAAAACCCTTATTGAGATTAATGCTGAATAATTAAGGAATGCTTTTGGGCTTAATGAGTTTACCAACTTTCTAGAACCCATAAATTTCAAATCATTAGCTCAAATTTATAGTGCATAGATGAGTCATCTCAGAAACGGGCCTCTCAAGGAGTTTTTTGTGAAGATAGGTGGGTTGATAGTTGTAGGATCCAACATAAAAGAGCCCTTTTCATTGAGTATGTTCACCCTTAGGGCTAAAGGAAAGTATTGGGCACTTTGCCAAGTTTTGGGAGAAGATGCTGAAGCAAAAATGTCAAATCAGTACCTGTTAATGGTTGCTCAAATTTTGAATCCTTCTCTTGCAATTACATTTGATTATGCTTCTTTCATTGTTGATGTTATCCATCAAGGTTTAAGAGGAATAAAGAATGGAAAGGTGGATAGGCCTTTCAGATGGTACTCACTCCTGATGCATCTATTTCTTTTCAAAGGTGGTGATTACTTTGCCAGTGGACTGGACCTTCTCAAGGAGAAAGAAGGAAAAAAAATGTTGGTACAATTATGGAGTACTGTGCTGTCATGGGATAGAGAGGATGCCAGTTTCTTGAAGTTTGACAAATACTTTGCATCCAAGATCAGGACTCTCCTCTTCTCGGAGAACCCAAGAATCCCCAAGGTTCTTTTGGAATTCATAAGACCAAAAGAATTCATAGAGAACATAAAAATTGTTCACAATTGGGGTGACATTTATTTGTATCTAGTCTCAATAGTTTTCAGAGTGTTTGGTTTTAGAGGCACCCCATTTTTGCTACCTTACCAAGTCCCTCTCAAAGTGGGAATTGTAGAGATCCTTAGACAAATTGGTGGTGTACAAGAGGCAAAGTTGATAGGTAGGAGTAAAGGGACTATTTTCCTTGTAGCTACCATAGCCCACCAATTTGTAATAACAAAGGGAGGTTGAAATTGATTTGAGTATTTTCTCAAGCCTTATCATTTTTCCACTGTAGTGTCCAGGTGTGCTGATCCAGAAGACTTCTTCAACAACATGTTTAGAAAGAAAGCAGCATGCAGAGGTAGGCCCCATCAATTTTAGTTTCCTGAAGACCTCATCAGAAATGAGTTTGATCTAGATGAGAAGGAGCTAAGAAAAGAGAAATGGTTGGCTTATAAGAAAGCCTTAGATTTCATGCATCAGTTTGATGCCATCTATGACCCATTGTCTAGCTTTTTCCCTCTGGAGGAGAAAATAAAGTTTTTAATTATTTGCTTTGAAGATGTGATGCAGACCCTAAAGGAGAAGAGGGAAGCTATAATCAAAAGCAACCTTGAAAAGGTGAGAGTGATCCAAAGTAGGTCAGCTTCCAACAAAGCAATCCCTCCTGGTGATTATACATTGCACAAGAAATCTAGTTATAATGTGCTGATGCCTACAACAGGGAAGCCCTCTACCTCTAAATGAAAGAGGAAGATACAAGATGTCATTGACATCCAAGAGAGCCCAAAGAAGCAAAGGGTAGGGAAATAAGTACAATCAGATGCACCTTTGTATTCCCCATCCCAATCCCCTATCCATATAGGAGATGAGCAAGCAGCAGCTAAGCAACTCCTACAGCTAGGCAGTTTAGGGGAAATTGCCTACACTTATGATGAAGTGGAAAAAGGAATGCAAGAAGAACCCCTTGCTGCTGAAATGGACATTACCAACACTGAACTCAAAGGCCAGGAGTGGGATCCTGTGCCTTCTTGGCTGACAACAATTTTGTCACATCAGAAGCATTTATGCAGTTTATATGGAAACAAAACATAGATAAATATAATGCTAGATGTGAAAAGAGAAAGGCTGAGCAGCCTAATAAAGATCCAGCCCTGGTAGAAGAGGAAATAAAGCAAGAGATGATGGAAGAGTTCAGAACCATCACCCCTGAGAAAGGGAGAGATATCGTGGCACAAGCTGGAGTGCTTATTTTACCCGAGTGGGATATAGTAGATGCCCCGGTACTAGACGCAGTGAGGAAGGAGACCAAACCCATGGAGGGGATTACTTTCAATAAGGATAATGCTACACTCGTCATGTGGTCTCTCAAGAGAAATGAGTAAGAAAAGCAAAGATACCCTAGGGTCAAGTTACCTTGGTGGGATGATGGTGAAAAGAGTGCAGAGTACAGGGGTAGTGGAAGCTACTAGCACTGTGCTAGAGACTACAAAATTTAGTGTTGCAGTAGTAGAAAAGGAAGCCAAAGAGAAAGAGATCCTCCAAGTCAACTTGGAAACAATTTTTGAAGGCCTATAACAGTGCTAAGGAGGAGGTAAGAGGTAAGGATAGCATCAATGCTAAACTACAGAGCTAGTTGACTAGACAATACCGTCAAGCTCAGTCTTCAACACTGATGATTTCCTCTTCTCCTACAAGACCTCCACCTACTATCCCTATCATTGAGTTTCCACCATCTCTAGCACCCTCCAACTCTCAAATGGTTGAAATTACCCCTCAAGAATTAGAAAACTTATAACAGGCTCAAGCCTTATATGCAAAGAAGTATGAGGAGAGAGTAAGGGCTACAATTTTTAGTTTTGCAGATACAATGAATGCCTCATTTCTCTACAACAATGTAGGTAAAATTGTAGATATATGGAATGAGCTCAGGGGAGACAAGGCCATTTTGACACCAATTTTTGACAAATGGAGGTCTAGGGAGCAAGATTTAGAGTTTATGTGTGTATCCTGCAATGAAGCAAGGGCCAATCCTATCATTAGATCAACTTCTGACATCACTAAAGATTTAGTATAATTAGCAGCAGGGGTGGATAATGTTGATAGGAAAGTTAACTTGTGCAAAAAGGAGTATACTGATCAAGTTTTTGAGTTTCTCCCAGGAGTTTTTGCTAGCCCAGATCAGCTGAAGGACAAACAAATATGGCTTAAGGAGATAGAAGCTAAATTGTCAACAAGAATTAAAGGAATTATTGATTTAGATGATGCTTCATTCTTTGTTTTGACAATACAAGAAATAGAGAAAATTAAGGTGCATTATAGTTTTCTCAATTCAGAAGTCAGCAAATTGAGAAACTCTTGGGAAAGGTTGACTAAAGCTAAAACTAAAGTGATTAATTTTTCATGGCCGACCGATGATGTGTACAATGAGTGGACAACAAAATATGCCACTCATGATATGGAACAGTTGGAGAGCGCCCCTAAAAAGGTGGAAGAGGTTGCAACCGAACAACCTGTTGAAGAAACTGTAGAGGCCGAAAAGAGATTATAACTATTTTTGTGAAAAGATTGTAACCTCTCTATTTTGAAATAAATGATTGTAAAAAACTCTCAAGAATTTCAAAAGCTTTGTGCATCCATGTTGTTATAAATGGATACCAGGACTAGAGAAAAAAAGGATCGCAAAGAATTGTAAGAAAACGCTGCAGAAATTTATCTGAGCTTTTCTAAGTCTAATGGAGAATATTCAAAAACTTCTTGTAATATTTTTTTGAACTTAATATCAATATATAGACCATCGGTTTTTAGTGAAGCTTTGTGTCATCTTCAAGTGTGTTTACAATTTGTTTACTGTTTTCATTCTGAATAATCCAGGGTTATTTTGTTTGAATGGGATTGCAAGGCAATTTTTAGTAGAAGTGTTCACTAGCTTTTCTCTTTAGGAGGGAAATTAAAGATGCGGGGATCACTCATGCTAGTAAACTCTTTGGAAGAGACTTTTAATATTGATGATCATGGTTTAATTTGGAATTCATAAATTCTTATAGGTGTTAGGCATATATAAGGATTAATAAAAACCAAGCCAATGGGATGCGTAAAGATATTTTGTTTGAGGAGTATTATCTGAGTTTAGATGACTCTGTGACCTTGGATAAGGCACTGGTATTGATTGAAGTTGTTTATTGCATGTTTTATTGATCGAAATATTGAATTTAAGTATAATTCCATTCTTTGTTTTCAGTTAATTTCAAGGTGAATAAATCCACTGGTTTCCTAGACTGGTTTGCTGTGGGTTTATGTTTGAAAGTGTGAATTTAATTCACAAAGGTATACCCGCCTGGGCTCTGAGTAAGTCCGAAGTGTAGAAGGTTCAATCAAACCTTGTCATATGTTATCTTGAGAATTTCCTTATCTTTGATGTCTCTTCTGCACTGAGTTCAATCATATTATTTTGAGGATGTTAAAGAGAATCAGATTTTGAGGACAACAAGTTCATCTTTCAACCATTTGCAAATACTAATTTTTCCATTGTTGTTTACCATGTCATAGGCACCTTTGATACATAAGCTAGAAACAAAGTTTAATCTGTTGGCATGTGTAACATTGTATCCAAGAATCATGCTTATGAACCTTACATTGATATCATTAACATCATTTACTCATAGGGATCTTTTATCAAAGATTGCATCGGTTAGGGTTATTATAGTGTCATTTGGAATCTTTTTAGTCTTGTCAAGCCTGCTACCAGTGGAAGGTAAGCTTGTCTTGTCATTTGGAATCCAACCAAAAGAACTCTCCATGAACTCTACATTAACACTATCCTTATAGCATCCTTGGGAAAATCAAGGATACTAAGAATTTCCACAAAACTTAGGGTTTCAATTATCTTGTGTTTCGGTTTAATATTTCCATTTTCATCACATATAACAATCCTGTACTTGTTCTTAATCTCATCATCTCCTAGTTCATCTATATAAACAACTCCTTTGGGTATTTGTGAGAATGCTCCTAGGGTATCATCTTTCTTCATAATTTCGGGAATGATTTTAAATATGGGCCTAGGGCTCTTAACAACTTCAATTATAGTAGGGTTTGCAATGAATTCAGGTGTAGAGGAGGAAGCCATAGTTATAAATACCTTAATTTGCCTTTAGGTATGAGTGCTTCGCTATGGATGCCTTCGCTCAGGATTTTCATGCTCTAAGGAAGTTTGAATGCTCAGTGAATGAAAAGAGAGCCAAAAAACTTACTTTATAATGTCATTTCCTTCAACTACCACATTTAATGCTTGTTGGTTAAGTGGAAACTTAACTCATATGCTGGTAAAGAAGTATTTCAACTTCTCACCATCAACCAAGGGTAAATAAGCATGTTTTGCATTTATTGCCATACCCCTAAGAGATTATTTCTTAGTTAGATGAAGAATCTCCTACTAGTGGAGTGATACTCTATTCTACCGGTGAAGGAATAGCTTCACTAACACTCATATCTAACTTTCTGATCCATTACTTTGAAAATTATTGCTTTACTTCTTCAACTTTTTCTTTACCTTTCAAGCTGGGTCCTTTGTTGTTTGTCGGTGATGCCTTACTTCTATAGAATTTTGCAATATGTCCAATTTTGTTACACACATAACAAGTCACATTGTTTTTTTGAATTGCTTTTCCGTATCCTATGTTGGTATGTGTTCTGCATTGATTAGATAAGTGTCCAAATCTTCCACAAACATAACATCTTACATTCATTCTATAATTTTCTTAATTATGTCCAACTTTGTTGCATTTAGAACATTGATCGGTGGGTGCATTTGTGTTCTGATAGTTTCTAGATCTACACTAATTTTCCCTATGACCATACTTGTTACAGTTAAAGCATTTTCTATTAAATTTATAGGCATGCGGTTGTCTTACCGGTTTGCTATGATCATGACTGTTTGCAGTGCCAGAGCTTTCACCAACTTCAAAGACAAGACAATTAGTATCTCCATTAGGTTTCTGATTTTTCAACATGTCATCCAATTCTTCTGAACTTTTCTTGAATTTCTCCTTGTGTTGATTTGTAGTAGTCAACTCATTTTCCAAGAAATCCTTTTGTCTCATGAGTTCAGTTTTATCATGTTCCAAGTGAATCATATCTATTTTTAACACATCATTCTCATGATTGAGTCTTAGATTTTCATTTCTAGCATCATTGATTCTCCTAGCCAGGTCATCTTCATTCTTCTTTTAGTCTTCAATGTCTTTACAAAACCTCATAGTCATATCTTGCATCTCATTCTTCAAGGCCATGTTATCCTACTTCAACTTGCTTACAAGATCATTAAGAGTTTCTTTCTCATCATCATCACTCTGTATCTTCTCATGAAGTTCTCTTATTTTGTTCCTAGCAATAGTGAGATTTTCTTGAAGTCCTTGAATGATTTCCTATGTAGCCTTCAGATCATCTTCAAGTTTTATATTCTTCAATTTTTCTGCATCATAATCTGCAAGAGATGTTTCCAATTGCTTTCTCAGATTATCCATTTGTACTAGTGTCAAAATCTTCCTCAAGTTGTTATACTTTTGAAAATAGAGGACCAGGCTCAGATACCAGTTGTTAGGATTCCCAAAGATACTGAGATGTGGGGGGGTGAATCAATATCTTGTCGGTTAATGGATTTTCTTAACTTATTAAATGAATTGCATCTCAAAATAGTGTACCGATAAACTAGAATTAATGCAGTGAATAAGAACAATAAACACAACATAGATAGCACACCATAACACAATATTTTAATGATGAAACCTGGTGTGGGAAAAACCTCGTTGCGATTTGTGACCCACAATATTTGCTCACTGGCCAATAAGTGAATATTACTGATACAATAGGGGCCTGCACATGTAGGAAGGCCAACTGCCTAAAGCTCACTACTTAAGTACAAAAAGGGAAGTATCACTGACTTACAAAAGTGGATTATGAAAATCCAATGTCATGTACTACTTCAAATCAGCATCTTCCATGCTAGGTTCAGTACTAGTTTAAGCTCTTGTTGTAATCATAAACCTTATTCCATAATCTACCTTAATATTCACACACATTATCCATCTCGCATATTATCTATTACAAATGTTCTTACAATATCTCATACTTATATGAGTCCTAATAGAATTTGCCTTGTTGTCTTACAAAAGGATTTTACAATTCAATACAAAATATAATAAACAAAATCTTGTCGGGCAGGGTGTCGGTGAACATCTTTGTCGGTGAACATCTTTGTCGGTGTTTGTGCCTATGTTGGTGTCTGTCAGTGCCGGTGCCATAGGATTGTAAGGTTACCATCAATGAAAATACCTTCAATCACCTACAATTTCTCATTGGAGTGTGCATTTTCCAATAGTATTTTCATTTTCTAGAGTGCAGGCTTTCATTAGAGGCATGTCTATGGGAAATATAATCATGTCTATGATCATTTTAATCGTGTCTATATTTTGTAGTATTTTTTGTGTTTATTTTTTGTAGAAATGCATCTGTGAGGTGTTAAAATGCGGTTGTGTCCTAAACTGTGTCTATGGTTGGCAGAATCACATCTATGTTTGGTTTGCAGTTTTCAATTTTCATTTCTTCATTTAAGGTTTCATTTTGCCATTTTGTCTTGCATTTAGGGTTTCAGATCTGGTGTAACCCCTACCAACTAGGAGCCTTCTTTATTTAGAGAGATGAAAGTGTCACATGTATGGCCACATGAGTGGATGCCCTTACTAGCACCATTTTGTTTTAGAAATCCAAAATCCTTCTAGTTGTTGGGGTAGGAGGTTGGACCTCTGGAGCAGCCCACACACACAGTTTTTAGTAGAGATACATAGTTCACCACAGGGAGGTTTTGTGGGGACTAGTGCTTGGCTTCCCTGAAGAAGTGAGTGCCGAGGGTTGAGCTAGTGGGGTCAAGAACGTAAGTATCCACTTTGAATAGCGTACACTCGGGGGAAACCCCATGTGGGATCAACAACTATTGTCCTAGCCAACCATAAGAAATGTGCTTGTCTTCTTTTAAAAATTCAAACATCAAAAAGTTGTGTCTTTTGTGTCTTCAAGTGTATGCAAAACATTTTTACATCAAACAACACACTTTCTTTTGGTTCATTTTTAGTCTAAACACTTGCAAACATAGAGTCCTCATCAATATTAGTTCCTCTTGTCATGAAAAATGGTCAAAAAATCATATTTGGTCACAACAACAACTTCACAATTTGGAAAAATTACCCTCAGGTTTTATAAAAAAATCTGTGTCTGACAAAAACACATTTGTGTATTGTAACTACGTCTGTGTAGGACAAAAATGTGCCTATATCATCATAGCAAACTATATTCATAAGATCTTTAGAAATGCATCTATGTAGTATCTAGTCAAGTTTGTGTTGGGTAACCATGTCTATGAAGTATACAGGCACATCTGTGTTCAGTATTTAGGAAAATTTATAGTCCAGCAAACAAGAGCAATCAGTTTTAGAATTCTTGAGCTTCCTAGGTTATTTCTTTGGGTTTAAATCTAGAATTCAGCCTATCTTTGGGTCTCACAAAGTTCATCATTGCTTTAGACCTTGTATTACATTCACATTTGTCTACTCTTGAGTCAAAAGGTCACTTTCTTGTCCTCATCTTGCTTTGTCAACACAATATATAAAACAACATTTTTCTAAGTGGTCCCTCATCAAGGTCTATCACCTTTGGGTCTCATTTGGTCTTACTTGGAGTCAAGGTCAACTTACCTCATCAAGAGATCTATCATCTCTTTGGAAGTCACACCTACTCTACTACATACATACTTGGTCTTACACTTTGGACATTGCAAGTACACCTCAGATTCATTTACATTCCATCCAACTCTTGGTCTTCCATACTCTTTCCATTTTCATCTAGTCTCACACATCCTGGTCAAGACCTAGTTCATGGTTGAAGCCCATTCCCAAAAATCTAGGAGAGAAGCTAATGAGGCTCAAGAGTTTGCAAACATGAGTGGCTATGAGTACGACAATGATATATTTTTCAATTCTGATCATTACTTGACATGGACATCTATAGAAACATTTAGAATGTTGAGAACATGGATGATAAAAACAATAATGATGCACAAAATGACAATGCTGACAACATTTTAGTACACTCAATAGAAGTGGAACAAACTATCATGGATCCCCATTTTAATATATTGGTTGAAGAGATCATGAGAAGAGATATTCAATATTTCCTACAAGTGATGGCACAAAGTGGAGCTAAGATCCCTCGTGATTTTGACATGTTCCAAATAGTGGAAAATTGACCTACTCAAGAAATTCAACTCAACATGGATCGAAGGAGACTTAATAGTGGAGGTAATAGAGGACCACATTTCGTGCCTGAGTCACCATCATCCTTGTTTCAAAAACCTAAGGTCCCAAATACACATGGTCAAGCTTATGATGCTCACGAAAGAATGTCTCATGAACAACTCCATCTATGTAGACCCTTATGGAAATCTTATGTGGACAAATACACTCAATCACATACCAATGCTAAGGACCAACCTCAAAAGAAATTGGATATCTAGAGGCATGCTCAAAATTTGGACACAAGAAAACCCCATGTCAAATTTGGGGGCAACACACAAGAGAAAACTCATGATATGCCTTATGAGCCTATATCAAGTGGTCCCTACACACATTATCATTATAGACCTCCTCTATGCGAGAATTTTTACGATCAATACCATCCATATATGTAGTATCCTCCTCTTCCACCTAGTGGCTCAAGCCTGGGATATGGTCCAAGAAGTCGGTCTCCACCGAAAAACAATTTAGAACAACAAATAAAGGAATTACAAAAGAAGATGGAGGACATCAATACACCAAAATGAACTTACACAATGAGAGATATATGTCCATATCCATTTAATTAAAGCATTCCAATGCCTCCATTTCCTACACATTTCATAACACCAAAGTTTGATAAATACAGAGGCAAAGGAGACACTAAGGCACATATAAGACAATTTTTCATAGCTTGCATTGAGATAGCAGTAGAAGAAACATACTTGATGAGATTGTTTCCACAAAGCTTAGGTGGAAAAGCTATGGAATGGTTCTCCCATCTTCCACCTAGAATAAAGTCATGGGGTGATATAGCAGAAAATTTCATACAATATTTCTCATATAACATAGAGACAGATATATCAGTTGCCACTTTGTGCAATACCAAACAGAAATATGGGGATTCATTTTCATCATTCTTACAATGATGGAGGAATTTAGCTACCAGATGCTCTTACAAAATTTAACAAAAAAAAATGGTAGAGATGTTTACACAAAATGTCAACAGAGAAACTGGTTATGACTTGAGGAAAGCTTGTTTGTCCACTTTCAAGGACGTCATTGAGAAAGGCTTAGCAATAGAGGTCTTAATTGAGCAAGGAATCATCAAGATATTCAAAGAAAATAAAGAGGATTTTAAAGGAAAGGACAAACCACAATTTTGAAACAAGAACAAGAACATAGTAAATAATGGCATTGTTGATGCTAACATAGTAAAACCAAAAATCATTCTTTCAGGATTAGGTTCTTCTACAAACAACCAAGTAAATACTCAAGCAACTTCAAAACCATGAAGGAAATACACCCCATTGGGAGAACCACTTGAGTTAGCTTTTAGGAAGCTAGTGGCAAACAAGATAATAAGAATTCTAGACAATCCTCCATATGAGCCAAAATTCAAACCAAATTGGTGGAATGATGATGAGTATTGTGAGTATCACAAGAGAAAGGGACATAAAATAGGAAATTTCCATCGCTTGAAGAACATTATACATGATCTTATTGATAGAGGTGACATTGAGATCGAGGGACATACATCCAATCAAGAACATGAGATGGTTAAGGAACCATTCCCTAAACATGACAAGGGAAAAGACAAAGCCACAAATGAGCAAGCTAACTATACCAAAGTGTCCTATGATTATGATTCAACCATCAACAACCTTTTTATGGACAACTATGTTTCTACTATTATCATTAAGGAAAAAATGCCTCAAAGTTCTACTCAAAGAGCCAAAGTTGTCTTAAAAGGCATTGGAACTTCTTATGAATCTACCTCCAAATGTAATGTCACAACTCATCGAGGTAAGGTCACCTTGCAAGGTTCTCTAGCTAAAACCACCATATCAAAATTGGCCAAACCTGAGTATGACCTAGTAGAACAATTAGCGAAGACACCCATGCTTATCTCAATCCTAGAACTGTTGTGTATCTCTCCTTCACATAAAGCCATACTTGACAAAGTCCCGAGAGAAACCTTTGCACCCACTGATCTGAACATGGACTAGTTTCAAGCCATGGTGGGATACCTTTCTATTCCACATTCCCTTACATTCACCAAAGTTGATGATGCCTTGGTAAGCCAACCGCATAATGTACCTTTACACATTGAGGCCTTCCTACAGAAACATAGAATAAAATGAGTCTTGATAGATGGAGGAGCTGGTCTCAATATATGTACTTTGAACACAATAATACAATTGGTATATTCAAATAAAGATGTGAATGATACAAATAATATTACCATCAAGGCATATGATGATGAAGAGCGTTCATCTAAAGGCACAATCACCTTACCTCTTAGAGTTAAGCCCATTACGAAGGATGTGGTTTGTCAAGTTCTAGACCTAGATCTCACATACAACATATTGCTAGGAAGTCCATAGATTCATGAGATGAGAGCAGTCCCATATATGTACCATCAATGCATTAAGTTTCTTCATAATGGAGTTGAAGTGATAGTTAATTGTGATCCTAATCCATTTTTATACTGCAATAATTTGAGGCCAAAAGATGAGGCAATAATTCCAATTAATAGAGAGCCAATCCCATCATTTGCATATATTGATCATGAGTCACTAAAACCTTCAACATCAAAACAAGGTGAGCTTAAAGGGAAATATCAGGATAAAGGCATGGGTGAATACTCTATAAATCAAACCATGTTCTTGAGGTAAGTAATGGATTCACCAAAAGAATATGGATGACCACATCCTTCTAAATGGGTATCTATCATTACACTCAAATGGGATCCTACTATATTCCAAAAGTGGGGTGAAATGGAAGAAGAGGACTTATACAAAATGCTTCACAAAGACCCTGAAGATGATACACAAGATCACATCAAGATACCATGCAAAAAATATGGCAAAGGATTCAAAATCTTACAAAATCTTGGGTACGATGGTAAAAGTCCTCTTGGCTTAAGAAAAGAAGGTAGCACTCAACCTTTGCAACCAGAATTGACATTTAAAAATCAACGCTCAAAAGGGCTTGGTTTCATACCTTTCAAGATAGACACTCGCAAATCTGAAGAAGCATTACAAATCAGAAATTCCAATGATCAACAAGAAAGACACTATTCCACTTACTCCAATGGATGGGAATGGGGTTCAGACAAATCATCCAACGATTATAAGCTCACCAAAACATTTAGAGAACTAGGTGAACCCACAAAAGAAGAGGAATTTTATAGAAAATTCAGAGTTGGTCAAGAAAAAACCCCTAAGGATCCCAAACAATCTTTGTTTTTAGGTTCTAGGTCAAAATCACAAAGAGTGAGGACTCCCATTGTTGAATACACTTTTAGTAATGTCAATTTGGATTCGTTCACAATCGAGATAGATGAGGAGAGTGCTAGTGATGACCTCAACAATTACCATTGATATACCTAAAGATAACTGTATCTTCACCCTTACTCCCAGTTACTTTGAAAACATTGATGGCCTTTCCCTCATTCACCTACAACTTATTGATTGGGACCATGAAGGACCTTTGCAAATCAACACATTCTAGAATGATGATGCTTTCATAGATTATTTGGCCATACAAGATGATCTTCCGCTTGGGGACCATAGGGTGGGATACACTATAGAACTCAATAGTGTGGCATATTTTGGTGAGGCTGTTGGGCCTTCTAGTCGCAAAAATGTAAAAATAAAAACAAATCATGGGTTTTATGGTGAAAAGCACATTGTGTCACTATCTGACTCTAAAAAATTAAAAAGAAAGAATGTATCGGAGGGTGAAAACCTCTCTGAGGCACTCAAAGATGGAAGGCCCAACATTCTCTCAGCATCATATGAAAAAAATCATCTATGTTGGTAGACGAGACTATCAAAGCAAAAATTGGTACAAAAGAGATTCCACATAGTATATTCTTGGCACAATCTTTGACAGAAAGAGAAAAATTGAAGTTCATAAGTTTCTTCATAGAGTGACAAATCAATTTTGCATAGTCATATGCTGATATGCCTGGACTAGATCTTGATCTAGTAATGCATCTTTTGATAGTTAAACTAGGAGCAAAGCCAGTGAAACAGAAATTAAGGAAAATGCATCCACAAGTGGCATTATTAATACAGGTGGAACTTGAATTTTTTTTGAATGTTGGATTCATAAGACCATTTGATTATCTTGAATGGATCTCCAACTTAGTACCAGTTAGTAAGCCAGATCACAGCATCAGAATATGTACAGATTTTAGAGACATCAACAAAGCTTGTTCTAAATATGACTTTCCATTGCCAAACATAGACCTGATAGTGGATCTCACAATGGGTCATGTGATGTTATCTTTGATGGATAGATTTTCTAGCTATAACCAAATAAAAATTGTACTTGAGGACCAACACAAAACAATGTTTACTTGTCCCTGGGGAACTTTCTACTGGAATGTCATTCCCTTCAGACTAAAGAATGCAAGTGCTACATACCAAAGAACTATGACTACTATTTTTCATGACCTTATGAATGTAACTGTAGAAGATTATGTTGATAACCTCTTGGGAAAATCATTAGACAGAGACACACATTTAGACATCCTTTTTGTGGTTTATGATTGGTTAGAAAAATACAAAGTAAGATTAAATCCCAAGTATGTCTTTGGAGTAACCTCTGAGAAGCTCCTTGGATAAACTGTTTCAAAAAGAGGAATTGAAGTCGATCCAACAAAATTCTGAGCTATATTAGAAATTCCACTGCCAAGAAATATCAATAAACTTTGATCTCTACAAGAAAGAATCCAGTCCATATGAAGATTCATAGCACAACTTGCAGATAAATGTCATCCTTTTCAACACTTGATACACAAAAAGATCAAATTCAAATGGGATGATAACTGTCAACGGGCTTTTCAGATACTCAAAGATTATCTTTTGAATCCACCAGTCTTGATGCAACCAATTCTAGAACAATGCCTATTACTTTACATATCAGCTACACAAATAGCACTAGGGGCACTCTTGGCACAACAAGAAAATGAAGGCAAAGAAAAGGCAGTATATTACATCAGTCTACTTTGGTTGGTTATTAGCTTAACTACACACCAATTGAGCGTGTGTATCTTTGATGGTATGATAAAAGAACAAGAATTTGGTCAACTACTAAGAGGGGGGGTGAATCAGTAGATAGAAAATTTGATATAAAATTTCACCAATCTCAAAATCAACCTCTCAATGCAAACTCTAAAATAACAAGTTAAACCACTAAACTACAAATGCAATATCACTATCAAGTTAAAACAGTTGACTATTATAATAGATTAATAGTAAAACAAATTGAAACTCACAAACATCCAAATACTTTACTGCCATAAGTAAAACTTCATTTCAGATTGATGTCGGTTAACATAACATTTCAAAGTGGATTTAGCAGTTAAGCATTTCAACCATAGTACACATAACCACAAAAACATTCACCACTTGACACAATATTTTTGACATGGAAATCCAAATGGGAAAAAACATGGTGGGGATTAATACCCACAAGTATTTTGAACTCTTCTGAAGTTTGCCCTATTAGGAGTCAAGACTGTTAAAGCTTTACAAAAAGTCTTGTTAAGAACAGATCCTGTTAGGGACCACCCGGTTAAGGGATTGACTATAATGCGCTATTAGAAGCAATACCCTATGAGGAGTAACCATAGTAGATGATTTTAAATTCAAGCTAATGGACCACCTAGTTAGAGGATTTGAATAACACTAAGCTTGTTAGAGCTTACCTGGTTAGGGGATTTTACTGTTGTAATTGTTAGAAAATAACAGGAGTTTGCTAATCTGTTTGAATAGCACTACACTTTCTTGTTTGGATCCTTTTCATGCTCCTATCTGCCTTTACACAAACTACAGATACATCATCTGGTTTGGCAACCACACTCTCACTCTCAACTACAAATTTTCCAACTCTGAAACAAAACAACTCATCAAACTTATAAACAAATCAATAGGTCGGTAGCACAACATGAACCTAATTATCTCATAGAGATTACAAAAAAATCATTTCAAGTATGACCGTTGGATTACATAACAATCTCTGCACATCATTCAAGGTAGCCTCAACTGCTCCTTGATCACTACTTCATCAAACTATGTAACTCATCATGCGGTTTGCATTACATGCAATGTACTTGCTCATTCCCAAGATAAAAACTATTATCTCAACACACCAAAAACATTTTGAAACTCTTCTCATACAACATGCATATGTGTCATAATCATTACCACTCATCATTAGATCATAAACTAATACAACCAATTCACCAAACTTAATTGGTTATTGTTTATCATATCAATAGGTAGGGTTTACCGATTGATCTCACCATTACTTAGTAATATCAGTTCCCTCCACAAACTCACCTTACAGTTGCAGTCTCCTTCACTATCTCTTCCTAGCGGTTACAAAACAACATTATAACAACATCATTACCAGTTAATTGACATCAATGACAACATAACATTTCAATAATGCAATCTTCATGCAAATGCCAACAATCTCCCCCTTTGGCATTCATGGCAATACAAATATCAATACCATTGATTGCTATGATTGTGAATAGGAATCTTGGTTTACATTTTACCGTGTACTCTCCTTGTCTTCAGCTAGTAACTGGCTATAGGCCTTCTTTTAGTCAATCATACAATTATTCTCCCCATAATGACATAGTTCTTCTCCCCCTTTGACAATAATGCCAGAGTGAAAGTAAAACATGCAATGTCAAACTTCACTATTCAACATCAACAACCTACAACTTGATGCTCCCCCTATGGAATAACTCCACTCTACATCAATCCTACTATAAAATTTTGCAAATAGCTTCGGGACTGATGTACTCTGCATCATGCTCAATTGACCTCATGAAAGGGTACAACCCCTAGCTATCTTCTAAGATACTCAAAAGTAGTCTTAGGTAGAGGTTTAGTAAAGATATTTGTAAGCTAATCCTTGGTAGAAACATGCTCCAATATCACATCTTTACTTTGCACTTTTTCCCTCAAGAAATGATACTTCAATTCAATATGTTCGGTTCATGCGTGCAAAACAATGTTCTTGGAAATATTTATGGCACTGGTATTGTCACATGAGATCTTTACAGGTTCTGTAAACTTCATCTTGAAACCTTCCAAAATGTGCCTCATCCAAATAGCCTGGGTCCAATTCATATAATCTGCAACATACTCAGCTTTAACAATAGACTGTGATATACAACTCTGCTTCTTGCTACTCCCTGAAACAAGTGTTCCTCCAAGAAAGAATGATGCACCGATTGTACTTTTCTCATCATCAACATTACCTGCCCAATATGCATCTATGTACACATTCAAATCAAAGTTACCTACATATGGATACCATAATCCATAGTCAATAGTACCTCTCAAATATATGAATATCCTCTTGGTTGCTATCAAATGTGTTTCCTTTGGATTCTTCTGAAATCTAGCAACTAGACCAACTGCATGAGCTATATCCGGTTTGTTGTGAATAACAAAGTGTAGTCTCCCAATCATTGACCTATACTCCTTTTCATCAACAGATGTTGCTTCATCTTCCATAGACAATTTACAACCTGTAACCATTGGTGTCCCAACTGGTTTACAGTCACTCATTCCAAATGTCTTTAATACCTCTTTCACATACTAAGAGTGTGTGATGAATATATGACTCTTTATTTTTTGTATTTGCAAGCCTATAAATTTTTTTATCTCTAACACTAGAGACATTTCAAACTCACTTTTCATTTCATTTGCAAATTCATTGCTCATGTCATCATTGCCTCCAAATATGATATCATCTACAAACACTTCACTAACCAGTATCTTATCTCCTTCTGATTTGAGATATATGTTGTTGTCTTCACTGGTTCTCTGAAAATCTATCTTAATCAAGTGTGAATGAAGCATTTCATACCATGCTCTCAGTGTTTTCTTTAACCCATATAGTGCCTTGTGCAATTTGCATACCATGTCATTTTTATTAGTCAAAGCATAACCATCTAGTTGCTCAATGTATACTTCTTCTTCTAATATTCCATTCAAAATGTTGACTTTACATCTATCTAATATAATGTGAATCCCTTATGTGTTGCAAATGCAAGTAAAGTCTTGACGCCTTCCAGTCTAGAAACTAGTGAAAAATTCTCACCATAATCTTCTCCTTCTTCCTATGCATAACCTTTGCAAACCAATCTGGCTTTGTTTCAGAATACTACACCATCTTCATTTAGTTTGTTCTTGAATACCCACTTAGTACCTATCACATTTTTATTCACCAGTATGGGTACCAGGGTCCATGTGTTGTTTTTCTCAATTTGATCAAGCTCCTCCATAGATTTGATCCAATGATCATCTCCAAATGCTTCCTTAGTAGTTCTAGGCTCAATAGTGGAGATCATGCAAGAATTTTTTCTAATTCTTCTTGTTAGGATTCCCAAAGATACTGAGAGGGGGGGGTGAATCAGTATCTAACCAGTTTATGAATTTACTTGATTTAAAAAATGTAAAGCTTATCAAATCTGTATACTGGTAAACCAAGAATAATGCAGTCAACAAGAATAACAATAACCACATGAAAAGCACACCATAACATAGTAGTTTAATGAGGAAACCCGATGTGGGAAAAAATCTCAGTGGGATTTGTGACCCACAATATTCACTTATTGGCTAATAAGTGATTATTACTCTTACAATAGGGGCCTGCACATGTAGGAAGGCCAAGTGCCTAGAGCTCACTGCTCAATTAAAAAAAAGAAGGCACACTGACTTACAAAATGGATTATACAAGTCCAATGTCTTGTACTACTTCAAAATAGCATCTGCTATGCCAAATCCAGTACCAGTTTTAGCTCTGCTTCATACATAAACCCTTAACCTATAATTTGCATATTAGGTCTGCCTTATTTTGCCTATCCACTTACTTACCAAATGTTTTATAATAATCTCATACATATGAGTCATTTTACAACTCGCCATGTCGGCTTACAATGATTTTACAATTAATTACAAAATATATTATAAATAAAATTCTTGTTCGCTTGGGTGTCGGTATACTTCCTTTCACTACCGGTGTTCTGTGTGTTGGTGTAGAGTGTCATTGCTGGAGCCAGCAAATTGTCTTTCCAATATCATATTATTGTAGGGTTGCCATCAATGACAAAACCTTCAATCACCTACAATTTTTCATTGGAGTGTGCATTTGCCAACAATCTCCCCCTTTGGCATTGATGGCAACACTCATGAGAAAAATCCAAAAAGTGTTATCCAAAATGAATCTGCCAAAATTGTCTTACCAAAAATTGTGTACCAAAAAAATATGTGCTCCCCTTGAGCTGATGAGCCATTCGCTAATTATTTTTCTCATTACCACTACTCCCCCTTTGGCATTAATGACAAAGGTTGTCAAAATGTCAATTGAGTGTGGTTTCTAGCTTCATCCTTGTAACTAGTTGGTTACAATCTTAAAAAGGTATGCCAAAATCAGATTTAGGCTCTCAGTGAACTGTTTATTGTCTTTTAATGTGGCCTGTGTCCTCTAAATTGTACCGATGAGGTGTTGCATTTGTTGTGCTAGTGTTTTCTATCCTTGAACTAGTGCCTTAGATATCTCTTTTCTCAAGGAGGTGAGGTAGTCCAATTTTGGACTAAGTCTCCATTTTAGATCTTTTGCCTTTCCTTTTATTATTTCCTTTTCTCTTTCCAATTTTAGAATTTCCTCCTCAAGACCTATTATTTTCTACTCAAAAACTGATAATGGTTTAGATGAATTAATGAAATGGTTAGCTAATTTATTTATTTCTTCCTGAAACTTGCTGATCTTCTTGTCTATATCTACTATCAAAAAGTTTGTTTTACATGTATCTCTGTACAAAGTTTTGAATTCATTTTGTGTATTACATAGTGTCAGTAAAAGAGTGTCAAATTGTCTCATGCACTTCTTTATTTCCTCTTCAAAGAATTTATGTTTTTCCTTCTTAAGTTTCTCTTTGAATGCTTCCTCATTTATTTGTTCAACTATCACAATGTTGTCAGTAATATACTTAGACAATGTGTCAAGTTGATTCAAAGAATCTTTATTATCCACATTATATTTGGGTGGTATCATTTTCAAAATTGGGATTGTATCATCAATAGCTTTGTATGCTTGTGAACTACACTCTGTTATTTTCTTGATAGAATCCAAAAGAACTTCTGTCATATTTGTTCATCTAAATTATGCAATGGAAGAACCAACAATCTATATTCCCCTGGTGGGAGTAATTTCTTTACTTGTAGTGACCTCTGGTAGGTCAGTTTGTGTTTGCATTTCTCTAAGCAAAGGTTTGGGTTGCTTAGCTATTGTTGGTGGCATTGTTTCTACATGAACCTATTCCTGTGAGGGAGCCTATTGCTCTACCTGTTTCTCATTGTTGTCCACTACCGGTTTTTATTTTGTGCTACCTGTTGCCGGTGGCTCAGTTGCCACATCTGTTTTCCTTGTTGATTCCTTATCTACCACATATTGACTTTCTGAGTGTCAATGTTCATTGTATATAGCACCTCAGAATCAGGATTTGTATCCTCATGTGGTATGTCCATACTCTCATTTGTTAGTTGATTTTCAGTAGTGTCTACTGATGGAGTATCTAAAGGCGGTGGGGATAAGTTGTCTGTTATCTCTATACTGGGACGTCCACCAACCTTTCCTTTTCCTTTGTCCCTATCCTTTTGATATACCTTCAAGGTTTTAGGTTTTTGATACTCTTCTTGTTTTTCCTTCTCTACAAGGAATATATCCCATGCATTAGTTGTTTCTTCTGTTACCTCATTCACTCTACCTACCATAAGTGCTACATGTCGGTGAGCAGTTGAAAATACTAATCAGTTAGCCTCAGAGATCAATTGATCTATCTCTTCAGGTGAGTTAACAGGATGTACAACAAGTAGTTTTTCATTTTTTGTTTTCTTATCAAGCTCAACAATAGTTTGCCTTCTAGCTTCTAGTATTTTGTACAGTTCTGCTGGTATTTCATCAACAACTTGCATAAAAAATTTCTTGCAAATATCCAAGTGTAGGATTACACTATTTTCTACTTTCTCCTTGTCATTAGTCGATAATGTGTCATATAATTCACTGATATTCTTCAACTTGTCATCCTTAGTAATTTCATCCAGTAATTTATCAATAGGAGCTATAGTTTGTTTTGACTTCTTCTTAGGAGTCAACTTCTTTTTCTTTGGAGTTAATTTCTTTGTTGGGGGCCTTACTGCCTATTGCTTCTGTCTTTTTGGTGTAGGTGAAGGTGCTAGTGAAGGTTTTCTTTTCCTCTCAATTCTCTTGAATACTGCAGGTATGTCACTTTTTGAGGAAGTTCCAATCGGTGAAAAGTGTGTTTCCAATTGGATTGCTTCTAATTCACCTTCAGTTATACTGGTTTTCTTAAGTACATCTTCCTTAATAGATTTTGCCTGTCAGGTTCCTTTTCTATCTATCGCCTCGACCTTTTTAACTCTTTTCTTTTATTGAATTTGACTTTCTATAGTTTCAACATTACCAAATACCTCTTCTTTAGGCTCCTTAGGAGCTTCTAGGAGGGCTTTTGCATAGGTTTCTATTATGTTTTCATCAGTCTCATACCCCATTTCAATGACCCAAATGGTTCTAGGAACAACTGCCTCCATCCAAATTTCATCTTTCTTTATTACAAAAAAATTTTCTTTTTGGTACTTATCCACAATAGCTTGTGATAACCTTACTCTTGTTTTCATTCGAGCCTTTAAAGCCTGAAAATACTCATTTAAGTTCTTTTCCCTGTTCTCTCCCATGTTGTTCAACAATACTGATTATTGTTTTCCTACCAGTATATCATATCCAAAATCTTTGGTGCCAATACCGAGTACTTGTTTGATTATATATAGCATCAAACAAACAAGTAGATTTCTAAATCTGAATGTTCCTTTCTTGTCTTTCTTTATCTTTCCCAAATTGTCAATCAGTTCATCTTTAAGCCATTCACATATGTCTATCCTTGCATTATCATTAACCATATCATAGGAACTTTTAATGCATAGGCTAGAAACTAAGTTTAACCTATTTGCATGTGTAGTTTTGTAGCCTAAGATATACTAATGAATTTGACATTGATATCCATTACATCATTTACCCTTAAGTATCTCCTATCAGATGTTGCACTGGTTAGTTTTGTCACTAAATCATTTGAGACCTTCTTAGTTTTGTCAGGTCTGTTACTGGTGGAGGATAACCCTGTTACAGCTTTGACAACTTCCTTAGTAATCTTGTGAATAGAGTCCAACCAAAAGAATGCACCATGTACCCTACTTAGTACTATCCTTATAACATCCTTGGGAAAATCTGGGATACTGAGAATTTTAGTGAAACCTAGGGTTTCTACTATCTTGTGTTCAGGTTTGATATTTCCAGATTTATCACAAATTATAGATTTATACATTTTCTTAATTTCCTCATCGCCCAATTCCTCTATATGACAATGTATATACATTCTAGGGTCTTCAGCAAAAACTACTCCCTTAGGAATTTTAGAAAATGCACCAATGTTATCATCTTTCTTAGCAATTTTGGGAACTAGCTAGAATACGGGTCTAGGGCATTTAATAACTTCAACAACAGTAGGGTTTGCAATAAATTCAGGAGTAGATGAAGAAGCCATGGTTATAAATACCTTTATCTTCCTTAAGGAATGATTTCTTCATGAATTGCTTCACTTCTTTGCTTGGAATATATTTGCTCAGGAATTTTTGCACTCTCGAAGATTTGAATGCTCAGTGAAATGAAAATGGAGCCAAAACACTTGTTTTATAATGTTATTTTCACCAGCCACCACATTTAATGCTTTCCAATTAAGTAATGACTTAACTTATCTGCCAATATAGAAGTAATTTCAACTTCTCACCATCAACCAAAGCAATAATAGCATGGTTTTCATTTGGTTGCTAAACCCTCAAAGGAATTTTCTTTAGTTAGATGAAGAGTCTCTTGCCAGTGGAGTGTTACTATGTTCTACTGGTGGAGGAGTATTCCTATCAATATTTAGATCTGACTTTCTGATCCATTGTTTTGAGAATTCTTGCTTTACCTATTCAACCTTTTTTTTACCTTTCAAACTAGTACCATTGTTACTTGCCAGTGATGCCTTACTTCTGCAAAATTTTGCAATATGTCCAATCTTGCTACAGGCATAACAGGTCACATTGTTTTTATGAATAGCTTTCCCATATCCTATACCGATTTGTGTTCTACACTGATTAGATAAGTGTCCAAATCCTCCACAAACATAACATCTTACATTCATTCTGCAATTTTCTGAATTATAACCAACTTTGTTGCATTTGGAACATTGACCAATGGGTGTATTAGTGCTCTGATAATTTCTAGATCTACACTGATTTTATCTATGACCATACTTGTTACAGTTAAAGCATTTGCCATTAAACTTATAAGAATTTGGTTGCCTTACTGGTTTTCTATGATCATGTGTTTGCAGTACCAGAGCTTTCACCAACTTCAAAGCCAAGTCCATTAGTGTCACCATTTGGTTTTTGATTTTTCAGCATGTCACCAAGTTCTTCTAAGCTTTTCTTGAATTTTTCCTTTTGTTGATTTGCAGTAGCCAGTTCTCTTTCCAAGATACCTTTTTGTCTCATGAGTTCATTTGAGTCATTTTGTGCATACATCAGATCTGTCACCAACATATCATTTTCATAACTAAGTCTTGTGTTTCATTTGTAGCATCATTCAGTGTTCTAGTCAGATCTTCATCATTTTTCTTCCTATCTTCAATTTCTTCGCAAAATCTCATAGTCATATCCTGCATTTCATTCTTTGTTTCCATGTTTTATTGTTTTGGCTTGTTCATCAGATCACTAAGAGTTTCCTTTTCATCATTCTCATTTTGCATCTTTTCACAAAGTTCTCTTCTCTTGTTTCTTGCAATGGTAAGATTTTATTGAAGTGCTTGAATAATATCTTGAGCAGCTTTTAGATCATCTTCAAGTTTGATATTTTTCAACTTTTTTGCATCATAGTCTAAGAGAGCTGCTTCTAATTGCTTCATCAATTTTTCCATCTGTACCAGTGTCAAGATCTTCTTCAAGCTATTAGGCTTCTGAAAATAGAGGACTAGGCTCTAATACCAATTGTTAGGATTCCCAAAGATACTGAGAGGGGGGGGCTGAATCAGTATCTAATTGGTTTATGAATTTACTTGATTTAAAACATGTAAAGCTTATCAAATCTGTATACCGATAAACCAAGAATAATGCAGTAAACAAGAATAATAACAACCACATGAAAAGCACACCATAACATAGTAGTTTAATGAGGAAACCCAGTGTGGGAAAAACCTCGGTGGGATTTGTGACCCACAATATTCGCTTACTAGCCAATAAGTGAATATTACTCTTACAATAGGGGCCTGCACATGCAGGAAGGCCAAGTGCCTAGAGATCACTGCTCAATTTTAAAAAAGAAGTCACACTGACTTACAAAATGGATTATACAAATCGAATGTCTTGTACTACTTCAAAATAGCATCTGCTATGCCAGATCCAATACCAGTTTTAGCTCTGCTTCATACATAAACCCTTAACCTATAATTTGCACATTAGGTCTGCCTTATTTCGCCTATCCACTTACTTAAAAAATGTTCTATAATGATCTCATACATATATGAGTCATTTTACAACTCGTTGTGTCGGCTTACAATGAGTTTACAATTAATTACAAAATATATTATAAACAAAATTCTTATCGACCTAGGTGCCAGTATACTTCCTTTCACTACTAGTGTTTTGTGTGCTAGTGCAGAGTCTGTCGTTGTTGGTGCTAGTAAATTGTCTTGCCGGTATCATATGATTGTAGAGTTGCCTTCAATGACAAAATCTTCAATCACCTACAATTTCTCATTAGAGTGTGCATTTGCCAACACTTCTTCTGGTTAACACTCCAGCATCCTTATCTCCAATAATCTGATGAGGATTATAACTGAGTCTCACATACCTTGGAATAGCATGATCATTATCTTTAGGTTGTTCTTCATTATCATCATCTTCTTCTGAATCTACCTGTTCTGGTTGAACTAGTACAACAACATTCTCTTTACTAGTTATAGGTTTCACCAGTTCTGGTTCCAAAAACAAAATACAAGGATCTTTATCCTTTTTCTCCACACCGGTTTCCCCTGAGACTTTGGGATACTCATCCACTTGAATATCAACACTCTCAATGATTCTATGTGTTCGATTGTTGTAACATTTGTAGTCCTTACTCTTGGTAGAGTAACCAAGAAATATACCTTTATCACTTTCGGCCTCAAACTTACTAACATAGTCACCTCTCTTAATAAAACATTTACTACCAAATATCTTGAAATAACTAACATTAGTGATCTACCATACCAATATTCATAATGAGTCTTATCCTTACCTCTCTTTACAAAAATATAGTTCATAGTGTAGACTATTGTTTTGACAGCTTCTCTCCAGAAAGTTTTTACTACACCTCCTTGTATCAACATCATTCTAGCAGCTTCAACAACTGACCAGTTGTTCCTCTATGCAATACCATTCTGTTGTGGTGTCCTCAATGCAGAAAGTCATCATTTGACACCATTTCCCTCACAATATCTAGTGAATTCCATAGAAGTAAATTCACCACCTTGATCAGCCCTCAGACACTTTAGCTTCTTTCCACTTTCCTTTTCAGCTAAGGCCCTGAATGCTTGAAATTACTAAATGCTTATGTTTTATCCTTCAAGAATGTGACCCACATCATTCTTGAGCAATCATTAGTGAAGATCATAAAATATTTGTCACCTTGAATACTTTTAGTCCTTATTGGTCCACAGAGGTCTATATGAACCAAATCTAATAGATGTTCCACTGAAAAAGATTTGCTCTTAAAAGTTGAGGATGTCATCTTTCCCAACTAACATTACTTACATAGAGAATTAACTGGTTTTTCCAACTGAGGCAAACCTCTCACTGTCTTGGACTTTCTCACTTTAAAAATATTATCAAAATTTATATGACAAAATCTCCTATGCCAAAGCCAACTATCATCTACTTTAGTAATTAAATAGTTGTTGACTTTAGGATTCAAGTGAAAAATATTACCTTTAGTTTTCTTGCTAGTTGCAATCATTCACCTTTGCTCCCATAGATTTTGCACATACCATTCTTAAACTCCAATGGATATCCTTTGTCATTGAGTTTAGCAACACAAAATATTGTGCTTTAGTCCTTCAACCCAGTAGGCATCATCTGCATTACTCTTCCCATTAAGAGAAATAGTTCCCTTACCTTTTACCATGCAGGGTGAGTCATTACCAAATCTTATAACTCCACCATCAAATTCCTTCAAAGAAATAAATTTGCTTAAGTCACCAGTCATGTAATGTGAACAACCACTATGAATGATCCAATCATCAGAATTATCCATGTGAGAAACTAATGCCTTCTGATCAGATGTCTCCTCTTTAATGGCTACAAAAACAATGTCTTCATTAGCATCACCCTTAGATTCCTCATCAGTGATACCACCATCAACTGCAATAAGACAATATCTTTTACCTTTTCCCTTGTACTTCTTAAACTTCTCTCACTTGTGCTCATTATCACCATTAGGACAGTTAGCTGCAATGTGTCCAATCTTGTTGCATGCAAAACATTTGAAAGGTAATTTACCTCTATACTTACCGGTACCTCTGGGCAATCGCTTGGCCAACAATGCTTCAATCTCAAGCAAACTATCTTCATCATCAATTTCTCTGTTAGATCTAGATTCATAATTGTGACTGAAATGTTTACTTTTGGGTTAGAAACTGAAGCTCTAAATGCATATTCAGATTTCTGAACACTACCATCATAACCATTTAATTAAAAGTAGTAAGCTTACCAATGATGGAGTCAAGGGTTACCTTAGTGTTGTCAATTGATTTTATCTCCTGAATGGCTACAACACGGATATCATAGATTAGTAGAACGGTTCTCAATACCTTACTAACCACTATGGAATCTTCCACTTTACCACCAGCACTCTTGATCTCACCAACTATCTCTTTTATCCTCTGACCATATTGTTGTATATTCTCACCTTCATCCATCTGCATGTAATTAAATTTTCCTCTTACACTCTCTTCTTTGGCAATCTTCACATATTCATCACTGCTATAAATCTCTTCAAGTTTCTTCCATACCTCATAAGCAGTCTCTAGACCACGGACATCTACATATTTTTCATTAGACAAAGAACTGATAATAGCCTCTAATGCTTGATTGTTTTTTTGTTGCTCTTTCTTCTAATAATCAGTCATAATCCCACTAGGTGCAACATATTGAGTACCAACATGTTCCCGGTATTGACTTCCTAGACTCTTAATATAAATTTTCATTCTATCACTCCATATTCCATAGTTCTCTCTATTAAACTTTGGATATTCCTTCTTCATCATTCTCTACAAGATCTTTACCTCAAGCCATTGGGCTTAGACCTTAGAGGACTTGAGAAGCTCTAATACCAATTGATGGTATGATGAAACAATAAGGATCTAGTCAACTACTAAGACGGGGGTGAATAAGTAGATAGAAAAACTTATATAAACTTTCACCAATCATAGAATCAACCTCTCAATGCAAACTCTAAACTGACAAGTTAAACCACTAAACTACAAATGCAATATCACTGTCAAGTTAAACCGGTTGACTATTATAACAGATTAACACTAAATCAACTTGAAACTCACAAACATCCAAATACTTTAATGACATAAGTAAAACTTCATTTCAGATTGTTGTCGGTTACAATAACATATCAAATTGGATTTAGCAGTTAAGAATTTCACCCATAGTAAACATAACCACAAAAGAATTCACCACTTGACACAATATTTTTGACATGGAAACCCAAATGGTAAAAACCATGGTGGGGATGAATACCAACAAGTATTCTAAACTCTTCTGAAGTTCTCCCTATTAGGAGCCAAGCCCGTTAAAGCTTTACAAAAAGTCTTGTTAAGAACAGATCCTATTAGGGACCACCCGGTTAAGGGATTGACTATAATGCCCTATTAGAAGCAATACCCTATGAGGAGTAACCTTGGTAGAGGATTTGAAATCCAAGCTAATGGACCACCTGGTTAGAGGATTTGAATAACACTGAGCTTGTTAGAGCTTACCCTATTAGGGGATTTTACTGTTGTAATTGTTAGAAAACAACAGGAGTTTACTAATCTATTTGAATAGCACTACACTTGATTGTTTAGATCCTTTTCGCGCTCCTATTTGCCTTTACACAAACTGTAGATACATCATCTGGTTTGGCAACCACACTCTCACTCTCAACTACAAATTTTCCAACTCTAAAACAAAACAACTCATCGATCTTATAAACAAATCAATAGGTTGGTAACACAACACAAACCTAATTCTCCTATAGAGATTACAAATAAATCGGTTCAAGTATGACCATTGGATTACATAACAATCTTTTCACATCATTCAAGATAGCCTTGACCACTCCTTGATCATCGCTTCATCAAACTCTATGACTAATCACAAGGTTTGGATTATATTCAATGTACTTTCTCATTCCCAAGATAAAAACCATTATCTCAACGTGCCAAAAACACTTTGAAACTCTTCTCATACAACATGCATACATGTCATAATCATTACTACTCATCATTAGATCATAAACCAATACAACCAATTCACCAAACTTAATCGGTTAGGGTTTATCATATCAACAGGTACGGTTTACTGGTTGATCTCACCATTACTTAGCAATATCAATTTCCTCCACAAACTCACCTACCAGTTGCAGTTCCCTTCACTAGCTCTTCCTACCAGTTACAAAACAAAATTAACATCATCATTACTGGTTAATTGACATCAGTGACAATAGAACATTTCATTAATGCAATCTTCATGAAAATGCCAATAGTCTTGCTATGGTTTTTGCCTCACAGAAATTATGACATTACAGATAACTCATAAAATTAAGCTTGTTGCAAGGATAGATCCACTGAAGTATCTTCTCAATAAGGCAACACTCACTGGTAGGCTAGCTAAATGGGTTGTGATCTTGAGTGAATTTAACATCAAATATGTGGACAGAAAAGAAATCAAAGGATAAGCTATCACAAATCAGTTACCAAATGCACCCATGATTGATGATGCTCCTCTAACTTTAGAGTACCAAATGAATCCATTCTGATGGTGTCACACACGAAGCCTTGACAACTATACTTTGATGACTTGTACACGCACCATGGTGTAGGAGTTGGCATCCTTTTTATCACACCTCAAGGGAATTACATTCCTAAATCATATCAATTGTCATTTCCTTGCACTAATAATATAGAAAAATATGAGGCATTAACAAGTGGATTACGAATTGCAATTCAGTGGAAGATCCAGGAACTTCATATTTTTGGGGACTCTCAACTTATAATTTCTCAAGAAACTGATGACTACCAAACAAAAGATGAAAAAATAATGCCCTACAAGAAAATGGTAGATGACTTCAAGCAACATTTCATAAAGATAACCTTTGAGTAGATAACAAGAGAACACAATCGAGCTACAAATGCCATGGCTACTATTGCCTCACTGATTGATCTACCACAGAATGAAACCCTCTATGAGTTCTTGGTGGACAACCTTTTGGTACCCTCATATGAGATCACTCCTGCTGAGATGATATGTGTCGTTGGTCCTAATTTCCCTTTGTATGGTCCCATTTTTACATACCTTCATTACAATATTCTTCCTCCTGACCTATCCAACAACCAATGTCATACTTTCATTCGCCAATCTTCTTGATATGTCATTTAGCCAATACCCTTTACCATTGAGGTCTAGAGAACACTCTTCTTAGATGTTTAGAAGGGGAAGAAGTTCAATTTGCATTACAAGAAGTCCATGAAGGTATATGAGGTCCACATTCTAGTGGTCCCACCTTGGCCAAGAAACTCATCAGGACTGGATATTACTGGCCCAATATGGAAAAAGATTCATATTAGTTTTTCAAGAAATGTAAGCAATGTCAAATTAATGAGACCTTATTCATGTGCCATCTCAAGAACTTCAACCAATTACGACTCCTTGGCCCTTTTGTTAGTGGGGACTTGATCTCATAGACAAGATTCATCCTCCTTCCAATGGCCACAAATTCATTATCATTGCCATAGAATATTTTTAAAAATGGATTGAAGTTTTTCCTCTCATCCAAGTCACTAGAAAACAGATTGCTACATTCATTCTTAACTATATCATATGTTGTTATGGTACCCCTCTTTCCATCATCACAAATAACGGATCTCCCTTCAAGAACTAGGATGTTCATGAACTTTGTGATCACTTCCATATTAACCATCACTTCTACACTTCATACTACACCCAAGGTAATGGTCAAGCTGAGGCATCCAATAAAACCATTCTCAAAATCCTCAAAACAATAGTCGATGATGCTAGCTGAAATTGGCTCATCCAACTTAATCCCACACTTTGGGCTTATCGCATAGGTGTTCGCACACCTATAGGAGCTACACCTTATTACCTTGTCTATGGGGCCGAAGCTATGTTGCCTATTGAGGTTGATTTACCATCTTTGTGAGTCTCTTTGCACAACATTATCATTGATGATGACTATAGGGTCTCTCGCTTACAAGAAATAGAACTATTGGATGAAGGATGACAAACAACTTTTAATCACCTCAAGGCTTATCAACAAAGAATGAGTCACAACTACAATCATAAGGTTAAGACTTGTACATTTGAGGTAGGTGACTTAGTTCTCAAGGAGAATCCTATAAATCAGCAAGAAAAGATAAGTAGGGCAAGTTCAAACCAAATTGGCTTGGTCCCTATGTCATCACCATAGTTTATGGATTAGGTGCATACGAGCTCTCAACACTAGATGGAGAACCTTTGGAAGATCTTATCAATAGCATGCACCTTTGTAGGTTTTAAACATAGCTTTTTAGAGTATCCTAATATAAAAATATAAAAAAATCATAAATAAAAAATCATTACTCAGTGAAAACCTCGCAAACAAGCGCCTTGTGACACAAAAATATTGAAAAAAAAAAAAGAGAAATAAATTCGTCCAATGGTGAAAACCACTTCGGTGGCGCCCTGGGAAAGTACCATGGTGAAAACTGAGTTATTGGTGCCATGTGTAGAGACATTTATCCTCCCTCCTTCAGGATTCAATCTCATCCCTTCACTTTGCACACACTCACATCCTATCCATCCATTTTAAACTTACCCATTCCCATCATGGCTTGTTATTGATCTACCCAAGATTGGTTAGCCATTCATAATAATCCCTCCTTTGCACCTGTAGTCACATAAATCTGTCCACTTAATTAAATGAATACTTAGTATTTATTTGATTATTTAACCATCAATTAATAATTAATTAAATTAATATTTAATTAATTCATCTTAACCCTCTTCTCCTATTAATTAAATAAATTATTCAATTTATTTGATTTAATTCACTTAACCAAATTCAGACCATTAATTAAATAAATAAATCATATTTATTTAATTAAATCTTCTCTCACATTTAAATAAATCATATTTATTTAATTAAATCTTCTCTCACATTTAAATAAATTAATATTTATTTAAAACCCCCAAAATCCCACCTCTCACATTTAAATAAATAAATCATTTATTTAAATCACCTTTATCCTCCACCCACTTGTATTTTCCTACAAAAGCAAGTTGCACAATTATTTTAAATAAATCATTTATTTAAATCACCTTTATCCTCCACCCACTTGTATTTTCCTACAAAAGCAAGTTGCACAACTATTTTAAATAAATTATTTATTTAAAATCTTATTTATCCTCACCCACTTGAAACCTTTAATGGTTTCCCTTAAAGTAGTCAAACTTGATGGCTTTAAAGTCTTCAAACTTGATGGCTTCCTTCTATAATCTTCTTAAGACTTTAATGGTTTTCCTTAAAGTCTTCAAGCCTTTAATGGTTTCCCTCAAAGTCTTCAAGCATTTTAATGCTTTATCTTCTTTTTCTCATTTAAATAAATTAATATTTATTTAAATATTTATCCAAATGCAACTTACACCATTTAAATGAAATAAATGATTTTATTTTAATTGAAAATACCAAAATTTCTCCCACTTACATTTTCCTACAAAATCCACTTGTATGCCTAAACCCCTTCTAGATTCTTCTAAACCCTTCCTAATTAGCCTAATCCATCCCCTAAATATTGTCACATTCCTAAGCAAATTGGAGTCACTTCTCAAAGACTCCAAAGTCTTTGAAAAGCAATTAATGCTTTGTGTGTTCAACAAATTAACCCTCAAAGTCTTGGATAACCTTTGAAAGCTTTCAACCTTCAACCACTTAATCCCCAAAGTCTCCAATAACCATTAATGGTTAATTCAACCCTCCCACATGGTTAAAACATTTGTTTTGACTCAACCTCTACCCAACCCAAAGGTCTCATCAGGCCATTAATGCTTTGACCATGATTATCTCTTAAACATTTGCACAAAGGTTTATCCTTGGATTAACTCTTAATCCAGTGGGTAATCTTAATTTAGACTTGACCCTTACCTTCTAGATAACCATGAGGTCTTCTCAGGCCTTTAATGCCTCCAACCTCTTCTCTCAACCCAATCCTATGTTGAAACTTGTCACCATTTTATTGGTGCCAATTGTGCACATGGATCCCCAACTTTCAATCCTAACCCTTGTTAAGATTGCTCAATCTTAACCCTTCATTTCCCCATTTCTTCTATAAATAGAACCCTTCTCCTCAAACAAAGAGGAGAAGCATTTAGAGTATTGTTGTTATACTGGCATTAGCATAGAGCTTTTTCATAGCATCACTATCTACTCTTGTATAGTATTTGCTTATCATATTCAACTATCTTGAATCTCCATATGGCATCCATGGCTAGTGCTAAAAGCTGAGAGCTACACTCATTTGGGACTTGGAGAGGAGAGGAACAAGGGAGGAGCAACTATGAGCATCTTGATTAGCTATTTCATTCTATGTTTATATGCTTTCTATTTCATGCTTAATATCTCTCTTGATATGCCTGTTTAGGATAATCTTTTGTTGCTAACACTAACGTTTGTTTCTTGTGCTCTTGTGTGTGTTGCCATCAAACAGATTTTCTAATCCTTTTTGCAGAGCATCATTTGGTGAACCCGACGTGAATCGAACACGCAAAAAGAGCAACTTTTTTTTTTTAACCAATAACATGTTTGAATGTTGAAAATGTCACACAGGTTGCGCTTTTGACACTGTTTTGGTGCATTTGACATTATTTTGGCGCTATTCACCCTGTTTCAGTGCTTTTCCCTTCTCTGTCTTTCCCTTTCTTTTAGTACGTTTGTGTTAAATAGTGCCTCTGTTCAAACGCAGACTAGCGCTATTGTAACAAAACGTTGTACAAATCACCTTGTAACCAAAAAACCAAAAAACCAAAAAACCAAAAAAAAAAATTAGGCTTGTAGAAGCCCACCAAATAGGCGGATTTTACTAACTATTTTTCTCTTTTGTGCAGATTTAAATTAGATTAAAGAGTAGATTTATATTTTTTTACTAACTTGTTTTTGAAGTTGGTTTTAAAAATGAATTCACTTTTTATTTTGGTTTAAAATTAACTTCACATTTCAAATTTGGGCTTTTAAAAAAAAAGAATCACACATTTGTTTGGGGCTCTTAAAAAGAATTTCATTGTTCAAAGGTAAAAAGAACCACAAACTTATACAAAAACAACTTTATTTTTTTTTTTTTGCAAGTTAGGAAACAAACTTCGTTTTGGTGCTTAAAATCAACAAGGCAAAATTTCTTTTTTGCATCAAACTTAAAAATCACAATCCACACTTCAAATTTTTGGTGCGATAAAAAGAACAATTCACTTGTCTTTATTTTTGGCAAAAAAACAAATTTTCCTTCATGCAAACGTGTTTTTCATTAAGTTGACCAGGACTTTCAAACTTCTAGATTACAAAACATATTGCTTCGAAGTTAAAAAGAACACCATGACTGTTGGAGCAACATCTCCAAATAGTTAGATCATATTGCCATGATGGATTAAAAAGAACAAGTGAATTTTGTGTTTGGCACGCTTGTGCACAAAAGTCAGTCGAGTGGACCTACTTCTAACACACACTATCCTCTCCCTTGGCTCTCGTGGTCCTAGGTGCAAGAGAAAAGTGTTAGTAACACTCAAAAATTTTATTTTAAGAGAGGCCTGCCAAGGGATCGATACTCTTGGGAACGACCTCGAGCGGTAAATCCTTCGAGCCGCTATAGAAATCAGGTGAGAGCGAAAGCTGTAGCCTTGGGTATAGCTGTTCCTACAGTGTAACTGGCCGAAAGGACAAATGGGCCCCACCACCAGTTACAAGGCTCTTAAGTGAGTCACTGCAGAATGAACTTATGTCCAAAGCCATCGAACATGACTAAACACCTTTAAGTAGTAGCCCACCTGTTCTATTGATTGAGGATATTTGAGGTATAATTTAGTGCAAGAGCATAGATGGTTTTGCTCCCCAGATACTCACCATACATATTTCCTTGAGTAGAAACATAGCTTTTTGAAAAGTCACTTGTGGCTTGATAAAAGTGGTGACTCCCCCATCATAGGGATCATCTATTTGTTATGCTCGTGCAAGACTTAGTATATCACATCCTTACCTGCCATGGCGGGATTCATAAGGTATGTAGTACCAAAGTCGAAGAAATATCAAGATGTGGGCTAAATTTATCACAACTGGCCATTTGACCTTAGGGATAAAAAGTGTTTGAAGTGTGTTCGTTTTACAGACCTAGTGCGAATTGAGCCGACTTCAGGCTTTGGAATTACACCTTAAAATAAATCTAAAGGAAGGGTCAAAAACAAGTCCAAGGATTGGGTTGATCTAGACCCATACTCATTTGTGCCTTTGAGGCTACAATTTTGTGTTTGTGTGCTTGCTTTGTTTTCTTGTCAAAGAAAAATCAGAAAATCAATGCCAAAAACAAAGTATTCATCCAACATCTGTCAACACAACCAAAAATACCAAAAACACAGTGCCAACAACGAAGAATCACATTTTATGACCATTCTTCACATCTTGCGAAAGAAGAAGTGTCATCAAAATATCACCTTGAAAAGGAGACCACTAAGCTCAAAGGCTTTGATCAAAAGGAGGAAATTCTTCTATATCAATCGACAAATCTTTGTCTCCCATAGAGTCTTTCTACATCGCATGCGTCTATACCTTCAAGGTAAAACAAACGAATTTGATTCTGAATCATTGAACCGCAGAGCTTTTATGCAATATAGAGCTCTGAGTTATCACAAAAATCAAGGAGGAAAGATTAATCCCAACTTCTTCCCAAACATCTGTATCACCTACAACACAGCTCGAGAAGTGCCACCAACGCTTGAAAGGGAAGAAACAGAGTTCGTCCCATTTGTGACACAGAGTTTTTATTGAAGTTAAAAACAAAACATCCATCATCTTACTCATACATTATCATTCCATCATCAATCCATCCCAAAACTCTCAAAACATTAAGAGGTTCTTGTCCTAAGATTCCTTTTTAGATATTGCTTGAAATCAAACACATCACATCACTTTTTAGATTGTTTCTACATCTAGGATAAGCTCATCCTAAGAGACACATCTACGCAGGTTAAAACTAGTTCATGAGTGAATCCTCTCATTGCTAGGTAGTCAAAATCTGTAACACATCTCAGATTTCTCTACACCTTATCACATCCAAACTCCTCAAACAAACAAGCAATTCAAAGAAGGAATTTCGGTTGCATCTACCTTAAAGTGCTAGAGATCTACATACCACCAATCCACTAAAATCATCAATCCTTCATCAAACAACTCATCATCATCTTCAATCAACTTCAACACAAAACTTGCAAACAAAATGGCTCAAACTCGATCACGGTCAAGGCAACGAGAAATTGGAATTGAAGGACATGACCCGAAAACAACCAATAATGATCATCAGATGTTCAAGGATCCACTTCCATCGCAAGATCAAAGGGGTCCTTCCACTTCCAGACGAGGTCCTGATACCACTGATTATACGCAAGCTGTGTATAATTACACTGCCAATCACCTGTATGATGCCAGTGAACAAATTGCAACTATCACCTTCAAAAATCCCACCTCAAATTGCAATGTTGTTACGCGTCGCGGCAAAGTTACCATCAAGGCAGCTCCACAAGGCACCACCTCCATCCCAAAGCAGTACAATCTTGTGGAACAATTAGACAAAACGCCTGCGCTTATATCCATTTTAGAGCTGTTACGCCTATCGCCATCTCATAAAACAATCTTGGATCAAGCACTCCAAGAGGCGTCAGTCCCTGCAAACTTGAATACAGACCAATTTCAAGCCATGGTTGGAAATCTAAAGTCATCACCTTGTCTCACTTTTTCTGAAAGCGACAACTCTTCTTTCCAACAACCTCATAACGCCTCACTCCACATTGAAGGCTTCGTCAACCAACACAGGATCAAGCGAGTCTTGATCGATAATGGAGCAGGCCTAAACATTTGCACACTACAGTTGGTCACAGCATTGGGATATGCAATAGAATCAGTGGATCCTCGTAAGAAGATCACCATCAAAGCCTATGATGATGCAGAGCGTTCATCCAAAGGAGCTGTGGTACTACCAATCCGAGTGGGCCCTGTGGTAAAGCATATCATTTGTCAGGTTCTGGACCTTCCTCTGCCATATAATCTATTATTAGGGAGACCTTGGATACATGCCATGCAAGCTGTTCCATCTACCTACCATCAATGTATCAAGTTCCCACATAATGGTGCAGAGATCACAATCCTGGGCGATGCAAATCCCTTTGCATTTTGCCATAATATCAGCCATCAACCAGAAATTACTGTTCCTAATAATAGGGAAGCCATTTCCTCCACATCATATGTAAATCCCACCTCTCTTGCTAGTTCAAACACCCCTATACCCAAGCAAGAAAAGCTTAAGATGAAAATCGCAGAGGAAGGTCCTGGAGAATACAACTTGAGTCAGCTCTTTTGTGTGGGACAAATGCCCACTTCTCCTAGAACACATGGTAAACCACAGCAGTTGCTCCAGCAACCACTAATCACGCCTCCATGTGCCTTAACGCCTTTCATTCTTGGAAAGAGTCAAGAGGAAGAGACACAAGATGAGGACCTGGCGGACTGGATCTATAAAGATCCCATCACCACTGACAAACCGCAAGTTACACTTCCTACGGAACAGTATGGTAAAGGCCTCCTCATTATGCAAAGAATGGGGTATGATGGTCAGAGTGCTTTGGGATACTGCAAACAAGGACGACACGAACCTCTACTACCAGAATTCAAGCCCAAAGGTAATACAGGCCTTGGCTTTGAAAAAGAGATCCTTCCTAAACTCAGATTCAAAGGAAAACCCAGCAAACCATTTTGCCCACCTACTGCAAAGAGGATACCTTTCATAATCAAAGCACCATCAAGCACTATCCCCACTGCCCCCTCCAAGCTCACAACTCCACCATCACCAATGTCACTCATCCCATCAAACGAACCAGTAATCCTATCAGCAACACCATTTGTAGCAGCAACTATATTGGAACCCGCAGCAACATCTATGGCACCAGTAATTCCAGCAGAAGCCACTGAGTCACCATTACCGATACTTCCAGTGACAAATCCATTAAACCCCATCATAATTCCTGCAGCACCGATCACTACAAGGATACATAAACCAATCACACCTGCCGTGTTTAACTCCAAAGACATCCCAGTATGGTATAGCAATCGGATGCTGGAGAGTGATTCAGAGACCGACTCACATGAGTGGGAATTTGATTCAGTGCAACTTAACACTTCAGATGAGGAAGACACGTCACCACCTCCGCCATGCAAAGACATTCCTGTTTACGGAGAAGCACAGATAAAGACCACTTGGGTACCTGAGCTGGAAACATCTTCCACAGACCCTACGTCTCATCCTACGCCTGATTCTGACAGGGAGAGTACCATCAACGACCTTCACCACACCGTCTTAACCCTCACTGATACATCTCCCGCACTTAACTTAATCGATGAAGTAATGCCCATTATCCACCCTGAACTCATTGAATGGAACCAACCAAATCCCCCATGTCTTGACCTCTTCCAGAACGATGAGGCTATCATTGAATTTTTGGAATTAAGGGATAATCTACCAAGCGGGGATCACAAAGCTGGATTCGCCATTGAACTTAATAGCGCAGCATACTTCGGGGCGGATGCCAAATCCTTCAGCTGCAAAAATATAACAATAAAACATGGATCTTCCAGTGAAAACCACACTGTGGCACTATTTGATCCAACAAAAGTAAAAAGAAAGAGCGTATCCAATGGTGAAAACCTCTCTAAGGCGCCTGAGGATGAAGGGTTTGACATCCTCCCTGCTAGTACACAACAGGAACGATCAACGATTCTTATCGAGGAAACCAAAGAATACAATGTGGGGACTCCTGAAAATCCTCATATCATACATCTGGCATCTCTTCTCACTCCAGAGGAACAGCCTCAATTTATAGAGTTCTTCCAACAGCGTCAGATCAACTTTGCATGGTCATATGCAGACATGCCTGGGCTTGATCCTGATTTAGTCATGCATCATCTCACAGTAGCAAAAGGAGCCAAACCTGTCAAGCAGAAGCTTCGTAAGATGCATCCTCAGATTGCCGTGCTAGTCAAAACAGAACTCAAGAAACTCCTGGATGTTGGTTTCATTAGACCAATTGATTATGCAGAATGGATCTCCAATATTGTGCCAGTTGGCAAACCAAAAGGGGGCATCCGCATTTGTACTGACTTCAGAGATCTAAATAAGGCCTGTCCTAAGGATGACTTCCCCTTACCAAATATCGACATCATAGTAGATTTGACAGCAGGACATGCCATGCTTTCACTCATGGATGGCTTTTCGGGATACAATCAAATAAAGATCGCACCAGAGGACCAACATAAGACAGCCTTCACATGTCCATGGGGCACATACTGCTGGAATGTAATGCCTTTTGGTCTAAAGAATGCAGGAGCGACCTATCAAAGAGCAATGACCACCATCTTCCATGACATGATGCATACTATAATGGAAGATTATGTGGATGATTTACTAGCAAAATCACTTACTAGAGAAGGACATCTTCACATCTTAGATAAAATCTTTGATAGACTGGAACAGTACCATGTTCGACTCAACCCAAAGAAATGTGTCTTCGGAGTGACCTCCGGGAAGCTTCTAGGATACATTGTCTCAAGCAAAGGTATTGAGGTCGATCCAGCAAAGGTTAAGGCAATAATGGACATGCCACCTCCAAAGAATATCAGTCAGCTAAGAACACTACAAGGACGGCTTCAATCTATCCGCAGATTCATTGCACAATTGGCTGATAAATGTCACCCATTCACACACCTGCTACACAAGAACATCCGCTTTCAGTGGGATGACAGATGCCAGCAAGCATTTCAGGCGCTTAAAGACTATCTCATGAATCCACCATTGCTGATGCCACCAGATCCAAGTAGACCATTATTGCTCTATATCTCAGCAACAAGTACAGCATTGGGTGTACTACTGGCACAACATAATGCAGAAGGAAAAGAGTGTGCTATTTACTACATCTCTCGCACACTTGTGGGCTATGAACTCAATTACACACCTATTGAGCGAGCTTGCCTAGCAGTAATCTTGGCAGCCACTAAACTGAGGCACTATCTGTTAACACACAAGGTGCAACTCATTGCAAAGATTGATCCACTCAAGTATTTACTTAACAAAGCAGTATTGACAGGTCGCTTAGCTAAATGGGTAATGATTCTAAGTGAATTCGACATCGAGTATGTGGACCGTAAAGCTATCAAAGGTCAGGTTATTGCAGATCAGTTGGCCGATGCACCTCTCATAGGTGATCATCCTCTCATTTCCAATTTTCCAGATGAAGAGATATTCATGATTACAGAAGCACAGTCATGGAAATTATACTTTGATGGTTCATACACTAGGCACGGCTCGGGGGTAGGCATTCTGTTTATCACACCTCAAGGTGATAGCATCCCGAAGTCTTACAGGCTCACATTTCCATGCACAAACAACATAGCAGAGTATGAGGCCTTGATCACAGGACTCAGGTTAGCCGTACAATGGAAATTACAAGAACTACAAGTATATGGCGATTCCCAACTAGTCATTCGACAAGCAACAGATGAATATCAGACCAAAGATGATAAACTCATGCCATATAAGCAAATGGTGGACAATCTAAAGGCATCATTTACTACTATCACTTTTGAGCAGATACCAAGAGATCAGAATCGAGCTGCTGATGCCATGGCTACCATCGCATCTCTACTAGATCTTCCACAGAATTCAACACGCTACGAGTTCTTGGTAGAACAGCTTTGGATCCCCGCTTATGATATCCCTGAATCCGAGATGATATGTCACCTTGTCGGTTCAGAATCCCCATGGTATGGTGAGTTCTACACCTATCTCTGTGATCACACCCTTCCTCCTAACCAATCAAATAACCAACGAAAAACCTTCATTCGCCAAACTGCTCGATATACCATTATTGCGGAAACCCTATACCGACGTAGTCTTGATGGTACTCTCCTTCGATGTCTAGAACAGGATGAGATAACAAAGGTTTTGGAAGAGGTACATGAAGGAATTTGCGGGACTCACTCAAGTGGTCCATCACTAGCCAAGAAGATCATGCGAGCTGGATACTATTGGCCATCTATGGAAAAGGATTCCTACTACTTTGTTAGGAAGTGCAAATAAATGTCAAGTTCATGGCGACCTAATACATGCACCAGCTCAAGAACTGCAACCAATCACAACACCATGGCCTTTTTGTCAATGGGGTCTTGATCTTGTGGGTAAAATCCATCCATCTTCATCCAATGGCCATAAATTCATTATTACCGCCACCGAATATTTCACCAAGTGGATCGAAGCTGTTCCACTTACCCAAGTCACCGGCAAGCAGATCGCCTCATTCATCCTCAATTACATCATCTGCCGGTATGGTGTGCCCATGTCCATTGTCACAGATAATGGTCTTTCTTTCAAAAATCAGGATGTCCGTGAGCTTTGTGAGAAATTTCATATCCAACACCGCTTTTCCACTCCCTATTACCCACAAGGCAATGGTCAGGCCGAAGCATCCAATAAAAACATATTAAGAATCCTAAAGAAGACAGTCAATGATGCCAGTCGTGATTGGCATGTTCAATTGAATCCAACGCTATGGGCATATCGAACTAGCATTCGGACCCCTACAGGTGCAACTCCTTATTCATTGGTCTATGGTGCTGAAGCTATCTTACCTATTGAGGTTGAGATACCATCATTACGGGTTTCCTTGCATAATCTCATTGATGATGAAGCATACAGAGTATCCCGTCTTCAGGACTTGGAGTTACTTGATGAGAAGCGACAAGCTGCATACAATCACCTCAAAGCCTATCAGCAGCGCATGAGTAGAAGTTACAATCACCGAGTTAGATCTCGTACATTTGAGGTAGGTGATCTTGTTCTTCGAGAAAATCCTCGCAACCAACCAAATAGAGAACATCAAGGCAAGTTTGAATCAAACTGGCTGGGCCCATATGTTGTCACTGCTGTATTCGGGTCCGGGGCATATCAGTTGGCTACTTCAGAAGGAGAACCGCTTGCAGATCCAATCAATAGCATGCACCTCAAAAGATTTTATACCTAAGGTGTACAGAGCATCAGGCTCCCCTACATATCAGAAAAATACCAAAAACATTCAGAAAATGTCCTGAAGAAAATACAAAAAACATTCAAAAAAGTAAAGAAAAAAAATCATGCATCCAAACGGTGAACAACCACTCCGGTGGCACCTTGGATAAGTGCGATGGTGAAAACCTGGCAAACAGGTGCCACTCGTAAAGGCAATGGCTCTAGTATCTTTCAGGCTCGTTGTGATCACATTCATGCACACATACATCCATCCATCCCAACCATGGCTTGTTATTTGATCTACAATTAAGAAAGTACTCCATGCGTCTAGCATCCCACCTTTTCATAGTCAGGTCTACAAACTGGGGGTAATACCCTTAACCTATTGATGGAAGTGGATTCTACATTGTCTTATGTGTCATTACGCTCTTCATTCAGGCAATCATCAAAAATATCAAAAACATTCAAAAATGTCCCAGAAAATATCAAAAACATTCACAAACAATACAAAATCCAAAAACATTCAAAAATGACTCACAAAATCCACAAACATTCAAAAACTATTACACAAAATCCAAAAACATCGAAAAACCATCGAAAATCACCCAAAAAAACATGACAACACCTTGTACATATTCATCCGATCAGATACAAAATACTCACACAAATGACCACTTATCACTCGACCAACACAATCAACATCAACAATCCAAACTGTCTTAAACAAGGATGCATCCTTCCTTATCAAAACAAAGACAAGATGACATTTTATTTGACAAGAAAATTATGTTAGGCTGTCAAATACTTGGTTGATTTATGAGTACAATCATTTGTTTATCTGTATCGGGATCTTTCAGCATTGTTTTGTATCATTTGCGCATTACTTCCGATGAAGTACTGGGGCATGTACTAATGGTGTCTACGTGGGAAGTTCACCAAGCTACATGATCTTATGCAAAATGCAGTCATAGATCATTACAGCTTGCTGACTACAGCGTATACCTTGACCATATGGACAGTAACCATTACCAAGGATCCATATTCTTTATTCTTTATGTATATATTGTTTGTTTGCAGGTGCAATGCTCTTCCTTTGGTTCCTCCTACCTCATCCAAACTGGATAAAGGTTTTTTATCTCTTAGTACGGTATGAACTTGTCTCAGGATATGATCAGCCTAAGATCAAGGAGGACGATCCAAGTCATGCATGAATAGAGATAATCCTTGTCTGTTCCGCAAGCAATACTCAGGTCAACTTGATCCATTATATCAAGTTGCTTGTATTAACTTGCTATATAAAAATCCATGTAAGAAATACTCTGGTCATCTTGAATCTTTATGTCAAGTTGCTTGTATTTTCTTACAACATTTTAAAGCTCAATGATGAAAAATAAAGCACCATGGATCGTCATTCCATCTCATCTGTATATATTGCATTTCGTTGCATTCCACCCATCCATACATTCATAATAGCTGCATATCATGCATACGTAGTCATAATAATGCATACTCTATTTTACTCATCTTCTTCCATAGGACTCGATCCTAGTCCTCCATATCTTCTATCTAACATCAAATCCCCCCTCACCCTCCCTATCTTGATCATCAACATCATCCTAATCCCTTCATCGCTTCCCATCCTCACTCATCCACAAAATTAAGCCAGTTACTCTGTCTACACAGATACATCGACTCCCACACACCTAGACTATCAACAGATACTCTGATCAAGTATCTTCGGGTCTCAACAGGTAATCGATTATGGTAATCCTAGACTACATCAGGCATTTATCACAATGACCTAGTCTCAACGGGGTTGCCATGATTCCCCACAACCATCCATCACATGCACATACTATCAATTGATCAACCAATCAAACACAATCCAATGGACAATTACATCAATTGTCTACGTCTCAACGAGTATTTTTCTTCATATACCTTGACTTCATCGGGCAATTACATCAATTGTCTAAGTCACATCAGGTCACTTTGATTCACTTACTCAGACTTTATCATGTCCAAGTGACCAACTGACATCAACTGTCACGCTTTGACTTGACCGGGGCAATTAAACCGATTGCACCAGATTGTCCAACCAATTTTGATCAATTGTATAGCATCAATCCAAACCCCACACTACATCTGCTATGTATCTCTTGCATGACCTCAGGGTACTCGTTGGCTTGTTGTTTCTTCATATTCACTCCATTTTCTCCCATTCTTTCATCATTAGTTCTAATTTCTTCTATTCTACCTCCCCTCCACTTTGCATTCTTTTTCGAGAGATCGCCCGATTTTTCAAAAAAATTCGGCCCATCCCTCGAGGGGGCATACCACCCATTAAATTTACATTTTATGGGGCATTTCTTCACACCTATTTTTCTTTCTTTGAAACGACGCAATAAACTGCACCGTCTCAAAGAGGGGCAAATGTAGTCACATAAATCTGTCCACTTAATTAAATGAATACTTAGTATTTATTTGATTATTTAACCATCAATTAATAATTAATTAAATTAATATTTAATTAATTCATCTTAACCCTCTTCTCCTATTAATTAAATAAATTATTCAATTTATTTGATTTAATTCACTTAACCAAATTCAGACCATTAATTAAATAAATAAATCATATTTATTTAATTAAATCTTCTCTCACATTTAAATAAATCATATTTATTTAATTAAATCTTCTCTCACATTTAAATAAATTAATATTTATTTAAAACCCCCAAAATCCCACCTCTCACATTTAAATAAATAAATCATTTATTTAAATCACCTTTATCCTCCACCCACTTGTATTTTCCTACAAAAGCAAGTTGCACAATTATTTTAAATAAATCATTTATTTAAATCACCTTTATCCTCCACCCACTTGTATTTTCCTACAAAAGCAAGTTGCACAACTATTTTAAATAAATTATTTATTTAAAATCTTATTTATCCTCACCCACTTGAAACCTTTAATGGTTTCCCTTAAAGTAGTCAAACTTGATGGCTTTAAAGTCTTCAAACTTGATGGCTTCCTTCTATAATCTTCTTAAGACTTTAATGGTTTTCCTTAAAGTCTTCAAGCCTTTAATGGTTTCCCTCAAAGTCTTCAAGCATTTTAATGCTTTATCTTCTTTTTCTCATTTAAATAAATTAATATTTATTTAAATATTTATCCAAATGCAACTTACACCATTTAATTGAAATAAATGATTTTATTTTAATTGAAAATACCAAAATTTCTCCCACTTACATTTTCCTACAAAATCCACTTGTATGCCTAAACCCCTTCTAGATTCTTCTAAACCCTTCCTAATTAGCCTAATCCATCCCCTAAATATTGTCACATTCCTAAGCAAATTGGAGTCACTTCTCAAAGACTCCAAAGTCTTTGAAAAGCAATTAATGCTTTGTGTGTTCAACAAATTAACCCTCAAAGTCTTGGATAACCTTTGAAAGCTTTCAACCTTCAACCACTTAATCCCCAAAGTCTCCAATAACCATTAATGGTTAATTCAACCCTCCCACATGGTTAAAACATTTGTTTTGACTCAACCTCTACCCAACCCAAAGGTCTCATCAGGCCATTAATGCTTTGACCATGATTATCTCTTAAACATTTGCACAAAGGTTTATCCTTGGATTAACTCTTAATCCAGTGGGTAATCTTAATTTAGACTTGACCCTTACCTTCTAGATAACCATGAGGTCTTCTCAGGCCTTTAATGCCTCCAACCTCTTCTCTCAACCCAATCCTATGTTGAAACTTGTCACCATTTTATTGGTGCCAATTGTGCACATGGATCCCCAACTTTCAATCCTAACCCTTGTTAAGATTGCTCAATCTTAACCCTTCATTTCCCCATTTCTTCTATAAATAGAACCCTTCTCCTCAAACAAAGAGGAGAAGCATTTAGAGTATTGTTGTTATACTGGCATTAGCATAGAGCTTTTTCATAGCATCACTATCTACTCTTGCATAGTATTTGCTTATCATATTCAACTATCTTGAATCTCCATATGGCATCCATGGCTAGTGCTAAAAGCTGAGAGCTACACTCATTTGGGACTTGGAGAGGAGAGGAACAAGGGAGGAGCAACTATGAGCATCTTGATTAGCTATTTCATTCTATGTTTATATGCTTTCTATTTCATGCTTAATATCTCTCTTGATATGCCTGTTTAGGATAATCTTTTGTTGCTAACACTAACGTTTGTTTCTTGTGCTCTTGTGTGTGTTGCCATCAAATAGATTTTCTAATCCTTTTTGCAGAGCATCAGCACCCCTTTACATCCATAATAAATCAGCTCCTATCTGTGGCTAAGGTAGATCTTAAGTCTCGTGATGGGTGTGGAGCTAAGAGCATCACACATCCTGAGGAGTAAATTTTCTTCAATTTTTTTTCAGTCTATCCACACACAATCCACAATAAAGCAACACTTGCATCACGGATCTGCAATAAAGTTTCACCTTCTTTGCAATAAAGTATCAGTTTCATGGATTCAGTCAGTTTCAAATGAGACACTGCAGGAATGGGCTTCAACAAATCAACTCTTTCAATAGACTTAGACAACATTATGGTTCAGTGTTGTATATCCTTTTGTGAATGTAAACATTGTGACCACAATCAAATAGACTTATACAAGTGACAAGAGACGCTAAACTTGTGGACTATAGTAGATGTTGGTGTCGGGTCTTGGTTTTCTTTTGATTTTATCTTTCTGGTAACATGTCTTTTAGCTTTTTTAGGATGTCTCTAACTAGAGATTCTATCTCCAGAATGTCTTTGACTAGAAAGGCGAGGATGGGACATGTTCACATTTTGTTTTGCTTGTCATGCTTTGTGAAGTGTACCTGTTCCTGCAACCACAATGCATTCAATAAATCATTATAAGAAATGGTTAGTAAATTGAAACAGTGAAAGACAAAACCATAGCTAATCGACTTATTGCCTCCTAGTAAATGTGAGTATGAAAAATGCTCTCAGATTTGATTATGCATATTTCTAGTGACTTTACTACACTTAGATGGAGGATTTGAATGATGAAAATGTATGATCTAGCAAGAATAGCATGATTAAGCTATATGAATGCATGATTATTCTAAAAAATGAGCTAAGATTAAAATGCAATTAAGCTAAAATTGAGCATGATAACATTGTTAAGAATGATAAACTAGAAGCTAGATGCCTATAGTAACAATGCATGAATGAGAATGAGATGGGATCAATATTTCTCAAAATGAGGTCTATTTATAGGATTTTCCAAGGCTAGGGGTGAGGTGGCAAGAATCAACGGTCAAGATTGATTTGAAGATATCAATGGTTAAATTGGAGGAGGTTGGCAAAGGGGGTTGGATTAAAGGGAACATCTGTCATCTCTATGGTGACAAGTGTCAAGAAGCTTCTAGAAGAAGTTGGATGAAAGGGAACACTTAGTGACAAGTGTCACAAAGGTTCTAGAAGATGTTGGATGAAAGGGGACATGGTGGTTGGTAGAATGGGTTAGGTTTAGGAGTGGTAGAAGTTAGGAGAATTTGAATTTAGAAATTCAAATAATATGAAAAGGATAATTAATCTCAACAACTCATGAATTAGATTTGTTTTAACTGATTAAAGGATTTAGAAGAAATGATTTTGAATGGAGGGAATTAATCAATTTGAATTAATTAATGAAAGGGATGAAATGAGCCTATTAAATAAATCCTTAAATAAATGAATTCAACCACAAAACCCTAGCCTAACAACAACAATAAAGATCCACCATAACATATGAAGATTACCTAAGCCAATGCAAATCAAATGAAATCACAAAGATTATACCATCACATGTCCAATAGGGTTTTGATCTCTATTCTCCCTATCTCCATTGATACTGCTTGATATATTTGCTCTCAAATTTTATGTGTGCACAAAAGCTCAACAAAGAATGGAAATGTGGTTGCAAGTAGGATCGCATATGAAAGTGAAAAGGCGTAGTGTAGTCGAGTAATGAAGTAGTTAGGCAGTTAGGGTTGATAATGAAGAAAGCATCTCCTTATATAGAAGACACAACAAGAAATGGAGGGGTAAGATTGAGAGGGTAGGTAGAGGAAATAATAAAATAATGAAAGGGTAGGTAGTGTATGAATTAAGAGATGAATGACATGTGTTATAGGTAGAAAAGGTTAATGAATTAATTAAATAAATAAAGATTCATTTAATTAATAGAAGAAGTGGGATCAATTAAATAAATAAGATATTTATTTAATTTAGGAAAAGGGCTATTTAAATAAATAAAAGTATTTATTTAAATGAGAAATAAGCCTAGAAGAGGGTAAGTGAATTAATTAAATAAATAAAGATTTATTTAATTAATAGAAGAATTAGGCTTAAAATAATTAAATAAATAAAGATATTTATTTAATTAGACATGACAATTTTAGGTGTCTACAATAACCATGATGATCTACAATGAGATCTTACATCTAATTTATACAAACCCTCGACCATAAAAAATCAAGTCGGCCATTAAACAATAAATTAATTACATAATTACAAACCATGTCAGCCTTAGACCACAACAAATAATATCCACACATAAGATATCCCTCAAATACAACAATAGGTCCTATCCACACGTTACATTAATGCCTGTCCATAACCTAGATCAACTGGGACCAAGTATAGGTCTGCACGCTTCAACAATGATCTCCAAATGCCCAGTCTCAAACATTTTCACCAACAACATCCTGAAACTCCATCAGAAGATACACCAATACCAATTATGCAATGCATCAAAGATCTCCACCAAAAATCTCTTCCACTAAAACCCTCACCGGAACCAGAAGCTAATATTCTAAGTAAGTAGGATAGCATCCAATCGCCAGGCCTAAACCAACTAACCAAATATGAGTATGAGTATCATGAACAAGCCGATTCCATCACTAGATATACTAGAGTCTACCGGATCATGTTGGATCCAAGTTAATAAAAAAATAATAAACCTATCGGGACCAGAAGGGTGCCAATAAGCATCTAAACAACTAGTGTTAACATCAATGACAAAACATCAATGCAACACATAATCAATTCCACCAAATTGCCAACAATCTCCCCCTTTGGCATTGATGGCAACACTAGATGTGAAAAACATCTAAGTACCATGAAATGCCAAACAAGTCTCCCCCTGTGGAAGACAACCAACAATCTCCTGCATATAGCTGTGAATATCAATGTCTCTCCCCTTTGAATAATATCTCTGAAAAGTTCTGAATTTCTTTTTCACATCACTATCTCTCCCCCTTTGACATCAATGCCAAAAATATGACAAAAATATCAAAGCAAAAGAATAAGCCTCTGAATCTCAAAGATGACTACTCCTTCTGAGCAATAGCATCCCACATTAGTGCCAAAATTAATAGTATCTCTAATAATGCATGTTGGACTGATGCCAAACCGCATCAATCAAGTCTCTACTAGAGGGGCAAAAACTCTCAATCTGTCTCTCAAGTACTCAAATGATTCCTTGGATAAAGGTTTAGTGAAAATATCTGCAATCTATTCTTTAGTGTTCACATAAACACGTTTAATTTCATTTGCTTCCAACTTTTCCTTCAAAAAGTTATACTTGATAGATATGTGCTTTGTCTTAGAATGAAATACCAGATTTTGTGATATATCAATAGCAATAGACTTATCACAGTGAATAACTACTGGTGCATCACAATCCACCTTTATATCCTTCAATATTTTCTTCATCCATAAAACTTGTGTACAATTAGTAGCAACAACAACATACTTAGCTTTAGCAGTAGATAAAGAAGTACATGACTATTTCTTGTTGATCCATGAAACCAACTTCTTTCTAAGAAAGAAATCTCCAGCAGAAGTACTTTTTTGGTCATCAACATCTCCAGCTCAATTGGCATTTGTAGATGTACATAAAGTAAAGTTATCAATCTTAGGGTACCATAAGCCATATTTTGTTGTACCTTGCAAGTATCTAAAAATTCTTTTTACCGCCATCTCATGATTTTCTCTAGGATCACTCTAAAATATTGAAATAATACAATCAATAATCATAATGTTAGGCCTTGTCTAAGTCAAATAAAGTATACCTCCAATCATAGATTTGTATCTTGTAGGATTTATCGGTGCAGAAACATCTTTTCTTGTCAATTTCTCACTTGTAACCATAAGTGTGCTTACCGGTTTAGAATCTCCCATACCAAATTTTTTCAAAAATTCCTTAGCATATTTTGTTTGACAGATAAAAATACCTTTGTCAGTCCGAGTAGTCTGCAAACCTAAGAAAAATTTCATCTCACCAATCATAGACATCTCAAATTCTTTCTCCATATTCTTAGAAAATTCATGCATAGTTTATCTTCACCTCCAAAAATAATGTCATCGACAAATACTTCAACAATAAGTATATCATCATCAGTGATTTTATAATATAAATTTTTGTCAACACTACCCTTCGTAAAACCAAGCCTCAAAATATATTTATCCAACCTTGCTTACCAAGCTCTAGGTGCTTGTTTCAATCCATATAAAGCTTTCCTTAACCTCCAAACCATATTAGTATCATCTGATAGTGAAAAACCATCAGGTTACTCAATATTAAATTCCTCATCAAGATCCCCATTCAAAAATGCACATTTAATATCCATCTAATAAACCATGTAGTTTTTATAAGCAGCATAGGCAAGAAATAATCTTACAGCTTCAATCCTAGCTACCGGTGCAAAAGTTTCTCCATTATCAAATCCTTCCTTCTGAGAATATCCTTTACAAACTAATCTAGCCTTATTCCTTATAATTTTACCATCCTCATTTAATTTATTCCTAAAAAGCCATTTAGTTCCAATAACATACTTATTTTTTAGGTCGGGGAACCAAAGTCCATGTGTTATTTTTCTCAATCTGATCTAATTCTTCTTCCATAGCTTTTAACCAAAATTCATCTTTACATGCCTCAATTACTAATACTGGGTCAATTTTTGAAATTAAACATACCTCATTAGTTGCCAATCTTCTTCTTGTCATCACTCCATTGCTCTTATCCCCAATGATTTGATCTTCAGAATGATTCAATCTCACATAACTAGGAGTCTTCTGACTCTCTATTCGTCTTCCCTGTTCTTCAATTATTGTAGAATTCTTTGATGTTGTTGGAGTAACTGGTTCAACTCTTTGTTCCTGTAAAGGTGCTACTAGTTCAGATATAATCATTTCCACTACCTGTTCCTTCTCATAAATTTTGATTTGACTTTTCCTCAGCTCATATACTTTGACATTAGCACTCTCCACTATTCTCTTCAATCTCTTGTTATAACATCTATATGCCTTGTTTTCATTAGAATAACCAGTAAATATGCCTTCATCACATCTAGGATCAAATTTCCTAATAGTATCGTCTCTCCTAATATAACATTTACTACAATTTTTTTTGAAATACTTAACTATAGGTGTATTGCCAAACCATAATTCATAAGGTGTCTTACCGGTTTCTCCTTTGATATGTACTCTATTGAATGTATAAACCGATGTACTAACTGCTTCTCTCCAGTAGATATGAGGTAGACTTTCTTTCATCATCATTGTTCTAGCAGCATCCAAGATAGTTATGTTTTTCCTTTCCACAACTCCATTCTACTGAGGTGTCTGGGGAGCAAAAAATTGTCTTCTAATACCATGCTTGTCACAAAAGTTATTAAACTCACCGGATGTGAATTCTCCAACATGATCTAATCTCAAACATTTAATCTTCGATCCCGTCTTAGTTTCCACTTTAGCCTTAAAAGATTTTAAACTTTTCAAATGCTTCAGATTTTTCTCTCAAAAAAGTAACCCACATCATTCTAGAATAATCATCAATGATTAGCATGAAATATCTATCACCATGAAAACTTTTAACTCTAGCAAGGCCACACAAATCAGTATGAATAAGATCAAGAACATCATTTGATTTATCTTGTATACTCCTAAAAGAGGTTCTAACCTATTTACCCATTTGGCATTCTTTACATACCGGATTATAGGGCTTCATAATCTTAGGTATATCTCTAACAGCCTTAGTTGAATTGATCTTCACAATGCAATCAAAATTCACATGACATGGCCTTTTATGCCATAGCCAACTCTCATCAATTTGTGTAATCAAACATGTTTTCTCACCGAAGTTCAAATGAAATATGTTACCTTTTGTCTGTGTACCGATTGCAATATCCAGGCCAAATCTGTTAATGATTTTACATTTTCCATCCTTGAACTATAATTGAAATCCCTTATCTACCAATTGTCCTAAACTCAAAAGATTATGCTTCAAACCTTAAACATAATAAACATTGTCAGTATTGTTCTTACCATCCAATGATATAGTTCTTTTTCCTTTAATCATACATGCCTTGTCGTCTCAAAATCTAACTAGTCCACCATTAAATTCTTGCAAAGGCAAAAACTTCCCTTTATCTCTAGTCATATGATGTGAACAACCACTGTCAATTACCCATTTATCCTTGTCCTCAATTTTAGTAACAAGTGCCTTCTCCTTAGGTACAATCTCTTCCAGTGCTACATCATCTTCCTTGATAGCCAAGAATACCCATTCCTTCCCATTGTTGGACCCACTAGCAGAGTCTTCTGTCGGATCATCATCTAAATCAGTAATGCCTTCATCATCCACTATGTAGCATGATTTGTCTATGTTTTTCTTGAATCTATACTTGTTCTGATATCCAGGGTTAGGCTTAAATGATCTTTTAACTCTTTCTTCAAATCTTGAATTCCTTTAAGGACATCTAGATGCAAAATGACCAATCTTATTGCAAGAAAAACATTTAAGAGGTTCTTTTCCTTGATACTTACTTCCTATTGGTCCTTTCGGTAATCTTCTAGCAAATAGTGCTTCAAGTTTTTCAAACTCATCATCTTCTCTCTTCACATCTTCAACTTCTTTTGCATATAAAGGTTTCCAGTCTTGCTTACCGGTTGTAGATGTAGATGCATGAAAAGTAGGTTCAGTCTTCACAACTCTAGAAGGTCCAAATTCCTCAAGCTCAAAAGTAGATAGTTGTCCAGCCAAAGTATCTCTATTGACAGATACATTAGCCTTCATTTTGTAAGCCAGTGGTAGGGCTCTTGGGACTTTAGAAATAATTTCATCTTCGCTCAGAGTTCCACCACAACATTGAATTCCCATAACAATCTCATTTACCCTTTCCATGAATGCAGTAATCCTTTCATCTTATTCCATCTTTAGGTTTTCATATCTCACCTGGTAACCATCAAGTTTAGCAATCTTCACTGTAGGGTCACCTTCATTAAGAGTTTGCAAATTATCCCATATAGCCTTTCCAGATGATTTGTTTGTTATTTCCATTATTTGCTGATCAAAAAGTGAACACAAGAGGGATTCTCTTGCTCTACAATAATTCTCACACTCCATGTCCACGTTTGCTGGAGGAGGATTGCTAGATCCCAGATTATAGGGTTTGACATCATTCTATGTCATCTCCCAAATCTCCTTGCCAAGACATATCAGATGAGTCTCCATCTGAATTTTCCATATTGTATAATTTGTTCCTTCAGACCTCAGTATATCCCTTCGAAAGATACCTCTAGAATAATTGGATGAACTTGAACTATTAGTCACCATAGGATCTTCCTCAAGCGGTTAAGCTTTCTACAGAGAGGACCAAAGCTATCAGTTGTCAAAGATTACAAGAAGCATTAGCAATTTAAAATTTAATTCTGAAACCCAAAACAATAATACCAGAATAGTAGTTAATCCATTTAAGCATAAACAATAATCACAGAATAAAAGCCATTCACACAACACGAAGATTTGTATGTGGAAAACTCGGTAAAGGGAAAAACCACAGTGGGAAGCCTAGTCACCATCAGATACTACTTTTGCAGTAAGTATGTGAATTACAATGAAGGGGCCTGCACTTGCAAGAAGGCCAACAACCTAGGGCACACTGCTCATCACAAAAGGAGTCTCACTAACTACATAGAAATCCAGACTACAATCCGAAGGAGTTTTGAACTGCAAAAGATAACATCTCCTATTCCTGAGTACAGTTCCGATTAAGCTCAATACCAGAGGACTAAATCCTCTTAAACAAATCCAATTTGATCTCCAATGATCGACCAACTCATTTTCCTGAATTAGATTAAATTATTCTCACATTACATTCCTTGACCATCACCTCTTACAATAACTATGATGATCTACAATGAGATCTTACGTCTAATTTATACAAATCCTTGACCATAAATAATCAGGTCGGCCACTAGACAATAAACCAATTACATAATTACAAACCATGTCGGCCTTAGACTAAAATAAATAATATCCACACATAAGACATCCTAGAAATACAACAATAGGTCCTATCCACACATTACATTAATGTCGGTCCATAACCTAGATCAATTGGGAGAAAGTATAGGTCCGCACGCTTCAGCAATGATCTCCAAATGCCAAGTCTCAAACATGATCAACAACAACATCCTGAAACTCCATCAGAAGCTACACCAACAAAAATTATGCAATGCATAAATGATCTCCACCAAAAAGCTCTGATGGTGAAACCCTTATCGAAACCAGAAACCAATCTTCTAAGTAAGGAGGATAGCATCCAATCACCAGACCAAAACCAACTGACCAAATATGAGTATGAGTATCATGAACAAGCCAATTCCATCACCAGATTATATCGGAGTCTACCAGATCATGCTAGATCCAAGATAATAAAAAAATACTCAACCTACCGAGACCATAAGGGTGTCAGTAAAGCATCCAAACAGCTAGTGTTGACATCAATGACAAAACATCAATGCAACACATAATCAATTCCACCAAATGGCTAACAAAATAGAGATGAATCATGCTACATAGTGGATGAGGAAGGTATTACTGATTCTGATGATGAATAGGATGAAGAATCTGCTAGTGGTTCTGGCAATGGGAAGGAATGGTTGTTCCTAGCTATCAAAGAAGATGATCTGGCACTAGAAGTGAATGTATGTGAAGAGAAGGCACTTGCTGCTAAAATTGAAGACAAGGATGAATGGGTAATTGATAGTGGTTGTTCACATCATATTATTGGAGATAAAGGGAAGTTTCTATCTTTGCAAGAATTTGATGGCGGTCTAGTAAGATTTGGAGATGACAAAGCATGTATGATCAAAGGAAAAGGAACTATATCATTGGATGGTAAGAACAATATTGACAATGTTTATTATGTTGAAGGTTTAAGGCATAATCTTTTGAGTGTAGGACAATTGGTAGATAAGGGATTTCAATTACAGTTCAAGGATGGAAAATGCAAAACCATCAACATATCTATTTTGGAGATTTCAACCGATACACAGACAAAAGATAACATATTTCATTTGAACTCCGGTGAGAAGACATGTTTGATTACACAGATTGATGAGAGTTGGCTATAGAATAAAATGTTGTGTCATGTGAATTTTGATTGCATTGTGAAGATCAGTTCAACTAAGGCTGTTAGGGATATACCTAAGATTATGAAGCCCTATAATCTGATATGTAAAGAATGTCAAATGGGTAAATAGGTCAGAACCTCTTTTAGGAGCATACAAGATAAATCAAATGATGTTCTTGATCTTATTCATATTGATTTGTGTGGATGTGCTAGAGTTAAAAGTTTTCAAGGTGATAGATATTTCATGCTAATCATTGATGATTATTCTAGAATGATGTAGGTTACTTATCTAAAGGAAAAATCTAAAGCATTTGAAATATTTAAAATCTTTAAGGCTAAAGTGGAAACTGAGATAGGATTGAAGATTAAATGTTTGAGATTAGATCATGGTGGAGATTTCACATCCGGTGAGTTTAACAACTTTTGTGAGAAGCATGGTATAAGAAGACAATTTTCTGCTCCCTAGACACCTCAGCAAAATGGAGTTGTGGAAAGGAAGAACAAAACTATCTTGTATGCTGCTAGAACAATGATGATGGAAGCTAATCTACCTCATATCTACTAGAGAGAAGCAGTGAGCATAGTGGTTTATACATTCAACAGAGTACATATCAAAGAAGAAACCGGTAAGACACCTTATGAATTATGGTTTGGCAATACACCTATAGTTAAGTATTTCAAAATTTTTGGTAGTAAATATTATATCAGGAGAGATGATATCATTGAGAAATTTGATCCTAGATGTGATGAAGGCATATTTCTTGGTTATTCTAATGAAAGAAAATCATATAGATGTTATAACAAGATATTCCAGAGAATTATGGAGAGTGTTGATGTCAAAGTAGACGAGCTGAATAGAAGTCAAATAAGATTTTATGAGAAGGAACTGACAGTGGAAATGATTATATCTAAACTGGTAGCACCTTTACTAGAACAGAGTGTTGAACTAGTTACTCCGATAGTATCAGAGAATTCTATAGTGACTAAAGAACAAAGAAGAGGAACAAAAACTTAGAAGACTCCTAGGTATGTGAGATTGAATCATTCAGAAGATTAGATCATTGGGGATAAGAGAAATGGAGTGATAAAAAGAAGAAAAATGACAACTAATGAGGTATGTTAATTTCACAAGTTGAACCGATATCAGTAATTGAGGCAAGTAAAGATGAATATTGGTTGAAAGCTATGGAAGAAGAATTAGATCAGATTGAGAAAAATAACACATGGACCTTGGTTCCCCAACCTAAAAATAAAAATGTTATTTGAACAAAATGGGTTTTTAGGAATAACTTGAATGAGGATGGTCAAGTTATAAGGAATAAGGCCAGATTGGTTTGTAAAGGATATTCTCAAAAGGAAGGAATTGATTATGGAGATACTTTTGCACCTATAGCTAGGATTGAAGCTGTAAGATTATTTCTTGCCTATGCTGCTTATAAAAACTACAAGGTTTATCAGGTGGATGTTAAATGTGCATTTTTGAATGGGGATCTAGATGAGGAAGTTTATATTGAGCAACCTAATGGTTTTTCACTATCAAATGATACAAATATGGTTTGCAGGTTAAGGAAAGCTTTATATGGATTGAAACAAGCACCTAGAGCTTGATATGTAAGGCTGGATAAATATCTTTTGAAGCTTGGTTTTACTAAGGGTAGTGCTAAAAGTAATTTATATTATAAAATCATTGATGATGATATACTGATTATTGAAGTATTTGTTGATGACATTATTTTTGTAGGTAAAGATAAGTTATGCATAGAATTTTCTAAGAATATGGAGAAATAATTTGAGATATCTATGATTGGTGAGATGAAATTTTTCTTAGGTTTGCAGATTACTCAGACTAACAAAGGTATTTTCATCTGTCAAACTAAATATGCTAAGGAATTGTTGAAGAAATTTGGCATGGGAGATTCTAAACCGGTAAGTACTCCTATGTTTACAAGTGAGAAATTGACAAGAAAAGATGTTTTTGTACCAATAAATCCTACAAGATACAAATCTATGATTGGAGGTCTTCTTTATTTGACTCAGACTAGGCTTGATATTATGAATGTTGTTTGTATTGTTTCAAGATTTCAGAATGATCCTAGAGAAAATCACGAGATTGTGATGAAAGGATTTTTAGATACTTGCAAGGTACATTAGAATATGGTTTGTGGTACCCTAAGGATGATAACTTTACTCTATATGCATATACAGATGCTGATTGGGCTAGAGATATTGATGACCAGAAAAGCACTGTTGATGGAGCTTTCTTTCTTGGAAAGAAGTTGGTTTCATGGATCAACAAGAAATAGTCATGTACTTATTTATCTACTACTAAAGCTGAGTATGTTGTTGCTGTTACTAATTCTACACAATTTTTATGGATGAAGAAAATGTTGAAGGATATAAAGGTGAATTGTGATGCACTATTAGTTATTCACTGTGATAACTCTATTGCTATTAATATATCAAAGAATCTGGTATTTCATTCTAAAACAAACCACATATCTATCAAATATAACCTTTTGAAGGAAAAGTTGGAAGCAAATGAAGTTAGACTGGTTTATGTGAATAGTACAGAGAAGATTTAAGATATTTTCACTAAACCTTTTCCCAAAGAATCATTTAAGTACCTGAGAGATAGATTGGGAGTTTCTGCCCCTCTGATGGAGACTTGATTGATGTGGTTTGGCATTAGTCTGACATGCATTATCAGAGATACCATTCATTCTGACACTGATGTAGGATGCCACTACTTAGGGGGAGTAGTTAGCTTTGTGATTTAGTGGTTTATGTTTTTTCTTTTATATTTTTGTCAGATTTCTAGCATTGATGTCAAAGAGGGAGAGATATTGATGTGAAAAATACAAAGAAAGAAAAAGAAAAAGTCAAAGGGCGAGAGATATGAATAAGAAAAGTAAAGGGAAGATATATTGACATTCAGAGCTGTATGTGGGAGATTGTTGGATGTCTTCCATTGGGGGAGATTTGTTTGGCATTTCTTGATACTTAGATGTTTTTCACATCCAGTGTTGCCATCAATGTCAAAGGGAGAGATTGTTGGCCATTTGGTGGAATTGATTATTTATTGCATTGATGTTTTGTCATTGATGCTAGCACTAGTTGTTTGGATGCTTTACCGACACCCTTTTGGTCCCGATAGGTTGAGTGATTTCTAGTTGTTTTGGATCCAACATGATCTGGTAGGCTCTGATATGATTTGGTGATGGAATTGGCTTGTTCATGATACTCATGCTCATATTCAGTCAACTGATTTTGGTCTGATGATCGAATGCTATCATGCTTGCTTAGAAGCTTAGTTTTTGGTTCTGACAAGGGTTTCATCGACAGAGCTTTTGATGAAGATCTTTGATGAATTGCATAAGTAGTGTTGTTGCAGTTTCTGGTGGAGTTTCAGGATGCTGTTGGTGATCATGTTTGAGACTTGGTGGATGGAGATCATTCTTGTAGCATGTGGACCTATACCGGATCTCGGTTAATCTAGGTTATGGATCGACTTTAATGTAACGTGTGGATTGGACCTCACGATATATTTCAAGGATGTCTTATGTGTTGGATATTATTTGTTTAGTCTAAGGCCGACATGGTTTGTAATTGTCTAATTGGTTTATTATCTAGTGGCTGACCTAATTGTTTATGGTCAAGGGTTTGTATGTATAGATGTAAGATCTCATTGTAGATTATCATGGTTATGTTAGAGGTCATGGTCAAGGAATGCAATGTACGAATAATGTAATATCATTCAGGCAAAGGATTTGGTCAATCATTGGAGATTGAATTGGGTGTATGTAAGAGGATTCAATCCTCATTTATTGAGCTTAACCAAAACTATACTCGAGCATAGGGGATGCTATCTTTTGCAGTTCAACACTTCTCTAGATTGTAGTTTGGATTTCTATGTAGTCAGTGAGGCTCCTTTTGTGATGATCAGTGCGCTCTAGGTTGTTGGCCTTTCTGCAAGTGCAGGCCCCTCAATTGTAATTCACATACTTACTGTAGAAGTATTATCTTACTGTGGGTAGGCTTCCCAATGTGGTTTTCCCTTTACCGGGTTTTCCATGTATAAATCTTGGTGTCATGTGGATGGTTTTTATTATGTGATTATTTTTTATGCTTAATTGGTTTAATTGTTATTCTGGTACTTATGTTTTGGGTTCTAGTATTAAAGTTTTAATTTGCTAATAGTTCCGGTAATCTATGACAACTGATTCACCCCCCCCCCCTTTCAGTTGTCTTCCGGTCATTTAAACTGTCTAATAGTCTCTTCTATTTAAAATAGATACATTGAAGCCAATGCCAATGGATGAAACCAATGCTACAGACCCACCACAACCACCACCAACAACAAAGTATCTATTGATCACATCCCCTTCACCATCTTCATCCTCCTCTAGGATTTCACTTGTCGTTCCTATACTTTATCTCACAATACTCATTCTCACTCTCACAGTACTTATTCCTACTTTCGCCATGTTATCTCATTCATATAAATTTTTATATATCAAACATTGCAAGGGATTCACTAATTTGTTAACTCTTTGGCTTAGATTTCTAGATTGATTTTTAGAAAAGAACTTATTTCCTATTGAAACAATCTCAATAACTCTCTCTTTTTTCATTGTTTTGCATTCTTGTGTAAAATAAAGGTTCAAATTTGATCTTTTATGTTTAGAATTAAAATTTATAATGAGCCCAAGCTAAATCATTTTAAATTAGTTATTATTGAGTTGAATATAAGGTTCAAATTTTACTTTTTATGTTTAGAATTAAAATTCTATAATGAGCCCAAGCCGAATCATTTTAAATTAGTTATTACTTATCATTTTCCATGTGTAATTCAAGTATAAATGGACATTACCGTAGGTCCTATCCATCAACTATGAAGGTTATCCTCTACTTATACATGGGTAAAGTATTTTAGATATGAATATCTAATATTTTGATTTCATTTATGATTTTCCAAATTCTAGGTAGCATCTTTATTTATACTTTTTATTTTACTTATCATTTTATTATACTATATCCTCTCTACTCTATGTCTTTTGATTTATGTACATTCTATAAGGGTCATGAGAAAAATTAAGGGGACATATGACTACAAATTACTTTCAAGTTTATGTGTCGTTCATGTGTTGCCTTTGCATTATGGATTCAAATAGTTTAGTGTCAATTGTGTCAGTCTTTTGCTTCTCTACTTTCACATGCTTTAATCTAGTGGATTTAAATGTAAGTTAAAACTAGGAAAAAATTTAATGCTCAAAAGTGCATATTGTGACCACTTTTACTATTCATTTTATGCCACTTTATATGAGTGTTGGAAGTAGTTGATCCCAACACATGTTCTTGAGTAATTTGGTGCTCCCTTTAGTCTAAATTAGCTATCAAACGAGATCTTAAACCTTATTTAGATATTCTTTAGCTCTATGCTTATTAGTTCACATTCTTATGTCAACGTAAAATTGATGCAAGTCATTTTAATAATGTATAATTGGTATGTTTGAAATTTAAATTTTATATTATGTCCAAGTTGAATAATTTTTAATTAACCATTTTCATTATATACATAAAAGCATTCAATTTGTGTGTTTAAGTCATGTATAAATATCACTTCTAGGTCATATCTATCAATCATCAAGAAAATTAATTTATAGCTTAGGTTTCTATAAAGTGAAAACATAAATTTTGGTTATATACTAGTTCAATGAATAAATTATAGCTAAGCTTAAAAGTGAATATATTTACATTTATTGACACAAAACATTGATTTTGAGTGAAATGAACATCTTTGTATACCAAGGCTAATTTTAATTGAGAACAATCTTATATTACAAGTTTGACCCAAAATTAAAAAAAATATATAAATTTTAATATAAAATATTTATGTATAAACATATCGCATAAAAATATCAAATCTATTAGAATATGTGTGATTATGAATGAGATAAAATTGAATGTATTAAAATATGTGGATAATAAGTAACCAATACATTTTATTCCATTTAATCTTGCAGTTTACACAATAAATAAAGATTCCTTCCAAAGCGTCTTCAAAAACACAAAAATGACAACTATTTCTAGTGCCTTCCAAAAGGGAGAAACTTACCCTCGGAAGACGTTAAATTGGGATTATTGCACATGCGTTTGAATGTAATGCAGCTTTACCATTTCACTGCTCTTTGCTCTGCCTTCAAAAACGCTTGGTGTCCTTCACAAATTTTGTAAGTTCCCTATCGGAGGTTTGGATCTTGTTGATCAGCATTCTTGCAAACAAGATTTATCCTTTGGTTGTACCATAGGCAACCACCTGACAAAGTTCAAGATCTGTTTCAAGAGCTCTGAGGAGAACCTAGAGGTGAACTCAGCAGCAGCCTCGTCGGCCACAGTATCGTCGTCGACAAGGCTTCCAGAGGATCTGCACGAGTGCATTGTGCTTTTTAAGCAAATCGAAGATAGAGGCAACATTGATGAGCTAATCCATATGGCCCAACAAATTCTTCAGAGAATAAAGGTCAGTATTTATACCCCACCATTCATAAGCTTGAATGTAACTCTGCTTTCAATTGTCCTAGAGCAATAATTGAGTCTAACCTTTATTTTCTTCTACCTGTTGCAGTCTAAACAACAAAATAACCCTGAAAATGCCACCACAAGCTCTCAACTATATCAGGGAACAGAACAAGAAAGCGGCATATGGACGTCTATTACTAATAAAGGCTCGCAATTCCAAGGGTTTTTAAATAAATTTGGATCATCGGTAAAAAAATTTAAAATCGAACTAACTAGATCTTTCTAGGCGTTTATTCATCTATGATGTCCGTTTCTTCCCCATTGAGGGCTTATCATTTGCAATCGTATCATGACAGGAAGCTTTGCATCAATCGATAAAAATTGCTGCAGAGATGCTTCAACAAGGAGGACAAATAAGTTCGATTGGGGCAGGGTTGTCAACAATCGCATTTGTATTGTCCAAATAAGAAAAAATGTGAGATAATCAACCTGAATGTCTACAAGCGCTGGGAGATTTGATTAATCTTGCTCAGCATCTTCGAAATTTGAAGAAAATGATTCCAGAGGAGAAGGAAAAATTTACGATAGCCATTCAGTTCATTGTTGAAGGCTCAATTACTTGCCTTCGTCAATCAGAGGATAACAAGCTTTTCAGGTTAAAACAATTAGGACTTTCAGCTAGATCTTAAGGACTACTAATCCTTTATTGGTAGTTAATTAGCCTTTCCTTGCAGGTTTATCAAATCGGACTATAATCATTTATTGGTAGTTAATTAGCTTCTTTTTTCAGGTTTATCAAATCTTCAATCAATAATGAAAATTTGATGAGTCTTCGCAAGAGAATAAATGAGTTGTATCTAGATCTTATGTTGACCACTATCATAGACATGAGGAAGGACATACCCAGTTACCTTCCCATACCAAATGCCGTCTATCCAGTGAGAGCAGGTAGATCTTAAGGTATTATAATTTCATATTTGTATGTATGCATCTAAAAAGTTAGATGATATATTTTTTTGTGGCAAAGATTATGAAGCAATTACAAGCTTTATATGACTTGTAAAGTAATTTATTTATCCTTATATTCGTCACTTAACTTTACGTGAGCATTTAATATGTTTTTCCCTAAACATTAGATCTTGCAACCATAAGCTGAGGCCATGGATCATCAACACTTTCATTTGTTGTCTCCTCATGCTGTACTATTGGCATATCTTGTGGCATCTAATCTTGATTAGCCTCAATTGCTTCAAGTTCATGCCTAGAATCACCTGATCTGACAGACATAAGAGACAAATCTTTACTTGCATTAATCACCCTCTTTAACTGCCCTGTGTTTGCAAAAGACTCATTAGTCTTAACCTTGTGAGAGTGTACAATATACCTGATGCCATCTTTAAACAAATGATACTAATTAAATTCCCTGTAGAAAATAGCCTTCTGATCATATAAATAAGGGCTACCCAACACTATTCCGCAAACATCTAGTGGGACCACATCAAACTGTACCTTATCAACATACTTACTTGAGATTGTGAACCTTAAAGTACATTGCCTTGTTACTTGCAATTTATTTTTTTCGCAAACCCAACCTAGTGGATAAGGTCTCTTATGTGGAGTAGTTTTCAATCCCAAATTCCTTACAACATCTTCTGAGATTAAGTTAGTTTGGGATCCACTATCTATGAGTGCATCAACTTTAGTGTGTTTAGCAACAACCCTTACATGAAAAAGCTCATTTCTTTTCTTATCTTCAGGGACATTTTTAACTTGAGAAGTAGAAGCACAACTATCAAAGGAAACACTGGCAATAGGAGCTTTACCTTTCAAACCCATTGCTGTTATCTTGGTTTCATCTTCAGATTCTGAACCAAGATCCATAACAACATTTGCGGCCTTCTCCTTACCTTTCTATTTCTGAGCCCACTTAGGTTTCAATTTTGGATGCAACCACCAACAATGTTCTTCATCATGACCTTTCTTGTCACAATGCGAACATGTGAACTCTTTCTTAATAGTAGCAGTCTTCTTTTCTCTTTTTCTTTCTGCAACCTTAGATGACTTTTGTACAAAATTATCATTGTCAAAATCCTTACCCCTGGACTCTAGATGTGTGGCTTGAACACTAACTTCATCCAAATTACTAGGATTCAACATCAAAATAGAATGTCTTAGGTAAGAATGCAAACCACCTATGTACTTAAGCAGTGTATCCTGAGTATACAATGGCACATTCAAAGCAATAGCCCATTTTCTAAACTCATGGGTGTAATCTTGGACGGACTGACCCTTAGATTGCCTAAAGGTTTGCCAATTCATTGTCAATTGTTTCATATGACCCAAAGGGTAGAACTGCTTCTTGAGAGCAGCAACAAATTCCATCCAAGTAATACCGACATTACCATGGCGAGCACTTTCTGCCCTAGACCTACTCTCCCACCAGGTGAGAGCTGTTCCTCCCAACCGGAGAGTGGCTAACTGGATCCTAGAGGCATCTTCTACTAGGCCTTGTATCCTACAATACACCTCTACCTGTTGGACCCAATCATTTAACTTTTCAGCATCTAACTCCCCACACTACTTAGGTAATTCAAATTTTACATCTAGTTTAATTACAGGCTTAGACGTGCTCTTGAAAGGATTAATAGAAGTAGAAGAAGAAGAAGGGGAAGAAGGAGGAGAAGGAGATGGAGGAGTTTTTGGTGGTGAATCACCACCTCTCGATCGCTTTTCTTTATCCTCTCGATCTCCATGGTCCTTCGATGACTTTCCTTTTTCATGCTTCATCCGCTCTTGCCTCTCTTTGTAGAGCACTTCTACCATAGTCTTCATTTCAAAAAAAGATTTCCGAAAGTCTCTTTCACTGAACTCTGGGTATTCTTGTTCAGTTGCAATTTCTGACATCTTCAATGGAAAAGTCTTTCGTTTACCAATCTCAGGATTATACTCTGCAAGCGTGCCTTCACCACGTTGGCTCTTAGATCGTGTTAACATCCACCTCTGCAAACACTAGTCAAATAAGCTCTGATACCACTTGATCTGATGTTAGGATCTATGACTGTTGCATGTGTGATGTTAACTTATACAACGATTAAATGAAGGTCTTCAAATTAGATTCAAACTGCTTAAATAAATGTAATAATCAAATAATGATAAATTGAATAGAAGAGAGAAAGAAGGGAGAAGACAAAACACAAGTTGATAACGAAGTTCGCCAATATGGCTACGTCTCCGGATCCCTCTCCAAAAGAGTGACCGATCCTTGATTATGCTCTAGAAAAAGATTACAAGGTCTTCAACCTGTTACAAATTTCACGTCTCCTCAGAAGATAATGAATTACAAAATTCCTCTCCCAAGTGCAACAAGCTTGAATTCAAACTCCCAATGCACAGAGTCAAACAATTCACTATCAAATTCTCCAGAAGAAATCCTCTCACACTTCTCTAATCTTCAATTTTCTAACAATACACTTCAATCTCCAATGTCCTCCATTACAACAATCACCCCCGCTTTTATACAATTTTACATGTTAAAATGGAGTTAAAACAATAATATTTGATAATATCCCCATATCTCCCACTTTTAAACTATATCTCTTAAAAATAAAACCCCAAAATCCTATGATATCCCATTGGCTTAATAATATAGCCAAAAACAATCCTTATTAAAAATGGACTTTTACGGATTTTGGTGTTAACAAAGCGAATTAGTTTATATCAACTCGCGGATAAATCGCACAGTATAGTGGTTAGGATAATTTTTAGTTGTATGGGTGATCTTTCACAACAATAAAACCCGCCATTTCCTCCAATAAATATCGCATGGCATAGTGGCAATCACTGGTTCTCTGACTAAGAAAGGTCGGAGGTTCAAAACCGCTCAACCATATTTTTGGAAAATGAACTATCTTTAGTGTAGAAGTTAAATAGAAACCGCCAATAATGGATTCCAAGAAAGTCGGTTGGTCTATTGGTGGTGCATGAGAATAGGAGATGAGAGGTTCACAGTTCAAAGCTCATAACAAACATTTTGACGAAACGAGAGCATATCCACCTGGATCAATAGACATGAGGAAGGACATACCCAGTTACCTTCCCGTACCAAATGCCGTCTATCCAGTGAGAGCAGGTAAATCTTAAGGTATTATAATTTCATATCTGTATGTATGCATCTAAAAAATTAGATGATATATTTTTTTGTGGCAAAGATTATGAAGCAATTACAGGCTTTATATGACTTGTAAAGTAATTTATTTATCCTTATATTCGTCACTTAACTTTACGTGAGCATTTAATATGTTTTTCCCTAAACATTAGATCTTGCAACTCTGCTTCTAATGGTTAAGATAGCTCTTGCTCTTTTGCTCAAAATGAGCTTTTCCTAAACTCGACACCTTTTTATAAACTAAATTAGGGAGTGTATCAGGTCACCGTTTTATTTATAACTCTTTTTATATATCTTTTAAAATATTTAATATTATATTACATACAAGTTCCATCTTACAAAAATTTAACTTAGCGCATTTGTTTGTTGCTCAATAGTTGGGATTGAGATGCAAGTGAACGAAATATTGGATATTCTGAGAAGCACAGATCAGTTATCACTAGCCGTAGTAATTTATGGTTTCGGAGGCCTAGGAAAAACCACACTCGCAGAAGCTGTGGTTTCAAAAATGGATCTAAAGAATTATAATTACTCTACTATTGAGATATATCAAGAGCAAGAGAAGAATGATTTTACAAGATCACAACAGCGAATTTTGAAAGATTGTTTCCCAAATTATAATGGTGGCAAACCGGTAGTGTTAACAGATTATAAAGATGGTCGAGGTCATCTTTGGAAGGCTTTTAAATGTCAAAAAGAAAAACCTATTTTTCTTTTCATTGACAATGCATTACGGTTAGCAGACCTGAAGAACCTTCTGCCGGAGGAGTTGGAAGACCTTCCTAGAGGTAGCAAGATTCTGGTAACAACAAGAATTTTACAAGCTACAGACATTTTTGAAGGTCAACCCAACCTTGTGCGCAGACCCTGTCATCTGCAGCCTCTGCCTGATGAAGAGACATCAAAAATTTTGTTCAAAAACCAAGATAAAGCTGCAACCATAAGAAAAGAAGATTTAAAAAGAATCTTAAAGATTTGTAGCGGAGTACCACTAGCCCTCAAAATTGTTGGTGCTCAACTACATAAGCAAAATTATCGAGTTGACAGGTGTAGTAACATCCTGGAAATTTTGGAAAAGGGGGACACGATCAAAGAAGAAAAGTTGAGCGAGCGCCTTGTTGATTTCGTGTATGGTGAGTTGGAAGTCTACAGTCGGGAAGCCTGGCTTGACATATGCTGCTTTTTTAGCAAATGGAGTCGTCAAGATGTGGAATACATTGTGGGAGCAATGGCAGTAACATCTCTTCTTGAAACGGGATTGATCAGCTCAACTCTTAAGCGCAATCATCCCGCTTGGGAGGAGTTAATTGTTCATGATATCATCAAAGCAAAAGGGCAAGCCTTAGCAAAAGGCAATAGAATCTTGGATGTCCAATCCTTAAGTGAAGCGGTAGACGAACAGGTATATTCTTATTAGTTATCCCCTCCAATTACATCATCCCGTACAATACAAGTTTTAAACTTTTTACTCTAACCAATGTTACTACTTTTGCAGAGGCTCCATCAAATTAAAGGAGTCTGGCTCTCTGAAGATGGTATTGAGGAAAAACACTTAAAGCTAATGAGAAAATCATTAAGAGTTCTGGCATTGGGAGAAGGAATGGAAGCGAATAGAGTAAGTCAGATGAGATTTGAAGAATTGAAGTTTCTTCAGCTATCCGGTAACATTGCTCAGTTGGACAAGCTTGATAAATTGCGGGTGTTCCATGGGCCTTTCTTCACTGAAGGTGGAGTTACTCTGTGTAAGGCAAGTCCTCTGTCTTTAATTACCATTTTACTATTTATACATTTTGATAGTTCTGTGTAGCCCTTTTCACATTGAATCTCTTACGTTCTTCGATTATTATAGAACAGCTCTGTTGCTGTTAAATTGTGCTGTTTTTGACTTCTTGGAAACGTTGCTTCTGTTTGGAGCACTTCTAGTGATGGCATCTTGGAAATGCTGCTTCATTTGTATTTGAAGTATAGTTACAGCTTTTGTCAATTAATAAAAAGTGAAGTCAAGTTGTTTGATAACACATTAACATAGAAAGTCGAAAACTGGAGCAAACAAATTCTAAGAGCATTTTCTATGAAGAAGAAACTAGACCAATAAAGTCAGAGGAACAGAGTAACTATTTTCTGCGCCCAGGAGGCAAATATATTCAAGCAAATTGTACTGACCAGTGAATGTAAGATATGCCACCCAAGCAAATATCGATAAAACCTGCACAATGTGCTCTACAAATATCAAACTAAACAAATTATTCCTGATCCAAAGCATCTAGTTTTTCACGCAGTGAGAGGATGCTAGAAAAGCTTGCTAAGTTTTAGTTTAAATTCTGTTTACTTAAATATCACCAGTGATTAAATTTTAAGACAGTACAAGTCATTACTCACATTACAATGCAATAGCCAACATCATAATAGCATTTTGTCCAATAATCTGGATGCTTCATAAATTTTCTATTAAGACGACGGTGGTAACGAGTGTTGCAATTTGAAGTCAGTACAAGTCATTACTAATATCATTATAGTATTTTGTCAAACAATTTGTGTGCTTTCTAAACTTTCTATTAGGATAACGCTGGTGATGAGTGTTGCAATTTGAAGACAGTACGAGTCACTACTCATTACAATGCAGTAGCCAACATCATTATAGCATCTTGTCAAACAATTTGTCTGCTATCTAATTTTTCTATTAAGATGATGCTGGTGATGAGTGTTGCAATTTGTTATCAATGAGCATTGGCCTGCTCATTCAGACATCTCCCACTCACACTAAGATTATCAACTTGTCATCATCGGTTTCAAACTCTCAATTATCATTAAAATCCTTTCAGCTCTCCATAATCCTTGTGGATTCAGTAGGAAGGTCCCATCTATCATCATTCAACTTGTCTATCTCAATGTTAGTTTCCATGAGTATAGCTTCATGCACAATGTAAATACAAAATAAGCAACATTTCCATAAACACAAAAACTGTAACCAAACATCAAATACAAAATAAGCAGCATTTCCAAGATGCCACCGCTGAAAGTACTCCAAATAGAAGAAGTATTTCCGAGATGTCAAAAATAGCACAACTTTAACAGCAATAGAGTTTTTCTTATAATAATAGAAGAATGTAAGAGTTTCTCTGTGTAGCTCTGTTCTGACAATTGGAATCTCTATGCAGCTTCCTAGAAACTTATCATCAATGAAGGTCATTTGCCAATTCCATTCCTCTGAATGCACAAACTCTCAGATGAGAGGAGCTTCTCCATGTCCTCCTTTGGAGAAACTAGATTTCAGTGAGTTGGTTGTGCCGCTCAAGCTACCAGAGGGGTTTAATCAGTTAGTGGCATTGAATATTTTGATTCTTGATGACAATGAAAAAATGCGGGAGCTGCCTGAGCAAATCTGCCAACTGCCTGCTTTAGAGGTACTGAGTATGAGGAGGTGCTGGCGTTTAAAACGTCTACCAGAATCCATATTTGGACTACTTTAACGTATTTGGACTTGTCCAATTGCACAGAGCTCCCATATTTGTGTGATACTTTTGGACAACTCACAAATTTAAGGGATTTAAATTTATTTGAGTGTCATAAATTAGAAACTTTGCCCGACAGTTTTGGCCAACTCACAGTTTTGGCCAACTAACTTATCTGAGTGTTATAAGTTAGAGGCTTTGCCTAACAGCTTTGGACAACTCACATCTTTACAAAATTTTCACTATTCAAGTGATTTGAAAAAATATACCTAGTAAAGAGCCAAGTAGCCAGGGCTGCCTTTACAAAGAAAGTAGTAGTAGCAAGTTCTCATTAGAGGGAACATGTGCCCATAGAGATGTTGGGATGCTAATGTTTGAAAGTATATTTCAGGATTGATATTGAATTTAGAATATTATTTTTAGAAAATGCAGCAGCATTTATTTATTGATATAATTTTTTTGGTTGTAATTTTAAAAGTTTTAACATTGGTTTAATAAACTGTTTACATAAATTTTAAATTAGTATTGGAGCAATTTTTTAAATAATAAATTTAGGTTTTTTATTCAATTATAAAATAGACTAGAGGTCAATTATAAAGAGACAATAAGGAAAACTATTACTTAAGTAAAATCATAGTAGAGCATTTAAAATTTGTTATAGAATCTTTTTCCTATTTGATGCTTTAATTGCCAATGTATAGATTTTGATCTTGGCTATTGTGATGTAGCCTATGATAAATGTTATGAATGAGGGATCTAATTTTTTGGATCAAAGCCTTGAGATTCTAACATATCGTGAGATCATTGGAGTTGATATTTATAGGGTTCAAGTTATCAATTTTCTCATCCATTATGTGTCTTCTATTGTCACTTTCTATTCTTGAATGAAATAATTTTAGTGTCCACATTCTCTAACAAATCCTTGATGGTTGGGGTAAGGTCTTGAATATTAATTATACCTATTTTGGTTTCTTGGGCATATTCTAATGGTGACTAGATTGTAAAGAATAGACACAATGGGAGTTTTGGAGTTATGAGAGTTATCAATCCAACACAATATGTACAATAGGATGGATGATGAGTAGTATTATCATGCAAGAGATCCCTTGAGATATGAGCCTTCTTAAACCTAGATAAGGATTAAATGCTACCTGAACCAAGGGAAAACTAGTGTGAAGATAGATGGTTAGTTTGAGCACAAATAAACATAAAACATTCAAATAAACTCAATAAACACCATTATACCTTCACACATCTTCACTTGTTCCTTGGATTGAGCGGGATGAGGTTGAAATAGCACCCTTCTCCAATCTGATTGGATGTGCTCCTTGATTGAATGTGGTTGGCTCTTCAATTGTGCACAAAATGATTGAGAGGATGATGAGATGGATGGATTGAGGATGGAATGTGTATGCAAGATAAATGGCTAAGTGATGGATGAGTGGAATTTTGGCTATAGTTTCGGTGCTTGGATGATTTCTTGGACGCAGCATGAACTTACAAATCTTGGAGATTTCAAATAAAGGAATGGAGTCTCCAATTTATAGAAGAAAGGGAGGAGAAATGGAGGGCTACGATTGATCCAAGATGGAGGACCAAGATTGCATGTGAGCCCACACATGGATCAAGAGGGGTTGACATGACAAGTGTGGAGTCCAAGAGATATGCCATAAAGGCATTTCTTGTCTCCACACTCCTCAAGGTTTATTGGGAAGGCTTCCTAATGCACCTAGGGAAGACAAAAGGAATAAAAAATATTCCTTGGATGACGAGAAGGAAAATTTAAAAATTCTCTAAAAGGGGAGCATGGGGATTTGAGGAATAAAAAGGAATTAAAAATTCTTTGGGTGAAGGGATACCTAAAATCTCACATTTACCTAGGAAAAGAGCACTTAAGGAAGGTAGTTGGATGGGGGTAAGCATAGAGAGATGCGAGAAGAGTATTTAAGGAAAGTGGTTGAGTGAGGGGACAAGGAGTTGACTTTGTGGCTAATCATGGGGATTAGCCACTAGCAACCCATTTGAAAATATATTAGAAGAGGGATTAGGTGGGATTAGAGAAAGTGAGATTTGTAGGAAGATTTAACTAGGAGAGACAATGAGTGGAGGCAATTAAAAATTAGGGAATAATCGTAAGTGGGATTAAGAGGGTTTCTAGAAGAATTAATTAGGCTAATGATGGATTAGGAAAAAGTGACTTTTAGGAATCACAATGATTAATTAATTAATTGAGATTAATTAATTAAAAGGGGAGATTAAGAAGAATTAATTTTGATTGCCTTAGAGGAAGAAAGGGAAAATTGATTTATTAAATGAATCAATCATTGGAATATAGTTACAATATTAATTAGATTAAATTTATTTAATATTGAGAAGAATAAGTATTATCATAGTTAAATAGATTAATTATGTGAGAGGGTTAAATTAATTAAAATAATTAATTTAAGTGTCTACATTTTGCCGTTGTTTTACGTAGTGGCAAAATTTGGCGATAGGTAAAAGATAGAAGAAAAATGATGTCCCATGTTTTTGGTTATTTTGAGCACAAATAAACATAAAAAATTTAAATAAACTCAATAAACATCATTATACCTTTGCACATCTTCACTTATTCCTCAGATTGAGTGGGATGAGGTTGAAAAGCGCCCTTCTCCAACCTGATTGGATGTGCTCCTTGATTGAATGTGTTTGGATCTCCAATTGTGCACAAAATGATTGAGAGGATGATGAGATGGATGGATTGAGGATGGAATGTGTATGCAAGATAAATGGCTAAGTGATGGATGAGTGGAGATTTGGCTATCGTTTGGCTGCTTGGATGATTTCTTGGACTCAAAAGGGCAGCATGAACTTACAAAGTTTGGAGATGTCAAATGAAAGAGTGGTCTCCAATTTATAAAAGAAAGGGAGGAGAAATGGAGGCCTAGAATTGATCCAAGATGGAGGGCCAAGATTGCATGTGATCCCACATATGGATCAAGAGGGCTTGACATGACAAGTGTGGAGTCCAAGAGATATGCCATAAAGGCATTTCTTGTCTCCACACTCCTCAAGGTTTATTGGGAAGGCTTCCCAATGCACAAGGAGTTGACTTTGTGGCTAATCATGGGGATTAGCCACTAGCAACCTATTAGAAGAGAGATTAGAAGAGGAATTAGGTGGGATTAGAACAAGTGGGATTTCTAGGAGGATTTAACTAGGAGAGACAATGAGTGGAGGCAATTAAAAATTAGGGAATAATGGTAAGTGGGATTAAGAGGGTTTCTTGAAGAATTAATTAGGGTAATGATGGATTAGGAAAAGGTGATTTGTAGGAATCACAAGGATTAATTAATTAATTGAGATTAATTAATTAAAATGGAAGATTAAGAAGAATTAATATTGATTGCCTTAGAGGAAGAAAAGGAAAATTGATCTATTAAATAAATCAATCATTGGACTATAGTGAGAATATTAATTAGATTAAATTTAATTAACATTGAGAAGAATAAGGATTATCATAATTAAATAAATTAATTATGTGAGAGAGTTAAATTAATTTAAATAATTAATTTAAGTGTCTACATTTTGCCCCTCTTTTACGCAGCAGCAAAATTTGGCAATGGGTAAAAGATAGAACAAAAAGGTTGTCCCAGTGTAAAGCGTGGGTGGTGTATGAACGCTCGAGATTTTTTCGGAGTTTTTTGAAAAAATATCAGAAAATTCTCGAAAAGAAGAAGGAAGGAGGAAAAATAACAATCAAATGAGAAAGAAAGGAAGGAATGGTTGAGGACATACGAAAAGAGATAGAAGGAGGGAGGAGACGAAGGGATGGACCCGCGAGGGGGCCCATATAAGCCACATAGGGCCCAATGAAGGGTCATTGTCACACATAAGCATTATAGAAAATCAAAACTTAAAGAGAAGAAGAAGAGATGGACCGCATTCCGGCACATGAGCACCATGCAGAGAGGATTGACTGTTACAAGAGGCTTGCCCATTATGGTCCACCGATACGTACCCCAAACCTCCTTTGTGATTTAATAGGGTAGATTTTAGGGCTAGAATTAGGTCTTGAAGTCTAACAGGGCGGATGCGTTGATTGCCATTTTGGTGTGCGCACCCCTAGGGTAGTACAAGCGTTCGTGAATAGAGTCAGTGCATGTGGGGCAATAGGTTTCAAAGCGGGTTTTGGGGTGGGCAAACGCGCTTGGCGTGAGCACCCGTGCTAGTCTAGGTTAGGGTTTGGTCTGGGGGAAAAAGGAGGTGTGTGGTGCAAGCGCCCACACTAATCGGAGTTAGGTCCAAAGTCGGGGAGTTTAGCACATGTGACTGTGGTATAGTGTGAGCACTGGATGAATTAGTGTGAGCACTAGGGAGGTATAAATTGAATAATTTTGATAAGTATATGCATGGGAAATAGCTTGGGTGGGATCATGAATATGTCAGGAATAGAATAAAGGGAGGGATAAGAATGTGATGAGATAATGAAGCGGTTTGTGTGAATGCAAGAGGATTTAGGGTCATTGGCATTGAGAGAGCACTAGCCGACGACCATAAGGTTGTACCGACAGCGGAGGGTGAAAGAGTTGGAGATATTGAGCACCATAGGATTGCATTTTGTTGGCTGATGGCTGAGGATCAGAGCGCACACTACCATGATGATTGCAGTAGTGGAGAGATGGGATAACAAGACCTGTACCTTCCATCTTCCCATAGGAGAGGCCCCAGTGACACTTTTGGATGTATGGAGGATCTTGAAGATCCCCATTCACGGTGTCATTCCTAAGTACCCGCTGGATGCAGAATACTTCTATCTTTGAGAGGTTTGTGAGTATGGGGTGCTACCCAAGATGGATAGGATCCAGATGCATCTAGGGAGAGCAATGGAGATCCCACACATTCCTTGCCTAATTCTTGTGATTTGTGGGTTTTCTGAGTGGACGAGTGATGCTTGATCTGAGAGGGCTTGGATTTCCTATCAGATGGAGTTGTTGTGTATATTATATGGTATAGGACTGCGTAGAGTATGCTTGGGAACCAACAATGCTTTCTCAGCTATATCATGATATAAATCTCGTCGTGTATAGAGATTATGCTATTTTATCAATAGGGGTTACCCAACTACATGTATGGGCATGGGAGCACATTGCAGTTGTAGATGGAGGAATTGGATTGAATACAAGATTCAATCTTCCAACATCCAACAATGAATTTTTTCTTGCAAAACATACACATGCAAATTGAAATCTAAACTAGAAACATGCATGCATGCTATCAAATTCTACTCCATTTCACTCCTATTCCTCAAGATTTGACATTTAATATATTTTCTCTTAGAAGAACTTATGCAAAAAACTATGAGGAAATGGAGATTTGTGAATGCAAAGATAGTGGATAAGATGTCAAGATAATGGGATGTAAACTGACATAAGTTTGGCGCATAAAGATGAGATACTCAAATAAGAGAGGGAGCTTTTTTTAAATAGATTTTCTTCGAGCGAGTTCATGTTGTGGGATAAATATGGGATAATACAAGATGAGTGGTATAGGGAAGATGAAAGGTAAATGGGAAATGGTAAGTGGTAGGAGAGGATATTAAAGGGTTTTATTAAATAAATAGAGAAATGTATATAAGGTGAATGCATGAAGGCGTATAAATGAATATGATATAATGTTTTATTTAATAAATTTAATAGATAAATGGTGATATATTAATAATAATATAATGAAAGATGAAAATTATGAATAATGAATTATGGAGAAATAATAGTGTAATAATAAGGATTCACCCGATGCTTAGAGAAATTTGAAATTAAACGAGGACAAATTAATGGAAATTTTTATGTGTCTACATTTTGCCCCTCTTTAGGACAATGTAGCCTATTGCATTGTTTCAAATAAAATGATCAACTGATATATGTCCCAGAGGTGTCCTTGTAAGGATGATGATTGATTGGTTATGCCACCTGTAGACACTTAAAAATAATTATTTAAATTATTTTAAATTCCTGGCATAACTAATTTATTAATTATACCAATTTTCAATTCCTCCTCAATATTAATTAATTATAATTAATATTGTCACTATGGTATTTAATAAATCAATCCCCTTTTATTCTTATAAAAATATTCAATATTAAATCTCCTCAAATTCCTCCTCTTAACTAATTAATTTCAATTAATTAGTTAACCTAAGTGATTCCTGCAAACCACCTTTTTCCTAATCCATCATTAACCTAATCAATTCTCCTAGAAATTGCGTAAGCTCACCTAGCATTATTTTTCTAATTTTTAATTCCCTCCACTAATTCTCTCTCCTAGTCAAATCCTCCTACAAATCTCATCTACCCTATCCCACCTAATCTTTCCTCTAATCCCTCTCCTAATGAGTTGCTAGTGGCTAATCGTCATGATTAGCCACAAAGTCAGCTCCTTGTCCCTTCTATCCAACCACTCACATTCCTCAAAGAATCTCATCTCCCAAGGAATTTTTAATTCCTCCTTATTCCTCCAATCCCCATGGGCCGCCCTTTTCAATAATTTTTAACTCTTCATTTTCCATTCTTCAAGGAATATCTTATCCCTTGTTCTTCTCAAGCCACATTGGGAAGTCTTCCCAATGAACCTTGAGGAATGTGGAGACATGAAATTCCTTTAAGTCATATCTCTTGGTCTCCACATCTCCTCTTGGGCCTTGTGTGGGCTCACAAGGAATCCTAACCCTTCATCTTAGGTCAATCCTAGCCCTCCATTCCTCCTCCTCTCTCCCTATAAATTGAGGACTCCATCCCCTCATATCCATCTCCAATTTTAGCAATTTCATGCTGATAATTTGTGCCTAGGAAACCATCTTTGCATCCTTACCATGCCAAAGCTACTTCTCATCCATACCTAGCTATATTATCCATCTCATCCTTCAAAGCCATCACATCCATTTGTGCACAATGTTGGAGAACCAACCAAATCAAGCAATCTAGGAGAAAATCAACACCATGTTGGAGGCATTTGGGCACACTTCGACTTCATCCAAGCTCGATCTGAGGGAGAAGGTAAAGGTTTGCAAGGTATAAGCATTGTCTTCATGTTTTTATGTGGTTTGATTCATGCTTCATGTTTTAATATGTTTCAGTATTTTTTTGCCTACTAACCACCTGAATTCACCTTGCTTCTTTTTCCCATCTTCATTCTGGCACACCCGGTGGGACCCATGTCCCTAAATTTAACATTTTTGTCAGTTTTTGTGAGTTTGCAAGTCGCAAGTATCAGAACAGTGTGAGCAATTCAAGTTCAGCATGATAGACATACCTCTTTGGTATGTGTGTAGGTGCATTAGCGCGAGCGCAGGTGCACCACCGTGAGCAAAAAACTAAAAAAATAATTCAAATTTTTTTTTTCCAATTTTTCATTTTTGAAATTTAGTAACTGTGTTTATCTTTTCAACACATGTGCAGGCATGTCAATGCAAGCGAACGCATTTCAACATAGGGAAACAACACCAACATGACCATTTTAAAAAATTATGCCCTCTGCAAAATTTTGTTTTTAAATTTGAATTTTAAAATTTAATCGCTAGCCTTCTTCCCTGATTTCAATCTTTCAACGCGAGCACAGGTGTTTCGACATGAGCGAATGCGTTTCAGTACGTGCACAGGCTCTTCAGCATGACCGATCCAGAACAATGCAACAGATAGGTATAAAATCATGATTTCTATCTATTTTAATTTCTTTTTGTTTGTGTAGGTTTTTGCCAACTGCAGTGCGTACGCAGGTGTTTTAGCGCATGTGTGGGCACTTCGGTGCAACTGACTGCATTTCAGCATGTGCGCTGTTTCGGCAAGCCAATGACTACTGATTTTTTTATTTTTTTTTGAGTGTTGCAACTTCTTCGATTGTCCATGACCTAAGAAAACACAAAAAACCACTAATCTGAATTGTTTTGCAGGTTACCTAGGAGTTCCAACCAAATATTGCGTCATTTTCTTAACTAGGCACCTAGAACTAATTAGACAATAAATAAACCATTGTCTTTTGTGTTTTATGAAAAGCATAAAGGTAGGAGAGTATGCTCTCGTCTAGCTAGATGATAAAAAATCCAGACCCTCCAAGTTTTTCATGTTTGTTGCATGCTTACCTTTAACAGGCCTATCCTCCCAACTTTCTCTTTGAGAAGGTAAGAGGGGAATGACCCAAGTGAGTACACCCGGACCTGGGGTTCCCAACTCAGTATAATAAATAGGCCATTGATAATGAAAGGGTCAATGGTTGGGGCTATATGAGAGTTCACTCTCACATTGGGTGCTTAGTAGGATCCTAGAGATCACAATCACACTTTGCGTGACTACTAAGTTTTTGGTGCTTCGTTGGGCTATAGGCCTCAATTGTTCTTGCACAACTGTGAAGGGTAGCTCCTAATGGGAAGACATACTAAATACCTTGTTCATAGTGGCCAAAAACCTTCTAGTCATTGGTGCAGGAGGTCAGACCTCTAAAGCCGCCCATATTTTTATGGCCCTTAGTAGAGACACAAAATTTTCCATGAAGATTTTTCATGGGAATTGATGCTTGGCTGCCCTGGAGAAGTGAGTGTCATGGAGGGGAGCCAGTGGGGTCAAGAATCTAAGTGTCCACTCTAGGTAAGCATAGCTGGGAAACCGATTGGGATCCAATGAATATTGTCCTTTCCAACCTTAAGAATGTTGTACATGAGCATGAGTGTCTTTGAGTTAAAATTCATTTGATCATTATGTTTTCTTTGCTTGATATTTTCTAGCCAAGAGTAGACTAAAAACACATCATTATCCTCAAAAACTTTGCAAAAACATTTGTCTAAAAGCAAACAATCATCCAAGTCATGTCCTAGTCACCATCCACACAAATTCCTAATTGCATCGAAACTCCGTTCGTCTCATGTTTCATGAACCTAAGTTGTATAAGCATCCTAAGAAGTCAATCCCCCGACCTATCAAGAAGAAGAAGCTCACACAAGCACAACTCATTAGATGTTGGAAATTTTGGTATATAAACCACAAACTCTTGCTTAAACATAAGACATTCTTGCATCATTACAACAATTATGTCCATGGTCATAGCAATGTGTTTGATGCTAGGGATGAATTAATAGTCTGTACCCTCCATCAAGGTTCAGGTTTATCTTTCAACACCAACTATCGTCAAAATTAGGGTGGTCGTGTACCTTCATACAACTTGCCATCTGAACCAATCATCTATTGAGTCATGTCATGCCAAGGATAGCCTAGTCACCAAATTTCTTCTAATCATCACTATCATCCCTCTTCAATCAATCATCCTCAATCTTTTCCTAAGGACTTAGCACATCAATCAATCACTAAATCAATCACCTTCAAGTGTCAAATCAATTCTCAAAATCCAAATCAAATCATCCTTTAATCCAATTTAAACTCACATTAAGGTTGCATGCCTTGTAAAGTTTTATTTAGACCTCATCCTTAATCACTTGGATTTTGTGCTTGAAGAACAATCCTCTCCAAGTACCTTTGCCTTATCCTTTGAGTCAATCAAGACTCTTAACTTACGTCTTTGCTTTGCTTAGGGTCATTAGTCAACCCTTAGTGGAAGAAAGACTTTTAATCATCATTCCAAGGTCTAAATTATACCCAACTTGGTCATTACCTTGCTTGTGGTTTTAACTCCCACCTAAGATCCTCATCCAAGGACTAAGGTGCCAATCCTAATCAAATATAGGTCCTAATCCAAGGACCTTACCAATCAACAAAAATACATTTTCATCAAATTCAAATCCTAAAATCCAAGAGCCTTGCTAAGTCCTCTCATCAAAAATTTCCTCCTCCAATCTTCTCTAAGGTTATTCTTGTATGGTCACAACTCGATCTCAAAAGAAAAAGATGGTCGAACAACAATATGGTATGTTGGACATTAGTGTCCTATATGAAGATCCTACACAAAGTGTGCAACCTAGCACTCAAAATCAAACACAAAATCCTAATATGGTTGACCAAGATGAACTCTCTCTGGAAGTGCAAACTTTCCTAACAGACTCTTATAATCAAGAGATGTTGGAGAAATTTATCCAACACAACCCTAATACACTTCTAAAGACCCTCCTAAAAAATGGAGCTCAACTCCCACTTGATTTTGATAAATCCGCCCTTGGTCAACAACCACAAGGAGACCTCACTCCCACTCAGAATGCTGCACCTATTATTCAAGCTCAATCAATTGCATCCCTGCCAAGAATTCAAACTCAATCAATAACAACCGCGACACCTCCCCCCATGGTCTCCATTCCACCTTATTCCTCATTACCATCTATACCACTATAAAATCAGATCTCATCTATTCTCCAACATGCCTCTATACCATCTTCTACTCAACCATATATTTCTATTCCACAAACCTTCATTCATGTCAACAATGTTGCTAACCTCATTCGAGCCGCACTTAATCCTATCACAACAGTTTGTGGGTCGCAACCAACTGTCAGTCAGGTTCCCGCGACACCGATCATCACATCACACATTCCCACTTTCTCATCATATCAATACATTAGTGGTGGTGCACTTTCCATGACTCATCCCATTCTAGGGGGAAATGCAATCCATCATTTCCAAAATCCACAACAAGACCCCATTAAAGAAATTTAGGACATGAAAAACATCATCAAGGACATGAAAGAAGGGACTAACAAAAGGAAACCTTACTCGTTTGATTTTGTCCTTGTCCTTATGACTCATCTATATCAGTTGGACCCTATCCCCCAAGGTTTGAGATCTCTAAATTCACCAAGTATGAGGGGAAAGGGGACCCTCGCGACCATGTCTGGTAATTTCACATCCTATGCCAAGAGGTCTCATATAGTGACCTATACCTTTGAAGGATCTTCCCTAAGAATCTCACGGGAGATGCCCTTGCCTGGTTCTCGTCCTTACCATCCTAGACTTGGCAGAGAAGTTTGTGGCTAACTATTCCTACAACATGGCTAATGATGTTTCCATGATGGACCTGTGTAACACAAATCAAAGGATCGGAGAGACTTTCGCTAACTTCTTGCAAAGATGGTGACACCTCATCAAGAAATTCCAATGGGACATGCCAGAACAATACCAAATTGAATTATTTCAAAAGAATTTGGTGCCTGAACTGTCAAGGCCTCTGATGTCTCAATATATTAAATCTTTCCAAAAATTGATTGATAAGGGCCTCTCCCTTGAATGTGTCTTGTTAGAGGAAGGAACCTTGAAACACTAGCAAAGATGTAGTCAAAATTCTTCCTCTTATCATAATGATAAACCAAAATTTTGGTCCAATAACAAGAACATAGTCAATGATGGTGTAATTGATGCAAAATGGGTCTAGGCCATGGCCGCTCCTCCAAGACCCACCACCACCAATCATCAATTCAATAATCAAAATAATCAAAATCAATCCCAAAATCCTCACAACAATGTCTCAATTCAGGGGCGAACAGCTCGATCCAATAACAAGACTCCAAGAGACTTCACTCCTCTTGCTGAGCCTATTGAATTGGTGTTTCAAAAACTTGTTCAAGCAGGTGTAGTGATTTTCCTGATCACTCATCCATTTGATCCCAATCAACCCAAACCTAGGTGGAATAATGAGAATGAATATTGTGAGTATCATCATATCAAGGGACATGATACATGAAAAATGCATGGAGCTTAAAATCTACATACAAGATCTCATTGATAGGGGTGAAATTGAAGTAGCAAATGCAAAACCTGTTAATAACAATGACAAACTAAAAATCTACTAGGAACCCTTTCGGAAACATGTTAAGGGAAAAGGCTCATCATCTAATGCAGTGAACTATGACTACACTAATCACATAACCGACTTTGAATCTTTATTAGGTCGCATTGAGCCCACAGACAATCATGTCAATGTCATAACTATCCAAGGATTTAACCCTCCCCCTTCCCAAAACAGACCTAACCCTACTAGGATAGTCATTCAAAGCACTACACCTTCCACCCCCTACTATCAGAATGACTGTAATGTAACCACTCATCGAGGCAAAGCCACTGTCCAATGAGCTCCTTCCCCACCAAACCCTCCACCCATGTCTTCCACCCGCCGATATGACCTCCTTGACCAACTTGGGAAGACCCCCTCATAGATCTCCATTCTAGAACTTCTCAAGACTTCCCCTATCCATAGAGGAATTTTGGAACAAGCCCTCCTTGAGTCTCGCATTCCTGATAATATCAATGCTACCCAATTCCAAGCTCTTCATTGGAAACCTTGCTGCTCAGCAACACCTTGTGTTCACTTCTAATGATGCTCCTACAGATGAAGATCATAATAAACCTTTGCACATTGAAACCCTTATCCGGAAGCACAAGGTTAAACGTATCCTGATAGACGGTGGATTCAGACTCAATCTGTGTACATACAAGTTAATAAAACAATTGGGAATTTTTGATGACTTGGTAGACACATCAGGAAGGATCACAATAAAATCATATGATGATGTGGAAAGAGTTTCAAAGGGCATGATCACCTTACCTCTTCAAGTGAGCCCTATCACAATTGAAACCCCTTGCCAAGTACTAGATCTTGATCTCCCCTACAACATCCTTCTTGGTCGGCCATGGATTCACTCCTTGCAAGCTGTACCCTCTACTTATCACCAATGCATCAAATTCCCCTTCAATGGGAGAGAGATCACTATCAAAGGTGATCCACAACCTTTTCAATATTGCAAGCTCTTAGAGGGGAAGCACCCATATCATTGCCCATTAAATAGACCCTTGCCAAATCCTCCATCTGACACATCAAATGTTGCCTCCACCTCATCCCAAGCAGACACACAAATCAAGATCCTGGATAATGGGTATGGAGAATACAAATTGGAGGATGTCCTATTAATAGGCAACCTCCCCTTATCTCCTAAGTCATTTGGAGAACCAAAAGAGCTCAAAAAAGATAAAAAACTGGTCATACAATGCAAAGATACCACCTTCTAGCAATGGGGCCCACTTGATGAGGAGAGCCTTGACACACATGTCTCTTCATGGGTGTACCGGGAAGAAGATGAAGACCCGATAAAAATACCTAAAAAAATGTATCCAAAAGCATCAGCTATAGTCGAAAAAATGGGTTACAAAGGACACGGCTTGGGACCAAAGGAGAAAAGAAGAAAATAACCCATAAATCCTGTCTCCTACAAGTACAATAGAGGCTTGGGGTACACCCCGGTGCCTAAGATTACTATCTCTCATGCCCCTTCAAGTCATTCTTTGGATATTGAAATCTCTGACGAAGAGGAGTTCCATGAAATGCCTTATTAAAATAAAAACAACATCTTCTTTGACACTCACGTCAACACCATCACCCTCATAACCTCTCCCATTTCACACAAGCTACATCTTGTCCATCCTTAACTCATAGACTAGGGACAACGAGACAAACCCACTTTAGATACTTGTGCTGATGATAATGCTCTCATTACTCTCCTAACTATGCGAAATTTGGAAGACTACAACAGAGTACACAGTATTCAACTACATGAAAAGGGATACTTTGGTAGTCAGGTCAATGCCCTTAGCCACAAAAAATATAATAAAAAGAAAAAACATGATTCCCTAGGTGAAAACCTCTTTGAGGGACCTTTGGATGAGCAAAAAGGAAAAACAAAGGGCATATCCGAAAGTGAAAACTTGGAAAAGGCACTTGACAATGAGGGACTTGACCTCCCTACCATTGGTTACCTTCCACAAGACAGGTCAAATTTTCTAATTGAAGAAACTGATAGTATCAACATGGGTACCGAAGACATTCCAAAAAATGTGCTCATTGCCAAGTCCCTCATAGAACAAGAGAAACAAGACTTCATCAATTTCCTCATAGAGGTAAAAATCAATTTCGCATGATCCTATGCTGATATGCTAGGTTTAGATCCTGAATTGGTGGCTCATAATCTTGCTATCTACCTAGATACAAAACCTATAAAACAAAAGTTGCACAAAATGCATCCATATATTGCACTTCTGGTCAAGGTAGAACTACAAAAGATGTTGGACGCATAAATCATCAAACCAATAGACTACACTGAATGGGTATCCAACATTGTACCTATCGGCAAACCTGTTGGGGGCATCGACATCTGCATTGACTTCCGAGATCTAAACAAGGCTTGTCCTAAAGATGATTTCCTGCTCCCCAACATAGATATAATTGTGGACCTTACAACATGACATGAGATGCTATCACTTATGGATGGATTTTTTGGATATAATCAAATGAGGATTGCAGATGAAGATCAACATAAAACTGCATTCACAACATCATGGGGGACTTTCTATTACCAGGTCATGCCTTTAGGCCTCAAAAATGCTGGAGCCACATATGAGCATGCCATGACAACAATTTTTCATGACCTCTTGCATAAAATTATGGAGAACTATGTGGATGATTTGCTAGGCAAATCAAAGACAAAATAGGAACACATCCCTATCTTAAAGCATATCTTTGAAAGATTGGAAAAATACAAATTGTGCCTAAATCCTAAGAAGTGTGTTTTTGGTGTGACATCTGGAAAACTACTAGGTTTCATTGTTTCTTGCAGAGGCATCAAAATCGATCCTACAAAGGTGAAAGCCATCATAGAAATGCCTCCACCAAAAACTCTCAGACAGCTACACAGCCTCCAAGGGAAACTCCAATCTATTAGACGTTTTATTTCACAACTAGCAGATAAGTGCCATCATTTGCACACCTATTGCGTAAAGACACAAAATTCAAATGGGACTGCTTATGTCAAAAATCCTTCAAAAACTAAAAGAATATCTGGCGTCACCTCTAATACTTATGCCTCCTACTCCTGGAAGACCTCTTATTTTGTACATATGTGCTACCACAGTGGCATTGGGGGCATTGTTGGCACAAACAGATGATCAAGGGAAGGAACATGCCATATATTACATCTGTCGGACACTAGTGGGGTATGAACTCAATTATACCCCAATTGAAAGAGCATGCTTGACATTGGTGTTTAGTAGACAGAAACTCTGACACTATATGTTGAACAACAAAACAAAACTGATTGCTAAAATTGGCCCACTTAAATATCTCTTGTCAAAAGCTGCCCTCATTGGAAGAACCGCTAAATGGGTCATGTTGTTAAGCGAGTTTGACATTGAGTATGTAGACAGAAAAGCAATCAAGGGACAAGTCATTGCAAATCAGCTCGTTGGTGCTCCACTTCCAAGTGACCATCCTATTCTCACAGAACTATTGGGTGATTTCATTATGACTGTCACCACATCCCCCACATGGCAGTTATACTTTGATGGCTCTTGCACACAAAATGGATCAAGGGCATGAATACTACTGATCACACCTCAAGGAGTTTGTATACCAAAGTCATACAAGATAGCTTTTGCATGTACCAACAACATCGTAGAATATGCAGTACTCATCATAGGATTACACCTGGCTATCTAGTGGAAGATAAGGGAATTACAAGTCTATGGTGATTCCCAACTTGTCATAAAACAAGTTAATGACGAATACCAAACAAAAGATGAAAAACTCCTCCCCTATCGTAGAATGGTTGAAGATATTAAGCAGCACTTCACAACACTCAATTTTGATCAAGTCCCGTGAACAAACAATAGGGATGTAGATGCAATGGCCACCATTGGCTCCCTCCTTCAAAAGCCAGCACATAGTCAAAAGTGTGAGTTCTTGGTCAAGAAACTATTCATACTAGCATACGATCTACCGAAATCTGAAATGGTGTGTTTACTCATTGGTCCTAAATCCCCATGGTACCAAGAAACCTTCACTTTCCTAGAAGACAACGCCATTCCCCCACACCTTACCAAAACCCAACAACAAACCTTCATTCATTGATGTGCTCACTACACCATCCTTGGAGACACCCTATTCAGAAGGCATTTTGATGGTTCCCTCCTAAAGTATTTAGATAAACAAGAGGTAGAATGGGCATTACGTGAAGTACACAAAGGCATCTATGGGGCACACTCAAGTGGGCTCACCTTGGCTAAAAAGATTTTGAGAATAGGATATTATTGGCCTAAAATGGAAGTAGATGCATATAACTATGTGAAGAAATGCATCCCTTGCCAGCAACATGGCGACAAGATCCATTTGCTATCACAAGAATTGTAGTTGTTCATTACACCCTAGCCCTTCTCATAGTGGGGCTCATTCTCATTGGGAAAATCCACCCTGCATACTCCAATGGGCATAAATTCATTATCACTACCACCGAGTATTTCACCAAGTGGGTAGAGGCTATCCCTCTTACTTTTACCATTGGTAAGCAGATATCCAAATTCATCCTGAACTACTTGATCTGTTGATATGGCATTCCAAAATTTATCATTATAGATAATGGCAGACAATTTAAAAACCAGGATGTCAAAGAACTCTACCAGAAATTCGACACCCAACATCTCTTATCCACCACATATCCTCAAAAAGACAGTCAATGAAGTTGGTCATGATTGGCACCTCCAAATCCATCTTACTTTGTGGGCCTATCGCACTTCTATCCGCAAACCCACAGGTGCCACCTCTTATTCCCTTGTCTTTGGCTCTGAAGTTGTCCTCCCCCTTGAGATCTAGATCCGCTCTCTAAGGGTATCACTACAAGATATCCTACCAGATGAAGAATACAAAATTGCCCACCTACAAGAGCTAGAATTGTTAGATGAAAGGCGCCTTAAGGCCTTGAACCATCTATGAGTATATCAGAACCATCTACGCATGAGTTACCACAAGAAAGTCAAAACCCGAGAATTTCAAATTGGTGATCTTGTCCTCATGGAGAATCAAAAAAACCTTCAAGAAAGAGAAAAGAAAGGCAAGTTCGAGCCTAATTGGCTTGGACCATATGTAATCACAACAAAATATGGATCAAGAGCCTATTAGTTGGCTACTCCTGAAGGATATCCTCTGGATGATTCAATGAATATCATGCACCTCAAAAGATTCTATGCCTAGTCCTTAGAAAGTCTTAAATTGTCAAAAAAATAAAAATAAAAAAATCATGAAAAATACATAAAAATAAGAAAAAGATCCTGAAAAAAGATTGTCACTCTAGTGAAAACCTGGCAAACAGGCACCCTTTAACACCCAAAAAAAAAAAAACATCCATCAATGAAAATCACTTCATGGTGCTATGGACAAGTACCTTGGTGAGAAGCTCCATGCAGGCACCAAGGTAAATAAACTGGATCCATTGTCTATTAGGTTGGTGCTCCATCACCCTCACTATCCAAATCCACCTATCGCAACATTCCTTCCCTTCTACCTTCGAATAAATCATGCATATGATGATGAGTCTTCACCAAAATCATGAATAAGGAATGTCCCATCAAACTGAGCTTGTGTGCCTCTGTGTGAGCTTCACGAAGTCTTCAGAATAGTCATAAGTCCATAAGTTAATCTTGAAGGCTGTATGATCACTTGCCTAAATCCTAAAAGTGCACTCACTTTTGTCCTTTTCCCTATGGATGAATCCTTCTCTCACCTGGAAGATTAATCCTCCACACTAATCTTACTCTTGGCAAGAGGTGTTAGTTAGTCATGAGTGAATGACTTGTTTAATTTCTTGGATTTTTCATTTAGACTTGCATCTTTTGCCCTATGACTGCATCTATCTACAACTGCTTGGATTTTCCATATCTAGGTATGTTCACAATAAGTGCATAGTGGGGAATATTTTCATAGCATGGCATGTTTTGGATCTTTCTTTTATAAACTGACGACTTGGTACTAGTGTTTATCAACACTTACCCTCTCATGTATAAGAGGTATCAGTGTGTTTGAGGGTTTCCTTGCACCTACCCACAACTTTGTATTAGTGTCTCTCAACACTTACATAGATGTGTGTAAGGAATTCTCATTTGACTATGAGTTAGTCCACGCCTTGGGTTTCTCATGGCATCTCGATTCCTATAATTAGTGGTGCAGGTCACCCAAGGCAATATCAAACTAGGTTGGCTCTCCACATTTTTGTGCACAACTCTCACCATCATTCCATAAAGTCCTAATCTGAAAATCCCATGGAGTCCTCAATTTACCCCATTCCCCTTCTATTCCATATTCTTCTATTTTTCTATCTAAGATCATTGTATTATTATCGGCATACTCCCTCTTTGCATTATTCATTCACTTTATCTGTGTAGGTGGCATTATTCATATAGATTGTATTACTTATTCATTTCATTACACTACTCATTTTGATTGTCATTTTTTCACAAAAATTTACCACATAGGTTGCACTTAGATTTCATTGCATACATCATTATCCATTTATAATAAATGACATCAATTCATCCACGTAGATCACATTACATTACTCATTCATTTAGATCACATCATTGGCGACTCACATTGCAATATCTGTATAAATGACATTACATTCATTGCTCATATAGATTGCACCTATGTTAATTATTCATTCATCATAAATCATTTACATCTACATATCCATCATATATTTGCATATGCAACATATACACACATCAAAAAGCATGATCACTCATCTTTCATCCATAAACGCGTTCACAGCATATCATAGGCATACATATATAAGCATCCACACTGCACCACAAATAGGTCAGCCCAACATATCCATAATTACATCCATACATCACATCACAAGAAAATAAAGAGAATCCATCATAATAAAGTACACACATCATCCATCACCACAAATCATATATATACATATAAGCTCATATAAAGATGAATATGTCTATCATAATACAATGATCACCCCAAAGGGTCAAAATATGATACACAAGACAAAATGGAGCTATCTCTCCCCCCCTGTCTCTCCCCCACCATCCTTTGTACCTCCTCCACCTAATCCTCCTGCCTCCCCTCCCCTAAATGGTCTAAAACCCACTGATCCACCTATGTGTTGGATCTGTGTGGGCTGCTGACTCTGTGTCCTATGAGATCGTACACTCTTAATGTATGAAGCTGCTCATTGTGCTGTAGGTACTGCTCCATGATATAATCACCTATAATACCCTGCCTCCCAAACTACCCTCTCTGCCTTATCCTGCTATTGCATCATATCACAGTACATCTGCCCAAGCCCTACAGGAACCAACATCTGATGGGCTACATCCCTCTCTGCCCGCAGTCGTGTCACATCCACTTCTTCCCTCTACACTCTGGCCCGTAACCCCTCTATCTCATCATCTTGCCCATGGATAACATCCTAAAGGGTCTCTATAGTTGTCCCTATCCATGCCTCTTCTAGCATCTGCTCAGCCTCCTTCCTCTCCTCTCTCAAGGCATCCACCTCTGTCCTTTCCGTATGGAGGCTCTTCATCAAATTAGTTATCTCTCGCTACAACCGCTCCACCTCTGCCTCCAGACTCTCCCTCCCAACTCTCTCTTTCTGTATCTCATCCTCAAGAGAATTGAGCCTCTCCCGGGTAGTATCCCTCTCCTGCTGCACTCTATCATGGTTAGCCTGTGATACTCCTCCCCTCTCCTCCACCTATACCTCGGGTACATCCATAGGTGCAACATCCTCTTCTCGGCCACCCACGACCTCTGTGGCCTCTCCTACTGGAGCTCCCTCTCCCTCTCCCTCTCCCTCCTCCAGATCCCTCCTCCATACCACCCTAAATATCCTCTGTTGTTCACCAACACCATGCCTTGCACCAATCACAACTCTCTCCCTTGGGCCATCATCTTCCCCACCAACTACCTGGTCTACGGCCGGCTGTAGCTCATCATCCTCCAAAACCCCAAGAATGGTAAGACGTACTGGCAAGTGCCCCTCCTAATAGCTCATGTATCTCCCTATCATCTCTGGATCCTCACTTGCACCCATCCGCTCATCCCAGACCAAATGAGACACTGTCTAAAAATTGGTCCTGCCCTCCAATGGGCTCGCTGTCGGGCCCCAAAATCTCACCTCCGGTGTAATCCAAGGATATACTAGGATTTCACCCACTATATCCTAAACCTATCCAAGATGTCTCACCACCCTGTACGGTGCATAATACTCCATAATATACACTGATCTGCCAAACATCCACATCTCCACCCCAGCCCAATTTAGATGTCAGTCCCCCCTCCATCTCTCACACCCCAAAAATGGCCACCATGTAAACTGCATAAGCTCATCAAGAATCTGATGCCAAAACTATACAGACCCTATTTGAGTATAATTCAACAACCCCTTGTACCTATCCACATATGGCTGACGGGCCTACCTATCCTATACACCTAGAGGCCGAGTAACTACAATGTCCTCCCAAGCCCAAATATGGAGAAGTGTCACTCTTGCAGACAAACTAGCATACTCCCTATACACCACCAGATGCATATCATGATATAACTGAGCCAACATCACCGCTCCCCACGCATACTTCAAGGCATCATGAACAATGAAATAAAGGGACCTACTCCATCCAATAGGAAATCCATACCTACCTAGATTAGGTATAATATGTTCGCTCAAGAATCCACAAATCACCAGTACCAAGCGAGCAATATGCCGAATACCCATCACCCTACCCAAGTGCATCCTACTCCTATCTAGCATTGGTGGGGTCTCATACTCACAAACCTCTTGAAGATAAAAATCCACTGCATCCAAATGATACTCTAGGATGACACCACAAACGGGGATCTTCAAGATCCTCCATACATCCAAAAGGGTCACTGTCACCTCGCCAGTAGGAAGACGAAAGGTGTTATACCTGCAGTCCCACCTCTCAACTAATGTCATCATCATCACAGTATTAGCCCATACCCTCAGACACCTGCCCACATAATGCAACCCTAGAGTAGCTAACACCTCCAACTCATTACGCCCGAACTCCCGATATAAACTCATAGTAGTAGGCCAATGCTCCCTCGAAGCCAACGACCCCATCTCGGCCTGCATCCAACAAACCAATTCATTATTTTTGTGTCCTCAAGTCCTATTCTACCCTCCGGGACAAGCCATACCCTCACCCTATCCCAAAAATTCTAAACCTACCTCTAACCTCCCCCCTCAAAAGACACGCGTTGATTTGCCTAGCGCTGACACCAAAACTGTGGCCCTCGTGCCAATATGCAGGTGCATGTGCAAATAGAGAAACCTAACCCTCCCCAACCCTGCCTATAGCCTCTGTCAACACGAACACCTATGCACCAATGTGAGGGCTCATGTAAAATCTTGTGTGCTTGCGTGGATGTGTGAGCGCCCGCATCGATGCATGAGCAGCCACGCTAAACATTTCCCCTCCCCCAAAAACCTATTCTACCCACCTTCTGCTCGCGCTATTCGCTAGCACTGATGCTAACCCATTGGCACACATGCTAAAACAACAATCAACATGTATGCCCCACCATTTCTAGGCCCTAATTCTACCCCTACCCTAAAAAAATCAAAAGTGGGGATAGTCCTGCATATCGATGGTCCATATCTGGTGGGTCTATCGTACCGTCGGATCCTCTCGGCGCGATGATCACCTATAGGAATGTGATCCATATTTCCTTCTCTCCTTCTAGGCTCTGATTGGCTCCAAGGCTTGTGTGTAACAATAACTCCTCATTGGACCCTTTGTGGCTTATATGGCCCCCCTCGAGGGCCCATTCCCTCCGCAGTCTCTCTTCTATTTTTTCCACATCTCCTTCCTCTTTCTCTTTTTCTTATCTCCTTCACTCAAATTCTTTCTTCTTTATTTCGATAATTTTTTGTCAATTTTCCTTTCAACAAAATTCTCGAGGGGGCATACACCTCCCATGCTTTATGCTGGGGCATCTATTTCTTCTTCTTCTTCTATCTTTTACCCATTGCCAAATTTACTGCTGCATAAAAGAGGGGCAAAATGTAGACACTTAAAAATAATTATTTAAATTATTTTAAATTCCTGACATAATTAATTTATTAATTATGCCAATTTTCAATTCCTCAATATTAATTAATTATAATTAATATTGTCACTATAGTCTATTGATTGATTTATAAATCAATCCACTTTTATTCTTCTAAAAATCCTCAATGTTAAATCTCCTCAAATTCCTCCTCTTAACTAATTAATTTCAATTAATTAGTTAACCTAAGTGATTCCTACAAACCATCTTTTTCCTAATCCCTCATTAACCTAATCAATTCTCCTAGAAATTCCCTAAGCTCACTTAGCATTATTCTTCTAATTTTTAATTCCCTCCATTCATTCTCTCTCCTAGTCAAATCCTCCTACAAATCTCATCTACCCTAATCCAACCTAATCTTTCCTCTAATCCCTCTTCTAATGAGTTGCTAGTGGTTAATCATCATGATGAGCCACAAAGTCAACTCCTTGTCCCTTCTATCCAACCACTCCCCTTTAATGTTATTTTCCTAGGTATTCCTCTAAGCATCTCATCTCCCAAGGAATTTTTAATTCCTCCTTATTCCTCCAATCCTCATGAGCCCCCCTTTTGAAGAATTTTTAGTTCTTCATTTTCCATTCTTCAAGGAACATCTTATCCCTTGTTCTTCTCAAGCCACATTGGGAAGTCTTCCCAATGAATATTGAGGAGTGTGGAGATAAGAAATTCCTTTAAGGCATATCTCTTGGTCTCCACACCTCCTCTTGGGCCTTGTGTGGGCTCACAAGGAATCCTGACCCTCCATCTTGGGTCAATCCTAGCCCTCCATTCCTCCTCCTCTCTCCCTATAAATTGAGGACTCCATCCTCTCATATCCATCTCCAATTTTAGAAAATTCATGCTGCTAATTTGTGCCTAGGAAACCATCTTTGCATCCTTACCATGCCAAAGCTACTTCTCATCCATACTTAGCCATATTATCCATCTCATCCTTGAAATTCATCACATCCATTTGTGCACAATGTTGAAAAGCCAACCACATCAAGCAATCTAGGAACAAATCAACACCACGGTGGAGGCATTTGGGTGCACTTCAACTTCATCCAAGCTAGATCCAAGGGAGAAGGTAAAGGTTTGCAAGGTATAAGCATTTTCTTCATGTTTTTATGTGGTTTGATTCATGCTTAATGGTTTAATATGTTTTAGTGTTTTCTTTGGCTACTAACCACCAGAATTCACCTTGCTTATTTTTCCCATCTTCACCACTGGGCATGCCAAATGTAGATGGAGGAAATGGATTGAATATAATATTCAATCTTCCAACATTCAACAATGAAGTTTTTCCTGCAAAATACGCACATGCAAATTGAAATCTAAAGTAGAAACACACATGCATGCTATCAAACTCTAATCCATTGCAATCCTATTCCTCAAGATTTCACATTTAATATA